>NC_133337.1:0-315833 GCF_030506205.2 Paramisgurnus dabryanus
TGTGTCATGCACATCTTTCCGCCATTTTGAATTTTTCGTAAAACCTACTTTTTCGAACTCCTCCTAGACCGTTTGTCCGATTTGCATGTCCTTTGGTATGTAGCATCTAGAGACACCCAAGACAAAAATTTATCAAAAGCTTTTTGATAGACCAATGCATTCTCATATAAATTGACAACATATATGGCGGCGAGCACGCCAAAACGGACGTGAGGCCTTATCTTCGCAAAACTTTATTGTATCGACATGAAACTTGGTATATGTCATAACAGTCATGACCTGAGGGTGCCTGCAACATTTCGTCACAGCGCCACCTAGTGGTCACGAGATTCGAAAAATGCCTATTTTCGCTTATAACTACTTCAAACTTGAGTCTAAAATCATGAAGGTGGTCTTGTTATATTCCTTGAGGCATGCCGAGTCAAACGATACCAAACGGTTTTCGGTCGGCCATTTTGGGTGTCGGCCATTTTGAATTTTCTCATTAAGTTCAGTATTTCACAAACAGAATGGCGTATCGCTACGAAATTTGGCATGGTTCATCAGTGACATGTTCTGAACGCACCTATAAATCTTTAGGACGGCGCCACCTACTGGTCAGGATATGTAAAAAAATGTTTTTAAATCTTTATGTGATTTGATTAAATTGCCACTATTACATAAGACTTCACTCTATTGATTCCTTGGCTCATGCTGAGTCCGACTGTACCAAATATGTCTGAGTCAAACCTACTTCCTGTCGGCCATTTTGAATTATATTGAACAGCTACTTTTTCGAACTCCTCCTAGAGCGCTCGTGTGATTGGCTTGATTTTTGGTATGCATCATCTAGAGACACTCTAGACAAAAATTATCAAAAGATTTTCGGTAGACCTATCCGTTGTCGTATAACGCATCAAAGAATGCGAGGGCGAGCACGCCAAAATGTGTTTGAGCCTGTATCTTTGCAAAACTTTTGCGTATTAATATGAGACTTGGTATATGTCATAACAGTGATGACCTGAGGGTGCATGCACTATTTCGTCACACTGCCCCCTACTGGTCACGAGATATAAAAAATTCTGTTTTTGCTTATAACTACTGCAAATTTGAATGTAAAATTATGAGACTGGTCTTGTTAGAATTCGTGAGGCATGCCGAGTCAAACGATACCAAATGGTTTTTGGTCGGCCATTTTGTGTGTCGGCCATTTTGAATTTTTCTTTAAGTTCAAGTATTTCAGAAACGCAATTGCGTATTGTTATGAAACTTGGCATGGTTCATCAGCAACATGACGATTCGATTGGACCCTATGACGTCATTTTCCGTCATGAAAATTTTTCCGCCATTTTGAATTATTCGTAAAACCTACTTTTTCGAACTCGTCCTAGAGCTTTTGTCTGATTGCCACGAAAATTGGTATGTAGCATCTATAGACCCTCACGGCAAAAAGTTATTAAAAGAATTTTGATAAACCAATCCGTTGTCATATAGCGTGTCAACAAATTTTAAGTAGAGCGCAAAAAAACAGATTTTAGGCTGTATCTTCGTCAAACTTAGGCCTATTGACACATCACTTGGTACTTGTGATGCCAGTCATGAACTGAGTGTGCATGCACAGTTTCGTCGCAGCGCCTCCTAGTGGCCAGACAGATCATTTAAACACCTATAACTTTGGCTGCGATCAACGTATTTTGACGGGACTTGATTTTTAGGAGTCCTGAGTAGTCGCCGAGTCCAACGATACCAAACATGCCAGATTTCGCCTTACGGTTAGCCCTGCGCAGCAAAACAGCACTTAAAAAACACGCGCAAATATCTCCGCGAGCGTTATTCCGATCGACTCGAAAACACCATAGGAAGAACACTGCATTACCTTCTGAACAAAAAGTTCTATTGGCGTTATATTAAAATTTTCATCAGAAATGGCCGAAAATTGCAAAAAACGAAAAATTACCTTTTGATTTTGTGTTTTTTACACATAAATGGTTAGAACTTCGCAACGGAAAGAGATTTTTTCACCAGATTTGATACGCTGATGTATGAGCAGCGTCTGAGGCCACACAAAAAAATTGGTATGCCTGAACCACTAGGTGGCCCTATAATTGAACAAAATATTTCATATCAAGCAAGCCCTATGGTCATACAACTATTTATTTGCCGAACTAAAGTGTATAGTCATGAAACTAGCTAGATGTAATGCAGTCATGACCTGAGGTTGCATGCACGATTCTGTCATTGCGCCACCTAGTGGTTTGGAGATAGAAAATAGCTATTATTGCCTAAAACTACTGCAACAGCACATCTAAAACCATGAGTCATCATGGATTCTTCATTTCATGGCTTGGTCTATAATCACTGGTGGATGTGAATTTACTCTCTAGCAACCAATGAGAAAACCTTATGAACCGTTTTTGAAAGAGCTTTTTCTCTGCATCAGAACATCGTAGAGACATGGGGATGGTCTCTTTTGACTGATTCAACGTGTTGTAACATGTTGTGACCCATATTATGCCACTGCAAACATCACTCACATGTCCTTCTGTGCTCTAATGTTCCATGATTGTCAATAACATAGATTATTTTTGTTGATTACTTTTGCATTTTTTTTTCATCTGAAATCATGAGGTTTACATAGGTTCTTTAGTATTCTTATCCAAACTCAACTTTACACCCTTCTGTGCCCATTTCGGCTTGACCCCGGTATTGCTGCTTGCAGCTATATTCTTTTTCTTTTTCTTTTTTTTCTTTTTCTTTTTCTTTTTCTTCCTCCGCCATTGCGGTCTATGGCAGCCTATAGCAGCGTACATAGGAAAGTTATGAAATTTTGCACACTGATAGAGGACTGTCCAAAAAGTCTCCACAGCAAATTTGGAGTCTTAATCTCTAACCCGCTAGCGCCACCAACAGTCCAAAGTTGCACTTATGTTTTTGCTTATAACTTCTGATCCAAAAGTCATATAAACAAAATTCTTGTTTCCTCTGATTCCTTGGCTCAAGACGATTCGATTGGACCCTATGACGTCATTTTCCGTCATGAAAAATTTTCCGCCATTTTGATTTATTCATAAAACCTACTTTTGCGAACTTGTCCTAGAGCTTTTGCCCAATTGCCACGAAAAACAGTATGCAGCATCTAGAGACACTCAGGGCAAAAAGTTATTAAAAGAATTTTGATAAACCATTCCGTTTTCGTATAGCGCATCAACAAATTTTACGTAGAGCGCAAAAAAACAGGTTTTAGTGTGTATCTTCGCCAATCTTATGTCTATTGACGCCACACTTGGTAGTTGTGATGCCAGTGAGGATCTGAGGGGGCATGCAGAGTTTTGTCACAGCGCCACCTAGTGCTCATACGAATGTTGTACATGCTTATAACTTTGGCTCTGATCTGTGTTTTTTCACGGGACTTGTTTCGCTGAAGTCCAGAAATGTTGCCGAGTCCAACGTTACCAAACATGCCAGATTTCGCCTTACGGTTAGCCCTGCGCAGCAAAACAGCACTTAAAAAACACGCGCGAATATCTCCGCGAGCGTAATTCTGATCGACTCGAAAACACCATAGGAAGAACATTGCATTACCTTCTGAACAAAAAGTTCTATTGGCGTTATATTAAAATTTTCATCAGAAATGGCCGAAAATTGCAAAAAACGAAAAATTACCTTTAAATTTTCAGTTTTTACACATAAATGGTTATAACTTCGTAACGCAAAGAGATTTTTTCACCATATTTGATACGCTGATGTACGACCACAGTCTGAGGCTACACAAAAAAAATTGTATGCTTGCACCACTAGTTGGCCTTAAAATTGAACAAAACCTTTGATATCAAGCCACCCTATGGTCATACAACTGTTTCTTCACAAAACTAAAGTGTATAGTCATAAAACTAGCTAGATGTAACACAGTTATGACCTGAGGTTGCATGCACAACTTTGTCATTGCGCCACCTAGTGGTTTTGAGATAGAAATATGGTATTTTTGCCTTAAACTACTCCAACAGTACATCTAAAATCTTGGGTCATCATGTATTATTCCTTTCATGGCTTGGAGATCATTGGTGCATGCCAATTAACTCCTTAGCAACCAATTAGGATACCTTATCAACCGTTTTTGCAAGAGCTATATCTCTGCGTCAGAACATTGTAGAGACATGGGGGTGGTCTCTTTTGACTCATTAACACCACTGTAACATTTTGTGAGCTGAGTATTGCCACTGCAAGCACCACTCACATTTTCTTCAGTGTTCTAGTTGTCAATGCTCCTCGAGAAGAGAGGGAGAGATTACACTGAATGAAAACCCAGTTTTTTTGCTGATAACTGTTATATTATTTAGTCTGAAATCAATACATTTTCCTAGGTTCTTTAAACTGCTCATCCGAATTCAACTTTACTTTCTTCTGTGCCCTTTTTGGCTTGACCCCGGCATTGCTGCTTGCAGCTATATTTATTATTATTATTTTTCTTCCTCGTTCTTCCGCCGAAAGTCAATGGCAGCCCATAGAACCGTACGTAGGAAAGTTATGAAATTTGGCACACTGATAAAGGACAGTCCAATGTGTCCCCACAGCAAATTTGGAGTCTCTATCTCTAACCCTCTAGCGCCACCAACAGTCCAAAGTTGCACTTATGTTTTTGCTTATAACTTCTGATCCGTAGGTCCTAGAAACGAAATTCTTGTTTCGTCTGATTCCTTGGCTCAAGACGATTCGAATAGACCCTATGACGTCATTTTCCGTCATGAAATTTTTTCCGCCATTTTGAATTATTCGTAAAACCTACTTTTGCGAACTCGTCCTAGAGCTTTTACCCGATTTCCACGAAAAATGGTATGTAGCATCTAGAGACCCTCACGGCAAAAAGTTATCAAAAGAATTTCGATAAACCAATCCGTTGTCGTATAGCGCGTCAACAAAATTTTCGTAGAGCGCAAAAAAACAGATTTTAGGCTGTATCTTCGTCAAACTTAGGCCTATTGACACGACACTTGGTACTTGTGATGCCAGTCAGGAACTGAGTGTGCATGCACAGTTTCGTCGCAGCGCCACCTAGTGGCCAGACAGATGTTTTTTACACCTATAACTTTGGCTGTGATCAACGTATTTTGACGGGACTTGATTTTTAGGAGTCCTGAATAGTCGCCGAGTCCAATGATACCAAACATGCCAGATTTCGCCTTACGGTTAGCCCTGCGCAGCAAAACAGCACTTAAAAAACACGCGCGAATATCTCCGCGAGCGTAATTCTGATTGACTCGAAAACATCATAGGAAGAATATTGCATTACCTTCTGAACAAAAAGTTCTATTGGCGTTGTATTAAAATTTTCATCAGAAATGGCCGAAAATTGCAAAAAACGAAAAATTACCTTTAAATTTTCTGTTTTTACACATAAATGCTTATAACTTCGTAACGCAAAGAGATTTTTTCACCATATTTGATACGCTGATGTACGACCACAGTCTGAGGCTACACAAAAAAAATTGTATGGTTGCACCACTAGTTGGCCTTATAATTGAACAAAACCTTTGAAATCAAGCCACCCTATGGTCATACAACTATTTCTTCACTAAACTAAAGTGTATAGTCATAAAACTAGCTAGATGTAACACAGTTATGAACTGAGGTTGCATGCACAACTTTGTCATTGCGCCACCTATTGGTTTTGAGATAGAAATATGGTATTTTTGCCTAAAACTACTCCAACAGTACATCTAAAATCTTGGGTCATCATGTATTATTCCTTTCATGGCTTGGAGAACATTGGTGCATGCCAATTAACTCCTTAGCAACCAATTAGGATACCTTATCATTCCTTTTTACAAGAGCTATATCTCTGCATCAGAACATCGTAGAGACATGGGGGTGGTCTCTTTTGACTCATTAACACCACTGTAACATTTTGTGAGCTGAGAATTGCCACTGCAAGCACCACTCACATTTTCTTCAGTGTTCTAGTTGTCAATGCTCCTCGAGAAGAGAGGGAGAGATGACACTGAATGAAAACACAGCTTTTTTGCTGATAACTGTTATATTATTTAGTCTGAAATCAAGAGATTTTCCCAGGTTCTTTAAACTGCTCATCCGAATTCAACTTTACATCCTTCTGTGCCCTTTTTGGCTTGACCCCGGCATTGCTGCTTGCAGCTATATTTAGGGGTCAAGCCCAGAATGGGCGAAGACCCCTATTGTTTCTGTTAGTTTTCTTTTTCTTTTTCTTTTTCTTTTTCTTTTTCTTTTTCTTCCTCCGCCATTGCGGTCTATGGCAGCCTATAGAACCGTACGTAGGAAAGTTATGAAATTTGGCACACTGATAGAGGACTGTCCAAAAAGTCTCCACAGCAAATTTTAAGTCTGTATCTCTAACCCGCTAGCGCCACCAACAGTCCAAATTTGCACTTATGTATTTGCTTATAACTTCTGACCCGTAAGTCCTAGACACTAAATTCTTGTATCCTCTGATTCCTTGGCTCAAGACGATTCGATTGGACCCTATGACATCATTTTCCGTCATGAAAAATTTTCCGCCATTTTGATTTATTCATAAAACCTACTTTTGCGAACTTGTCCTAGAGCTTTTGCCCAATTGCCACGAAAAATGGTATGTAGCATCTAGAGACACTCAGGGCAAAAAGTTATTAAAAGAATTTTGATAAACCATTCCGTTTTACGTATAGCGCGTCAACAAATTTTACGTAGAGCCCAAAAAACAGGTTTTAGTGTGTATCTTCGCCAATCTTATGTCTATTGACGCCACACTTGGTAGTTGTGATGCCAGTGAGGATCCGAGGGGGCATGCAGAGTTTCGTCACAGCACCACCTAGTGGTCATACGAATGTTGTACATGCTTATAACTTTGGCTCTGATCTGTGTTTTTTCACGGGACTTGTTTCGCTGAAGTCCAGAATAGTTGCCGAGTCCAACGTTACCAAACATGCCAGATTTCGCCTTACGGTTAGCCCTGCGCAGGCAAACAGCACTTAAAAAACACGCGCGAATATCTTCGCGAGCGTAATTCTGATCGACTCGAAAACATCATAGGAAGAATATTGCATTACCTTCTGAACAAAAAGTTCTATTGGCGTTGTATTAAAATTTCCATCAGAAATGGCCGAAAATTGCAAAAAACGAAAAATTACCTTTAAATTTTCTGTTTTTACACATAAATGGTTATAACTTCGTAACGCAAAGAGATTTTTTCACCATATTTGATACGCTGATGTACGACCACAGTCTGAGGCTACACAAAAAAAATTGTATGCTTGCACCACTAGTTGGCCTTATAATTGAATAAAACCTTTGAAATCAAGCCACCCTATGGTCATACAACTGTTTCTTCACTAAACTAAAGTGTATAGTCATAAAACTAGCTAGATGTAACACAGTTATGACCTGAGGTTGCATGCACGAATTTTGTCATTGCGCCACCTACTGGTTTTGAGATAGAATATGGCATTTTTTTGGCCTAAAACTACTGCAACAACACATCTAAAACCATGAGTCATCATGGATTATTCCTTTCATGGCTTTGACTATAATCACTAGTGGATGTCAATTTACTCTCTAGCAACCAATGAGAATACCTTATCAACTGTTTTTGCAAGAGCTTTTTCTCTGCATCAGAACATCGCAGAGACATGAGGATGGTCTCTTTTGACTCTTTTAACTTGTTGTAACATGTTGTGACCCATGTTTGCCCACTGTAAGCATCACATACATGTCCTTCAGTGCTCTAATGTCCCATGATTGTCAATAACCGAAGGACAGTTGCAGTAGACAAGAACATAGATTATTTTTGTTGATTACTTTGCATTTTTTCATCTGAAATCATTAGGTTTACCTAAGTTCTTCAGTCTGCTTATCCAAACGCAACTTTACATCCTTCTGTGCCCTTTTCGGCTTGACCCCGGTGATTGCTGCTTGCAGCTATATTTAGGGGTCAAGCCCCGAAGGGGCGAAGACCCCTATTGTATTTGTTAGTGTTCTTATTATTATTATAATAATTATTCTGCTTCTTCTTCCGCCATTGCGGTCTATGGCAGCCCATAGAACCGTACGTAGGAAAGTTATGAAATTTGGCACACTGATAAAGGACAGTCCAAATATTATCCACAGCAAATTTGGAGTCTCTATCTCAAACCCGCTAGCGCCACCAACAGTCCAAAGTTGCACTTATGTTTTTGCTTATAACTTTTGATCCGTAAGTCCTAGAAACAAAATTCTTGTTTCCTCTTATTCCTTGGCTCAAGACGATTCGATTGGACCCTATGACGTCATTTTCCGTCATGAAAATTTTTCCGCCATTTTGAATTATTCGTAAAACCTACTTTTGCGAACTCGTCCTAGAGTTTTTACCCGATTGCCGCAAAAATTGGTATGTAGCATCTAGAGACCCTCACGGCAAAAAGTTATTAAAAGAATTTTGATAAATCAATCCGTTGTTGTATAGCGCGTCAACAAATTTTACGTAGAGTGCAAAAAAACAGATTTTAGGCTGTATCTTCGTCAAACTTAGGCCTATTGACACGACACTTGGTACTTGTGATGCCAGTCAGGAACTGAGTGTGCATGCACAGTTTCGTCGCTGCGCCACCTAGTGGCCAGACAGATGTTTTATACACCTATAACTTTGGCTGCAATCAACGTATTTTGACGGGACTTGATTTTTAAGAGTCCTGAATAGTCGCCGAGGCCAACGATACCAAACATGCCAGATTTCGTCTTACGGTTAGCCCTGTGCATTAAAATAGCGCTTAAAAAACACGCGCGAATAACTCCGCCAGCGTTATTCCGATCGACTCGAAAACACCATAGGAAGAACATTGCATTACCTTCTGAACAAAAAGTTCTATTGGCGTTATATTAAAATTTTCATCAGAAATGGCCGAAAATTGCAAAAAACAAAAAATTACCTTTAGATTTTGTGTTTTTTTACACATAAATGGTTATAACTTCGCAACGAAAAGAGATTTTTTCACCAGATTTGATACGCTGATGTATGAGCAGAGTCTGAGGCTACACAAAAAAAATTGTATGGTTGCACCACTAGTTGGCCTTATAATTGAACAAAATATTTCATATCAAGCAAGCCCTATGGTCATACAACTATTTCTTTGCCGAACTAAAGTGTATAGTCATGAAACTAGCTAGATGTAACGCAGTCATGACCTGAGGTTGCATGCACGATTCTGTCATAGCGCCCCCTAGTGGTTTGGAGATAGAAAATAGCTATTTTTGCCTAAATCTACTGCAACAGCACATCTAAAACCATGAGTCATCATGGATTATTCCTTTCATGGCTTTGACTATAATCACTGGTGGTTGCCAATTCACTCCCTAGCAACCAATGAGAATACCTTATCAACCGTTTTGCAAGAGCTATAACTCTGCGTCAGAACATCGTAGAGACACGGGGGTGGGCTCTTTTGACTCATTAACAACACTGTAACATTTTGAGAGCTGAGTATTGCCACTGCAAGCACCACTCATTTTTACGTCAGTGTTCTAGTTATCAATGCTCGTCGAAAGAGAGGGAGAGATTTCACTAAATGAGAACACAGCTATTTTGCTGATAACTGTTATATTGTTTTGTCTGAAATCAAGAGATTTTCTTAGGTACTTTAAACTGCTCATCCGAAGTCAACTTTACTTTCTGCTGTGCCCTTTTTGGCTTGACCCCGGTGATTGCTGCTTGCAGCTATATTGGTAATTGTTTCTATTAATAAATTTTTCTTCTTCCGCCATTGCGGTCTATGGCAGCCCATAGAACCGTATGTAGGAAAGTTATGAAATTTGGCACACTGACAGAGGACAGTCCAAATAATATCCATAGCAATTTTGGAGTCTCTATCTCAAACCCGCTAGCGCCACCAACAGTCCAAAGTTGCACTTACGTTTTTGCTTATAACTTCTGATCCGTAAGTCCTAGAAACGAAATTCTTGTTTCCTCTGATTCCTTGGCTCAAGACGATTCGATAGGACCCTATGACGTCATTTTCCGTCATGAAAATTTTTCCGCAATCTTGAATAATTCGTAAAACCTACTTTTGCGAACTCGTCCTAGAGTTTTTACCCGATTGTCACGAAAATCGGTATGCAGCATCTAGAGACAATCACGGCAAAAAGTTATTAAAAGAATTTTGATAAACCATTCCGTTTTTGTATAGCGCGTCAACAAATTTTACGTAGAGTGCAAAAAAACGGATTTGAGGCTGTATCTTCGCCAAACTTAAGCCTATTGAAACGACACTTGGTACTTGTGATGCCAGTCAGGAACTGAGAGCGCATGCCCAGTTTCGTCGCAGCGCCACCTAGTGGTAAGACGAATGTTTTACACACCTATAACTTTGGCTGTGATCGACGTATTTTCATGGGACTTGTTTCCTTGGAGTCCTGAATAGTTGCCGAGTCCAACAATACCAAACATGCCAGAATTGGCCTTACGGTTAACCCTGCGCGGCAAAATAGCACTTAAAAAACACGCGCGAATATCTCTGCGAGCGTAATTCTGATCGACTCGAAAACATCATAGGAAGAATATTGCATTACCTTCTGAACAAAAAGTTCTATTGGGATTGTATTAAAATTTTCATCAGAAATGGCTGAAAATTGCAAAAAACGAAAAATTACCTTTAAATTTTGTGTTTTTACACATAAATGGCTATAACTTCGTAACGCAAAGAGATTTTTTTACCATATTTGATACCCTGATGTATGAGCATATTTTGAGGCCACACAAAAAAAATTGTATGCTTGCACCACTAGGTGGCCCTATAATTGAACAAAACCTTTGATATCAAGCCAGCCCTATGGTCATACAACTGTTTCTTCACTAAACTAAAGTGTATAGTCATAAAACTAGCTAGATGTAACACAGTTATGACCTGAGGTTGCATGCACAATTTTGTCATTGCGCCACCTACTGGTTTTGAGATAGAATAACGCATTTTTTGCCTAAAACTACTGCAACAACACTTCTAAAACCATGAGTCATCATGGATTATTCCTTTCATGGCTTTGACTATAATCACTGATGGTTGCCAATTCACTCCCTAGCAACCAATGAGAATACCTTATCAACCGTTTTTGCAAAAGCTATATCTCTGCATCGGAACACCGTAGAGACACGGGGGTGGGCTCTTTTCACTAATTAAACTTGGTTTAACTAGGTTCTTCAGTCTGCTTATCCAATCTCAATTTTACATCCTTTTGGGCCCTTTTCGGCTTGACCCCGGTATTGCTGCTTGCAGCTATATTTATTAGGGGTCAAGCCCAGAATGGGCGAAGACCCCTATTGTATCCGTTAGTTTTCTTTTTATTAGGGGTCAAGCCCCGAAGGGGCGAAGACCCCTATTGTATTTGTTAGTTTTCTTATTAGGGGTCAAGCCCAGAATGGGCGAAGACCCCTATTGTTTCTGTTAGTTTTCTTTTTCTTTTTCTTTTTCTTTTTCTTTTTCTTCCTCCGCCATTGCGGTCTATGGCAGCCTATAGAACCGTACGTAGGAAAGTTATGAAATTTGGCACACTGATAGAGGACTGTCCAAAAAGTCTCCACAGCAAATTTGAAGTCTGTATCTCTAACCCGCTAGCGCCACCAACAGTCCAAATTTGCACTTATGTATTTGCCTATAACTTCTGACCCGTAAGTCCTAGACACTAAATTCTTGTATCCTCTGATTCCTTGGCTCAAGACGATTCGATTGGACCCTATGACGTCATTTTCCGTCATGAAAAATTTTCCGCCATTTTGATTTATTCATAAAACCTACTTTTGCGAACTTGTTTTAGAGCTTTTGCCCAATTGCCACGAAAATTGGTATGTAGCATCTAGAGACACTCAGGGCAAAAAGTTATTAAAAGAATTTTGATAAACCATTCCGTTTTCGTATAGCGCGTCAACAAATTTTACGTAGAGCCCAAAAAACAGGTTTTAGTGTGTATCTTCGCCAATCTTATGTCTATTGACGCCACACTTGGTAGTTGTGATGCCAGTGAGGATCTGAGGGGGCATGCAGAGTTTCGTCACAGCACCACCTAGTGGTCATACGAATGTTGTGCATGCTTATAACTTTGGCTCTGATCTGTGTTTTTTCACGGGACTTGTTTCGCTGAAGTCCAGAATAGTTGCCGAGTCCAACCTTACCAAACATGCCAGATTTCGCCTTACGGTTAGCCCTGCGCAGCAAAACAGCACTTAAAAAACACGCGCGAATATCTCCGCAAGCGTAATTCTGATCGACTCGAAAACATCATAGGAAGAATATTGCATTACCTTCTGAACAAAAAGTTCTATTGGCGTTGTATTAAAATTTTCATCAGAAATGGCCGAAAATTGCAAAAAACGAAAAATTACCTTTAAATTTTCTGTTTTTACACATAAATGGTTATAACTTCGTAACGCAAAGAGATTTTTTCACCATATTTGATACGCTGATGTACGACCACAGTCTGAGGCTACACAAAAAAAATTGTATGCTTGCACCACTAGTTGGCCTTATAATTGAATAAAACCTTTGAAATCAAGCCACCCTATGGTCATACAACTGTTTCTTCACTAAACTAAAGTGTATAGTCATAAAACTAGCAAGATGTAACACAGTTATGACCTGAGGTTGCATGCACGAATTTTGTCATTGCGCCACCTACTGGTTTTGAGACAGAATATGGCATTTTTTTGGCCTAAAACTACTGCAACAACACATCTAAAACCATGAGTCATCATGGATTATTCCTTTCATGGCTTTGACTATAATCACTAGTGGATGTCCATTTACTCTCTAGCAACCAATGAGAATACCTTATCAACTGTTTTTGCAAGAGTTTTTTCTCTGCATCAGAACATCGCAGAGACATGGGGATGGTCTCTTTTGACTCTTTTAACTTGTTGTAACATGTTGTGACCCATGTTTGCCCACTGTAAGCATCACATACATGTCCTTCAGTGCTCTAATGTCCCATGATTGTCAATAACCGAATGACAGTTGCAGTAGACAAGAACATAGATTATTTTTGTTGATTACTTTGCATTTTTTCATCTGAAATCATTAGGTTTACCTAAGTTCTTCAGTCTGCTTATCCAAACGCAACTTTACATCCTTCTGTGCCCTTTTCGGCTTGACCCCGGTGATTGCTGCTTGCAGCTATATTTATTAGGGGTCAAGCCCCGAAGGGGCGAAGACCCCTATTGTATCCGTTAGTTTTCTTTTTATTATTATTAGTTATTCTTCTTCCGCCATTGCGGTCTATGGCAGCCCATAGAACCGTACGTAGGAAAGTTATGAAATTTGGCACACTGATAAAGGACACTCCAATGTGTCCCCACAGCAAATTTTGAGTCTCTATGTCTAACCCGCTAGCGCCACCAACAGTCCAAAGTTGCACTTATGTTTTTGCTTATAACTTCTTATCCGTAAGTCCTAGAAACGAAATTCTTGTTTCCTCTGATTCCTTGGCTCAAGACGATTCGATTGGACCCTATGACGTCAATTTCGTCATGAAAATTTTTCCGCCATATTGAATTATTCGTAAAACCTACTTTTGCGAACTCGTCCTAGAGTTTTTACCCGATTGCCGCGAAAATTGGTATGTAGCATCTAGAGACCCTCACGGCAAAAAGTTATCAAAAGAATTTCGATAAACCAATCCGTTGTCGTATAGTGCGTCAACAAATTTTACGTAGAGCACAAAAAAACAGATTTTAGGCTGTATCTTCGTCAAACTTAGGCCTATTGACACGACACTTGGTACATGTGATGCCAGTCAGGAACTGAGTGTGCATGCACAGTTTCGTCGCAGCGCCTCCTAGTGGCCAGACAGATGTTTTTTACACCTATAACTTTGGCTGTGATCAACGTATTTTGACGGGACTTGATTTTTAGGAGTCCTGAATAGTCGCCGAGTCCAACGATACCAAACATGCCAGATTTCGCCTTACGGTTAGCCCTGCGCAGCAAAACAGCACTTAAAAAACATGCGCGAATATCTCCGCGAGCGTTATTCCGATCGACTCGAAAACACCATAGGAAGAACATTGCATTACCTTCTGAACAAAAAGTTCTATTGACGTTATATTAAAATTTTCATCAGAAATGGCCGAAAATTGCAAAAAACGAAAAATTACCTTTTACAATTTGTGTTTTTATACATAAATGGTTATAACTTCGCAACGAAAAGAATTTTTTTCACCAGATTTGATACGCTGATGTATGAGCAGAGTCTGAGGCCACACAAAAAAATTGGTATGCCTGAACCACTAGGTGGCCCTATAATTGGACAAAACCTTTCATATCAAGCAAGCCCTATGGTCATACAACTATTTCTTTGCTGAACTAAAGTGTATAGTCAGAAAACTAGCTAAATGTAACGCAGTCATGCCCTGAGGTTGCATGCACAATTTTGTCATAGCGCCACCTAGTGGATTGGAGATAGAAAATAGCAATTTTTGCCTAAAACTACTGCAACAACACATCTAAAATCATAAGTCATCATGGATTCTTCATTTCATGGCTTGGACTATTATCGCTGGTGGATGTGAATCTACTCTCTAGCAACCAATGAGATTACCTAATCAACTGTTTTTGAAAGAGCATTTTTCTCTGCATCAGAACATCGTAGAGACATGGGGATGGTCTCTTTTGACTGATTTAACTTGTTGTAACATGTTGTTACCCATGTTATGCCACTGCATACATAACTCACATGTCCTTCCGTGCTCTAATGTTCCATGATTGTCAATAACAGAAGGACGATTGCATTAGACAAGAACATAGATTATTTTTGTTGATTACTTTTGCGTTTTTTTTCATTTGAAATCATGAGGTTTACCTAGGTTCTGTAGTATTCTTATCCAAACTCAACTTTACACCCTTCTGTGCCCTTTTCGGCTTGACCCCGGCATTGCTGCTTGCAGCTATATTTAGGGGTCAAGCCCCGAAGGGGCGAAGACCCCTATTGTATTTGTTAGTTTTCTTATTATTATTATAATAATTATTCTGCTTCTTCTTCTTCTTCCGCCATTGCGGTCTATGGCAGCCCATAGAACCGTACGTAGGAAAGTTATGAAATTTGGCACACTGATAAAGGACAGTCCAATGTGTCCCCACAGCAAATTTGGAGTCTCTATCTCTAACCCGCTAGCGCCACCAACAGTCCAAAGTTGAACTTATGTTTTTGCTTATAACTTCTGATCCGTAAGTCCTAGAAACAAAATTCTTGTTTCCTCTGATTCCTTGGCTCAAGACGATTCGATTGGACCCTATGCCGTCATTTTCCGTCATTAAAATTTTTCCGCCATTTTGAATTATTCGTAAAACCTACTTTTGCGAACTCGTCCTAGAGTTTTTACCCGATTGCTGCGAAAATTGGTATGTAGCATCTAGAGACCCTCACGGCAAAAAGTTATTAAAAGAATTTTAATAAACCAATCCGTTGTCGTATAGCGTGTCAACAAATTTTACTTAGAGCGCAAAAAAACTGATTTTAGGCTGTATCTTCGTCAAACTTAGGCCTATTGACACGACACTTGGTACTTGTGATGCCAGTCATAAACTGAGTGTGCATGCACAGTTTCGTCGCAGCGCCACCTAGTGGCCAGACAGATGATTTATACACCTATAACTTTGGCTGCGATCAACGTATTTTGACGGGACTTGATTTTTAGGAGTCCTGAGTAGTCGCCGAGTCCAACGATACCAAACATGCCAGATTTCGCTTTACCGTTAGCCCTGCGCAGCAAAACAGCACTTAAAAAACACGCGCGAATATCTCCGCGAGCGTTATTCCGATCGACTCGAAAACACCATAGGAAGAATATTGCATTACCTTCTGAACAAAAAGTTCTATTGGCGTTATATTAAAATTTTCATCAGAAATGGCCGAAAATTGCAAAAAACGAAAAATTACCTTTAGATTTTGTGGTTTTTACACATAAATGGTTATAACTTCGCAACGAAAAGAGATTTTTTCACCAGATTTGATACGCTGATGTATGAGCAGAGTCTGAGGCCACACAAAAAAATTGGTATGCCTGAACCACTAGGTGGCCCTATAATTGAACAAAATATTTCATATCAAGCAAGCCCTATGGTCATACAACTATTTATTTGCCGAACTAAAGTGTATAGTCATGAAACTAGCTAGATGTAACGCAGTCATGACCTGAGGTTGCATGCACGATTCTGTCATAGCGCCCCCTAGTGGTTTGGAGATAGAAAATAGCTATTTTTGCATAAATCTACTGCAACAGCACATCTAAAACCATGAGTCATCATGGATTATTCTTTTCATGGCTTTGACTATAATCACTGGTGGTTGCCAATTCACTCCCTAGCAATCAATGAGAATACCTTATCAACCGTTTTGCAAAAGCTATATCTCTGCATCAGAACATCGTATAAACATGAGGGTGATCTCTTTTGACTCATTAACAACACTGTAACATTTTGAGAGCTGAGAATTGCCACTGCAAGCACCACTCATTTTAACGTCAGTGTTCTGGTTATCAATGCTCGTCGAAAGAGAGGGAGAGATTTCACTAAATGAGAACACAGCTTTTTTGCTGATAACTGTTATATTGTTTTGTCTGAAATCAAGAGATTTTCCTAGACTCTTTAAACTGCTCATCCGAAGTCAACTTTACGTTCTGCTGTGCCCTTTTTGGCTTGACCCCGGTGATTGCTGCTTGCAGCTATATTTATTATTATTCTGCTTCTTCTTCTTCTTATCCTTCCGCCATTGCGGTCTATGGCAGCCCATAGAACCGTACCTAGGAAAGTTATGAAATTTGGCACACTGATAAAGGACAGTCCAATGTGTCCCCATAGCAAATTTGGAGTCTCTATCTCAAACCCGCTAGCGCCACCAACAGTCCAAAGTTGCACTTACGTTTTTGCTTATAACTTCTGATCCGTAAGTCCTAGAAACGAAATTCTTGTTTCCTCTGATTCCTTGGCTCAAGACGATTCGATTAGACCCTATGACGTTATTTTCCGTCATTAAAATTTTTCCGCCATTTTGAATTATTCGTAAAACCTACTTTTGCGAACTCGTCCTAGAGTTTTTACCCGATTGCCACGAAAATCGGTATGCAGCATCTAGAGACACTCAAGGCAAAAAGTTATTAAAAGAATTTCGATAAACCAATCCGTTCTCGTATAGCGCGTCAACGAATTTTACATAGAGCGCAAAAAAACAGAATTTAGGCTGTATCTTCGCCAAACTTAAGCCTATTGACACGACACTTGGTACTTGAGATGCCAGTCAGGAATTGAGGGTGCATGCACAGTTTCGTTGCAGCGCCACCTAGTGGCCAGACGAATGTTCTATACGCCTATAACTTTGACTGCGATAAAAGTATTTTCACGGGACTTGATTTTTTGGAGTCCTGAGTAGTCGCCGAGTCCAACGATACCAAACATGCCAGGATTCGTCATACGGTTAACCCTGTGCAGCAAAATAGCACTTAAAAAACATGCGCGAATATCTCGCCGAGCGTTATTCCGATCGACTCGAAAACACCATAGGAAGAACATTGCGTTACCTTCTGAACAAAAAGTTCTATTGGCGTTATATTAAAATTTTTATCAGAAATGGCCGAAAAATGCAAAAAACGAAAAATTACCTTTAAATTTTGCATTTTTTACACATAAATGGTTATAACTTCGCAACGAAAAGAGATTTTTTCACCAGATTTGATACGCTGATGTACGACCACAGTCTGAGGTTACACAAAAAAAAATGTATGCTTGCACCACTAGTTGGCCTTATAATTGAAAAAAACCTTTGAAATCAAGCCACCCTATGGTCATACAACTGTTTCTTCCCTAAAATAAAGTGTATAGTCATAAGACTAGCTAGATGTAACACAGTTATGACCTGAGGTTGCATGCACAATTTTGTCATTGCGCCACCTACTGGTTTTGAGATAGAAATATGGCATTTTTTGCCTAAAACTACTGCAACAACACATCTAAAACAATGAGTCATCATGGATTATTCCTTTCATGGCTTTGACTATAATCACTGGTGGTTGCCAATTCACTCCCTAGCAACCAATGAGAATACCTTATCAACCGTTTTTGCAAGAGCTATATCTCTGCGTCAGAACATCGTAGAGACACGGGGGTGGGCTCTTTTGACTCATTAACACCACTGTAACATTTTGTGAGCTGAGTATTGCCACTGCAAGCACCACTCATTTTTACGTCAGTGTTCTAGTTATCAATGCTCGTCGAAAGAGAGGGAGAGATTTCACTAAATGAGAACAGCTTTTTTGCTGATAACTGTTATATTGTTTTGTCTGAAATCAAGAGATTTTCCTAGGTACTTTAAACTGCTCATCCGAAGTCAACTTTACTTTCTGCTGTGCCCTTTTTGGCTTGACCCCGGTGATTGCTGCTTGCAGCTATATTTAGGGGTCAAGCCCCGAAGGGGCGAAGACCCCTATTGTATCCGTTAGTTTTCTTTTTATTATTATTATTATTATTATTATTATTATTAGTTATTCTTCTTCCGCCATTGCGGTCTATGGCAGCCCATAGAACCGTACGTAGGAAAGTTATGAAATTTGGCACACTGATAAAGGACAGTCCAATGTGTCCCCACAGCAAATTTGGAGTCTCTATCTCTAACCCGCTAGCGCCACCAACAGTCCAAAGTTGAACTTATGTTTTTGCTTATAACTTCTGATCCGTAAGTCCTAGAAACGAAATTCTTGTTTCCTCTGATTCCTTGGCTCAAGACGATTCGATTGGACCCTATGACGTCATTTTCCGTCATGGAAATTTTTCCGCCATTTTGAATTATTCGTAAAACCTACTTTTGCGAACTCGTCCTAGAGTTTTTACCCGATTGCCGCGAAAATTGGTATGTATCATCTAGAGACCCTCACGGCAAAAAGTTATCAAAAGAATTTCGATAAACCAATCCGTTGTCGTATAGCGCGTCAACAAATTTTACGTAGAGCGCAAAAAAACAGATTTTAGGCTGTATCTTCGTCAAACTTAGGCCTATTGACACGACACTTGGTACTTGTGATGCCAGTCATGAACTGAGTGTGCATGCACAGTTTCGTTGCAGCGCCACCTAGTGGCCAGACAGATGTTTTTTACACCTATAACTTTGGCTGTGATCAACGTATTTTGACGGGACTTGATTTTTAGGAGTCCTGAATAGTCGCCGAGTCCAACGATACCAAACATGCCAGATTTCGCCTTACGGTTAGCCCTGCGCAGCAAAACAGCACTTAAAAAACACGCGCGAATATCTCCGCGAGCGTAATTCTGATCGACTCGAAAACATCATAGGAAGAATATTGCATTACCTTCTGAACAAAAAGTTCTATTGGCACTATATTAAAATTTTCATCAGAAATGGCCGAAAATTGCAAAAAACGAAAAATTACCTTTAAATTTTGTGTTTTTACACATAAATGGTTATAACTTCGTAACGCAAAGAGATTTTTTCACCATATTTGATACGCTGATGTACGACCACAGTCTGAGGCTACACAAAAAAAATTGTATGGTTGAACCACTAGTTGGCCTTATAATTGAACAAAACCTTTGAAATCAAGCCACCCTATGGTCATACAACTGTTTCTTCACTAAACTAAAGTGTATAGTCATAAAACTAGCTAGATGTAACACATTTATGACCCGAGGTTGCATGCACGAATTTTGTCATTGCGCCACCTACTGGTTTTGAGATAGAATATGGCATTTTTTGCCTAAAACTACTGCAACAACACATCTAAAACCATGAGTCATCATGGATTATTCCTTTCATGGCTTTGACTATAATCACTAGAGGATGTCCATTTACTCTCTAGCAACCAATGAGAATACGTTATCAACTGTTTTTGCAAGAGCTTTTTCTCTGTATCAGAACATCACAGAGACATGGGGATGGTCTCTTTTGACTCTTTTAACTTGTTGTAACATGTTGTGACCCATGTTTGCCCACTGTAAGCATCACATACATGTCCTTCAGTGCTCTAATGTTCCATGATTGTCAATAACCGAAGGACAGTTGCAGTAGACAAGAATATAGATTATTTTTGTTGATTACCTTTGCATTTTTTCATCTGAAATCATTAGGTTTACCTAGGTTCTTCAGTCTGCTTATCCAAACGCAACTTTCATCCTTCTGTGCCCTTTTCGGCTTGACCCCGGTATTGCTGCTTGCAGCTATATTTAGGGGTCAAGCCCCGAAGGGGCGAAGACCCCTATTGTATCCGTTAGTTTTCTTTTTATTAGGGGTCAAGCCCCGAAGGGGCGAAGACCCCTATTGTATCTGTTAGTTTTCTTTTTATTATTATTAGTTATTCTTCTTCCGCCATTGCGGTCTATGGCAGCCCATAGAACCGTACGTAGGAAAGTTATGAAATTTGGCACACTGATAAAGGACAGTCCAATGTGTCCCCACAGCAAATTTGGAGTCTCTATGTCTAACCCGCTAGCGCCACCAACAGTCCAAAGTTGCACTTATGTTTTTGCTTATAACTTCTGATCCGTAAGTCCTAGAAACAAAATTCTTGTTTCCTCTGATTCCTTGGCTCAAGACGATTCGACTGGACCCTATGACGTCATTTTCCGTCATGAAAATTTTCCCACCAATTTGAATTATTCAAAAAACCTACTTTTGCGAACTCGTCCTAGAGTTTTTACCCGATTGCCGCGAAAATTGGTATGTAGCATCTAGAGACCCTCACGGCAAAAAGTTATTAAAAGAATTTCGATAAACCAATCCGTTGTCGTATAACGCCTCAACAAATTTTATGTAGAGCACAAAAAAACTGATTTTAGGCTGTATCTTCGTCAAACTTAGGCCTATTGACACGACACTTGGTACTTGTGATGCCAGTCAGGAACTGAGTGTGCATGCACAGTTTCGTTGCAGCGCCTCCTAGTGGCCAGACAGATGTTTTTTACACCTAAAACTTTGGCTGTGATCAACGTATTTTGACGGGACTTGATTTTTAGGAGTCCTGAATAGTCGCCGAGTCCAACGATACCAAACATGCCAGATTTCGCCTTACGGTTAGCCCTGCGCAGCAAAACAGCACTTAAAAAACATGCGCGAATATCTCCGCGAGCGTTATTCCGATCGACTCGAAAACACCATAGGAAGAACATTGCATTACCTTCTGAACAAAAAGTTCTATTGACGTTATATTAAAATTTTCATCAGAAATGGCCGAAAATTGCAAAAAACGAAAAATTACCTTTTACAATTTGTGTTTTTATACATAAATGGTTATAACTTCGCAACGAAAAGAAATTTTTTCACCAGATTTGATACGCTGATGTATGAGCAGAGTCTGAGGCCACACAAAAAAATTGGTATGCCTGAACCACTAGGTGGCCCTATAATTGAACAAAATATTACATATCAAGCAAGCCCTATGGTCATACAACTATTTCTTCACTAAACTAAAGTGTATAGTTATAAAACTAGCTAGATGTAACACAGTTATGAACTGAGGTTGCATGCACAACTTTGTCATTGCGCCACCTAGTGGTTTTGAGATAGAAATATGGTATTTTTGCCTAAAACTACTCCAACAGTACATCTAAAATCTTGGGTCATCATGTATTATTCCTTTCATGGCTTGGAGATCATGGGTGCATGCCAATTAACTCCTTAGCAACCAATTAGGATACCTTATCAATCCTTTTTACAAGAGCTATATCTCTGCATCAGAACATCGTAGAGACATGGGGGTTGTCTCTTTTGACTCATTAACACCACTGTAACATTTTGTGAGCTGAGAATTGCCACTGCAAGCACCACTCACATTTTCTTCAGTGTTCTAGTTGTCAATGCTCCTCGAGAAGAGAGGGAGAGATTACACTGAATGAAAACACAGCTTTTTGCTGATAACTGTTATTTTACTTAGTCTGAAATCAAGAGATTTTCTTAGGTTCTTTAAACTGATCATCCGAATTCAACTTTACTTTCTTCTGTGCCCTTTTTGGCTTGACCCCGGCATTGCTGCTTGCAGCTATATTTATAATAATTATTATTATTATTAGTTATTCTTCTTCCGCCATTGCGGTCTATGGCAGCCCATAGAACCGTACGTAGGAAAGTTATGAAATTTGGCACACTGATAAAGGACAGTCCAATGTGTCCCCACAGCAAATTTGGAGTCTCTATCTCTAACCCGCTAGCGCCACCATCTGTCCAAAGTTGAACTTATGTTTTTGCTTATAACTTCTGATCCGTAGGTCCTAGAAACGAAATTCTTGTTTCGTCTGATTCCTTGGCTCAAGACGATTCGAATAGACCCTATGACGTCATTTTCCGTCATGAAAATTTTTCCGCCATTTTGAATTATTCGTAAAACCTACTTTTGCGAACTCGTCCTAGAGTTTTTACCCGATTGCAGCGAAAATTGGTATGTAGCATCTAGAGACCCTCACGGCAAAAAGTTATCAAAAGAATTTAGATAAACCAATCCGTTGTCGTATAGCGCGTCAACAAATTTTACGTAGAGTGCAAAAAAACAGATTTTAGGCTGTATCTTCGTCAAACTTAGGCCTATTGACACGACACTTGGTACTTGTGATGCCAGTCAGGAACTGAGTGTGCATGCACAGTTTCGTCGCAGCGCCACCTAGTGGCCAGACAGATGTTTTTTACACCTATAACTTTGGCTGTGATCAACGTATTTTGACGGGACTTGATTTTTAGGAGTCCTGAGTAGTCGCCGAGTCCAACGATACCAAATATGCCAGATTTCGCCTTACGGTTAGCCCTGCGCAGCAAAACAGCACTTAAAAAACACGCGCGAATATCTCCGCGAGCGTAATTCTGATCGACTCGAAAACATCATAGGAAGAATATTGCATTACCTTCTGAACAAAAAGTTCTATTGGCACTATATTAAAATTTTCATCAGAAATGGCCGAAAATTGCAAAAAACGAAAAATTACCTTTAAATTTTGTGTTTTTACACATAAATGGTTATAACTTCGTAACGCAAAGAGATTTATTCACCATATTTAATACGCTGATGTACGACCACAGTCTGAGGCTACACAAAAAAAATTGTATGGTTGCACCACTAGTTGGCCTTATAATTGAACAAAACCTTTGAAATCAAGCCACCCTATGGTCATACAACTGTTTCTTCACTAAACTAAAGTGTATAGTCATAAAACTAGCTAGATGTAACACATTTATGACCTGAGGTTGCATGCACGAATTTTGTCATTGCGCCACCTACTTGTTTTGAGATAGAATATGGCATTTTTTGCCTAAAACTACTGCAACAACAACCATGAGTCATCATGGATTATTCCTTTCATGGCTTTAACTATAATCACTGATGGTTGCCAATTCACTCCCTAGCAACCAATGAGAATACCTTATCAACCGTTTTTGCAAGAGCTATATCTCTGCGTCAGAACATCGTAGAGACACGCGGGTGGGCTCTTTTGACTCATGAACACCACTGTAACATTTTGTGAGCTGAGTATTGCCACTGCAAGCACCACTCATTTTTACTTCAGTGTTCTAGTTATCAATGCTCGTCGAAAGAGAGGGAGAGATTTCACTAAATGAGAACACAGCTTTTTTGCTGATAACTATTATATTGTTTTGTCTGAAATCAAGAGATTTTGCTAGGTTCTTTAAACTTCTCATCCGAAGTCAACTTTACTTTCTGCTGTGCCCTTTTTGGCTTGACCCCGGTGATTGCTGCTTGCAGCTATATTAATTAGGGGTCAAGCCCCGAAGGGGCGAAGACCCCTATTGTATCCGTTAGTTTTCTTTTTATTATTATTAGTTATTCTTCTTCCGCCATTGCGGTCTATGGCAGCCCATAGAACCGTACGTAGGAAAGTTATGAAATTTGGCACACTGATAAAGGACACTCCAATGTGTCCCCACAGCAAATTTGGAGTCTCTATGTCTAACCCGCTAGCGCCACCAACAGTCCAAAGTTGCACTTATGTTTTTGGTTATAACTTCTGATCCGTAAGTCCTAGAAACAAAATTCTTGTTTCCTCTGATTCCTTGGCTCAAGACGATTCGACTGGACCCTATGACGTCATTTTCCGTCATGAAAAATTTCCCGCCAATTTGAATTATTCAAAAAACCTACTTTTTCGAACTCGTCCTAGAGCTTTTGTCCGATTGCCACGAAAATTGGTATGTATCATCTAGAGACACTCATGGCAAAAAGTTATCAAAAGAATTTTGATACACCAATCAGTTGTCGTATACCGCCTTGACAAATGTTACGTAGAGCGCAAAAAAACAGATTTTAGGCTGTATCTTCGTCAAACTTAGGCCTATTGAAACGACACTTGGTAATTGTGATGCCAGTCAGGAACTGAGGGTGCATGCACAGTTTCGTTGCAGCGCCACCTAGTGGCCAGACAAATGATTTATACACCTGTAACTTTGGCTGCGATAAACTTATTTTGACGGGACTTGATTTTTAGGAGTCCTGAGTAGTCGCCGAGTCCAACGATACCAAACATGCCAGATTTTGCCTTACAGTTAGCCCTGAGCAGCAAAACAGCACTTAAAAAACACGTGTGAATATCTTCGCGAGCGTTATTCTGATCGACTTGAAAACACCATAGGAAGAACATTGCATTACCTTCTGAACAAAAAGTTCTATTGGCGTTATATTAAAATTTTCATCAGAAATGGCCGAAAATTGCAAAAAACGAAAAATTACCTTTGAATTTTGTGTTTTTTACACATAAATGGTTATAACTTCGCAACGAAAAGAGATTTTTTCACCAGATTTGATACGCTGATGTACGAGCAGAGTCTGAGGCCACACGAAAAAATTGGTATGCCTTCACCACTAGTTGGCCTTATAATTGGACAAAAGCTTTCATATCAAGCAAGCCCTATGGTCATACAACTATTTCTTTGCTGAACTAAAGTGTATAGTCAGGAAACTAGCTAAATGTAACGCAGTCATGCCCTGAGGTTGCATGCACACTTTTGTCATAGCGCCACCTAGTGGCTTGGAGATAGAAAATAGCAATTTTTGCCTAAAACTACTGCAACAACACAACTAAAATCATAAGTCATCATGGATTCTTCATTTCATGGCTTGGACTATAATCACTGGTGGATGTGAATCTACTCTCTAGCAACCAATGAGAATACCTAATCAACTGTTTTTGAAAGAGCTTTTTCTCTGCATCAGAACATTGTAGAGACATGGGGATGGTCTCTTTCGACTGATTTAACTTGTTGTAACATGTTGTGACCCATGTTATGCCACTGCAAACATCACTCACATGTCCTTCAGTGCTCTAATGTTCCATGATTGTCAATAACAGAAGGACGATTGCAGGAGACAAGAACATAGATTATTTTTGTTGATTACTTTTGCCTTTTTTTCTTTTGAAATCATGAGGTTTACCTAGGTTCTTCAGTATTCTTATCCAAACCCAATTTTACACCCTTCTGTGCCCTTTTCTGCTTGACCCCGGCATTGCTGCTTGCAGCTATATTAATAATTAGGGGTCAAGCCCCGAAGGGGCGAAGACCCCTATTGTATCCGTTAGTTTTCTTATAATTATTATTATTATTATTATTATTATTATTCTTCTTCTTCTTCCGCCATTGCGGTCTATGGCAGCCCATAGAACCGTACGTAGGAAAGTTATGAAATTTGGCACATTGATAAAGGACAGTCCAATGTGTCCCCACAGCAAATTTGGCGTCTCTATCTCTAACCCTCTAGCGCCACCAACAGTCCAAAGTTGCACTTATGTTTTTGCTTATAACTTCTGATCCGTAGGTCCTAGAAACGAAATTCTTGTTTCCTCTGATTCCTTGGCTCAAGACGATTCGACTGGACCCTATGACGTCATTTTCCGTCATGAAAATTTTTCCGCCATTTTGAATTATTCGTAAAACCTACTTTTTCGAACTCGTCCTAGAGCTTTTGCCCGATTGCCGCGAAAATTGGTATGTAGCATCTAGAGACCCTCACGGCAAAAAGTTATCAAAAGAATTTCGATAAACCAATCCGTTGTCGTATAGCGCGTCAACAAATTTTACGTAGAGCACAAAAAACAGATTTTAGGCTGTATCTTCGTCAAACTTAGGCCTATTGACACGACACTTGGTACTTGTGATGCCAGTCAGGAACTGAGTGTGCATGCACAGTTTCGTCGCAGCGCCACCTAGTGGCCAGACAGATGTTTTTTACACCTATAACTTTGGCTGTGATCAACGTATTTTGACGTGACTTGATTTTTAGGAGTCCTGAATAGTCGCCGAGTCCAACGATACCAAACATGCCAGATTTCGCCTTACGGTTAGCCCTGCGCAGCAAAACAGCACTTAAAAAACATGCGCAAATATCTGCGCAAGCGTTATTCCGATCGACTCGAAAACACCATAGGAAGAACATTGCATTACCTTCTGAACAAAAAGTTCTATTGGCGTTATATTAAAATTTTCATCAGAAATGGCCGAAAATTGCAAAAAACGAAAAATTACCTTTTACAATTTGGGTTTTGATACATAAATGGTTATAACTTCGCAACGAAAAGACATTTTTTCACCAGATTTGATACGCTGATGTATGAGCAGAGTCTGAGGCCACACAAAAAAATTGGTATGCCTGAACCACTAGGTGGCCCTATAATTGAACAAAATCTTACATATCAAGCAAGCCCTATGGTCATACAACTATTTCTTCACTAAACTAAAGTGTATAGTTATAAAACTAGCTAGATGTAACACAGTTATGAACTGAGGTTGCATGCACAACTTTGTCATTGCGCCACCTAGTGGTTTTGAGATAGAAATATGGTATTTTTGCCTAAAACTACTCCAACAGTACATCTAAAATCTTGGGTCATCATGTATTATTCCTTTCATGGCTTGGAGATCATTGGTGCATGCCAATTAATTCCTTAGCAACCAATTAGGATACCTTATCAATCCTTTTTACAAGAGCTATATCTCTGCATCAGAACATCGTAGAGACATGGGGGTGGTCTCTTTTGACTCATTAACACCACTGTAACATTTTGTGAGCTGAGAATTGCCACTGCAAGCACCACTCACATTTTCTTCAGTGTTCTAGTTGTCAATGCTCCTCGAGAAGAGAGGGAGAGATTACACTGAATGAAAACACAGCTTTTTGCTGATAACTGTTATATTACTTAGTCTGAAATCAAGAGATTTTCTTAGGTTCTTTAAACTGATCATCCAAATTCAACTTTACTTTCTTCTGTGCCCTTTTTGGCTTGACCCCGGCATTGCTGCTTGCAGCTATATTTATTATTAATCTTCTTCTTGTTCTTCCGCCATTGAAGTCAATGGCAGCCCATAGAACCGTACGTAGGAAAGTTATGAAATTTGGCACACTGATAAAGGACAGTCCAATGTGTCCCCACAGCAAATTTGGAGTCTCTATCTCTAACCCGCTAGCGCCACCAACAGTCCAAAGTTGAACTTATGTTTTTGCTTATAACTTCTGTTCTGTACGTCCTAGTAATGAAATTCTTGTTTCCTCTGATTCCTTTGCTCAAGACGATTCGATTGGACCCTATGACGTCATTTTCCGTCATGAAATTTTTTCCGCCATTTTGAATTATTCGTAAAACCTACTTTTGCGAACTCGTCCTAGAGTTTTTACCCGATTGCCGCGAAAATTGGTATGTAGCATCTAGAGACCCTCACGGCAAAAAGTTATCAAAAGAATTTCGATAAACCAATCCGTTGTCGTATAGCGCGTCAACAAAATTTTTGTAGAGCGCAAAAAAACAGATTTTAGGCTGTATCTTCGTCAAACTTAGGCCTATTGACACGACACTTGGTACTTGTGATGCCAGTCAGGAACTGAGTGTGCATGCACAGTTTCGTCGCAGCGCCACCTAGTGGCCAGACAGATGTTTTTTACACCTATAACTTTGGCTGTGATCAACGTATTTTGACGGGACTTGATTTTTAGGAGTCCTGAATAGTCGCCGAGTCCAACGATACCAAACATGCCAGATTTCGCCTTACGGTTAGCCCTGCGCAGTAAAACAGCACTTAAAAAACACGCGCGAATATCTCCGCGAGCGTAATTCTGATCGACTCGAAAACATCATAGGAAGAATATTGCATTACCTTCTGAACAAAAAGTTCTATTGGCACTATATTAAAATTTTCATCAGAAATGGCCGAAAATTGCAAAAAACGAAAAATTACCTTAAAATTTTGTGTTTTTACACATAAATGGTTATAACTTCGTAACGCAAAGAGATTTTTTCACCATATTTGATACGCTGATGTACGACCACAGTCTGAGGCTACACAAAAAAAATTGTATGGTTGCACCACTAGTTGGCCTTATAATTGAACAAAACCTTTGAAATCAAGCCACCCTATGGTCATACAACTGTTTCTTCACTAAACTAAAGTGTATAGTCATAAAACTAGCTAGATGTAACACATTTATGACCTGAGGTTGCATGCACGAATTTTGTCATTGCGCCACCTACTGGTTTTGAGATAGAATATGGCATTTTTTGCCTAAAACTACTGCAACAACACATCTAAAACCATGAGTCATCATGGATTATTCCTTTCATGGCTTTGACTATAATCATTAGAGGATGTCCATTTACTCTCTAGCAACCAATGAGAATACGTTATCAACTGTTTTTGCAAGAGCTTTTTCTCTGTATCAGAACATCACAGAGACATGGGGATGGTCTCTTTTGACTCTTTTAACTTGTTGTAACATGTTGTGACCCATGTTTGCCCACTGTAAGCATCACATACATGTCCTTCAGTGCTCTAATGTTCCATGATTGTCAATAACCGAAGGACAGTTGCAGTAGACAAGAATATAGATTATTTTTGTTGATTACCTTTGCATTTTTTCATCTGAAATCATTAGGTTTACCTAGGTTCTTCAGTCTGCTTATCCAAACGCAACTTTACATCCTTCTGTGCCCTTTTCGGCTTGATCCCGGTATTGCTGCTTGCAGCTATATTTATTAGGGGTCAAGCCCAGAATGGGCGAAGACCCCTATTGTATCCGTTAGTTTTCTTTTTCTTTTTCTTTTTCTTTTTCTTTTTCTTTTTAAATATTATTCTTCTTCCTGTTCCATTGCGGTCTATGGCAGCCCATAGAACCGTACATAGGAAAGTTATGAAATTTGGCACACTGACAGAGGACAGTCCAAATAATATCCCTAGCAATTTTGGAGTCTCTATCTCAAACCCGCTAGCGCCACCAACAGTCCAAAGTTGCACTTACGTTTTTGCTTATAACTTCTGATCCGTAAGTCCTAGAAACGAAATTCCTGTTTCCTCTGATTCCTTGGTTCAAGACGATTCGATTAGACCCTATGACGTTATTTTCCGTCATGAAAATTTTTCCGCCATTTTGAAATATTCGTAAAACCTACTTTTGCGAACTCCTCCTAGAGTTTTTACCCGATTGCCACGAAAATCGGTATGCAGCATCTAGAGACACTCAAGGCAAAAAGTTATTAAAAGAATTTCGATTAAGCAATCCGTTCTCGTATAGCGCGTCAACGAATTTTACATAGAGCGCAAAAAAACTGATTTTAGGCTGTATCTTCGCCAAACTTAGGCCTATTGACACGACACTTGGTACTCGAGATGCCAGTCAGGAACTGAGGGTGCATGCACAGTTTCGTTGCAGCGCCACCTAGTGGTCAGACGAATGTTCTATACGCCTATAACTTTGGCTGCGATAAAAGTATTTTCACGGGACTTGATTTTTTGGAGTCCTGAGTAGTCGCTGAGTCCAACGATACCAAACATGCCAGGATTCGCCTTACGGTTAGCCCTGTGCATCAAAATAGCACTTAAAAAACACGCGCGAATAACTCCGCGAGCGTTATTCCGATCGACACGAAAACACCATAGGAAGAATATTGCATTACCTTCTGAACAAAAAGTTCTATTGGCGTTATATTAAAATTTTCATCAGAAATGGCCGAAAAATGCAAAAAACGAAAAATTACCTTTAAATTTTGCATTTTTTACACATAAATGGTTATAACTTCGCAACGAAAAGAGATTTTTTCACCAGATTTGATACGCAGATGTACGACCACAGTCTGAGGCCACACAAAAAAAAATGGTATGCCTCCACCACTAGGTGGCCCTATAATTGAACAAAATCTTTCATATCAAGCAAGCCCTATGGTCATACAACTATTTTATTGCTTAACTAAAGTGTATAGTCATGAAACTAGCTAGATGTAACACAGTCATGACCTAAGGTTGCATGCACAGTTTTGTCATAGCGCCACCTAGTGGTTTTGAGATAGAAAATGGCTATTTTGCCTATAACTACTGCAAAAACACATCTAAAACCGTGAGTCTTCATGGATTATTCCTTTCATGAATTGAACTATAATCACTGGTGCATGTTCATTTACTCTCTAGCAACCAATGAGAATACCTTATCAACCGTTTTTGCAAGAGCTTTTTCTCTGCATCAGAACATTGTAGACACATGGGGATGGTGTATTTTGACTCATTTAACTTGTTGTAACATGTTGTGACACCATGGGCGTAGATTTAGGGTGGGACGCTAGGGACATGTCCCTACCAATATTCAGAGAAGACTGAATTGTCCCTAGCAATAATTTCGACCAAACATTTAATCTGTATTCATATATAACCACTAATGTCCGTCTTGTTCTTGTGTTTTCTATTTTTTACTTATTATATTTTTGTCAGAAATCATTTAAATTAGATTAGAAATCTTTTGCAATCCCGTTCTGTAAAAATAACGCTCTATGTGGTACACAAACGGTTAACAGCTTTCGTTCTCTGCAATGCCCGCCTCCGTAAGTCCCATCGCTAAATATGATTGGCTTTGCATTTCTTTAGTCCCGCCTCTCTAACGCACATTGCTAATATGATTGGATTAGCATTCTTGAGTCCCGCCTCTCTAACGCACATCACTTTTTGATGGGCTTGTCTTTACTCGCTACGTGTGATAGGATGGTTTCACTTTGTACAACGCGCCAAAGTTCACTCAACAAGACGTGCGTGATTATTCGGGCGACAGGTAAGTGAGGAAGAAAGTATTATTATACCCACTGTAACTGTTTCATGCACAAAAAAAGTTGTGCCACATAATGATTCAAGGACAGTGTTTTCACCAATACAGGACAATCCCATGTTAACCCTGAGGAGTTGCAAACTTGTGTCAACCTTTTATAAATGGGGTGGCAAGGTTATTTAGAGGGTCCCTAATCCATGAAAGAAAATAACCCCAACATGGTAAAAACATGAATTCATGTCATGATTGCTGAATACTTTCATTACTGCACTGTGGTCATTACTTGCACAGATGTAGACATAATGTTGCATTTTAAACAAACTATTTTTTTCACACTGATTAACTGTCTGTTAATGAAAAGAAGATTTAATGTAAACTACAGAAACGTTAATAAACTGTGTTCAGGAAACAGCATGATATATATACCTACTTCAACACTGGGATTTTTTGGCAAAATTAAATTAAGAATTAAATATTAATTGCATATTCTTCAATATTATAAAGTTAATATGGATTCATATATGTTACTATGTGATTTTCTTTTTTTGACAAAGACTTAAACAGCTACTGTTTATTAGGCTCTAGGACATAACGAATTGTTTATTATAGTACATTAAATTTGGGATGGCACCGGGGGTGGCGAGTCAGATGTCACTGAGTAAAGTGCATACTGAGTTGTCTGTTGTTTATGTCAAGTAAACGGTGATAAACAGTTTTTGCAATGCGACCATTTTATTTATGTCCCCACCAATGCCAGAATCAAACCTACGCCCTTGTGTGACACATGTTTTGCCACTGCAAATATCACTCACATGTTCTTCAGTGCTCTAATGTTCCATGACTGTCAATAACAGAACGACGATTGCAGTAGACAAGAACAGAGATTATTTTTGTTGATTATTTTTGCGTTTTTTCATCTGAAATCATTAGGTTTACCTAGGTTCTTCGGTCTGCTTATCCAAACTCAACTTTACACCCTTCTGTGCCCTTTTCGGCTTGACCCCGGTATCGCTGCTTGCAGCTATATTTATTATTATTAGTTATTCTTCTTCCGCCATTGCGGTCTATGGCAGCCCATAGAACCGTACGTAGGAAAGTTATGAAATTTGGCACACTGATAAAGGACAGTCCAATGTGTCCCCACAGCAAATTTGGAGTCTCTATCTCTAACCCGCTAGCGCCACCAACAGTCCAAAGTTGAACTTATGTTTTTGCTAATAACTTCTGATCCGTAAGTCCTAGAAACGAAATTCTTGTTTCCTCTGATTCCTTGGCTCAAGGCGATTCGATTGGACCCTATGACGTCATTTTCCGTCATGAAATTTTTTCCGCCATTTTGAATTATTCGTAAAACCTACTTTTGCGAACTCGTCCTAGAGTTTTTACCCGATTGCCGCGAAAATTGGTATGTAGCATCTAGAAACCCTCACGGCAAAAAGTTATTAAAAGAATTTTGATAAACCAATCCGTTGTCGTATAGTACGTCAACAAATTTTACGTAGAGTGCAAAAAAACAGATTTTAGGCTGTAACTTCGTCAAACTTAGGCCTATTGACACGACACTTGGTACTTGTGATGCCAGTCAGGAACTGAGTGTGCATGCACAGTTTCGTCGCAGCGCCACCTAGTGGCCAGACAGATGTTTTATACACCTATAACTTTGGCTGCGATCAACGTATTTTGACGGGACTTGATTTTTAGGAGTCCTGAGTAGACGCCGAGTCCAACGATACCAAACATGCCAGATTTCGCCTTACGGTTAGCCCTGCGCAGCAAAACAGCACTTAAAAAACATGCGCGAATATCTCCGCGAGCGTTATTCCGATCGACTCGAAAACACCATAGGAAGAACATTGCATTACCTTCTGAACAAAAAGTTCTATTGGCGTTATATTAAAATTTTCATCAGAAATGGCCGAAATTGCAAAAAACGAAAAATTACCTTTAAATTTTGTGTTTTTTACACATAAATGGTTATAACTTCGCAACGAAAAGAGATTTTTTCACCAGATTTGATACGCTGATGTATGAGCAGAGTCTGAGGCCACACAAATAAATTGGTATGCCTGAACCACTAGGTGGCCCTATAATTGAACAAAATCTTTCATATCAAGCAAGCCCTATGGTCATACAACTACTTCTTTGCTGAACTAAAGTGTATAGTCATGAAACTAGCTAGATGTAACGCAGTCATGACCTGAGGATGCATGCACGATTCTGTCATAGCGCCTCCTAGTGGTTTGGAGATAGAAAATAGCTATATTTTCCTAAAACTACTGCAACAACACATCTAAAACCATGAGTCATCATGGATTCTTCATTTCATATGGCTTGGACTATAATCAGTGGTGAATGTGAATTTACTCTTTAGCAACCAATGAGAATACCTTATCAACTGTTTTGAAAGAGCTTTTACTCTGCATCAGAACATCGTAGAGACATGGGGATGGTCTCTTTTGACTGATTTAACTTGTTCTAACATGTTGTGACATGTTGTGTTTTATGCCACTGCAAACATCACTCACATGTCCTTCAGTGCTCTAATGTTCCATGATTGTCAATAACAGAAGGACGATTGCAGTAGACAAGAACATAGATTATTTTTGTTGATAACTTTTGTGTTTTTTTCATTTGACATCATGAGGTTTACATAGGTTCTTTAGTTTCCTTATCCAAACTCAACTTTACACCCTTCTGTGCCCCTTTCGGCTTGACCCCGGTATTGCTGCTTGCAGCTATATTGGCAATTGTTTCTGTTAGTAAATTTTTCTTCTTCCGCCATTGCGGTCTATGGCAGCCCATAGAACCGTACGTAGGAAAGTTATGAAATTTGGCACACTGATAGAGGACAGTCCAAATAATATCCACAGCAAATTTGGAGTCTCTATCTCAAGCCCACTAGCGCCACCAACAGTCCAAAGTTGCACTTACGTTTTGTCTTATTACTTCTGAACCGTAAGTCCCAGAAATGAAATTCTTGTTTCCTCTGATTCCTTGGCTCAAGACGATTCGATAGGACCCTATGACGTCATTTTCCGTCATGAAAATTTTTCCACCATTTTGAATTATTCGTTAAACCTACTTTTGCGAACTCGTCCTAGAGTTTTTGCCCGTTTGCCTCAAAAATCGGTATGCAGCATCTAGAGACACTCAAGGCAAAAAGTTATTAAAAGAATTTCGATAAACCAATCCGTTGTCGTATAGCGCGTCAACGAATTTTAGGTAGAGCGCACAATAACAGATTTTTGGCTGTATCATCGCCAAACTTAGGCCTATTGACACGACACTTGGTACTTGAGATACCAGTTAGGACCTGAGGGAGCATGCACAGTTTCGTTGCAGCGCCACCTAGTGGCCAGACGAATGTTCTTTACGCCTATAACTTTGGCTGCGATAAAAGTATTTTCACGGGACTTGATTTTTTGGAGTCCTGAGTAGTCGTCGAGTCCAACGATACCAAACATGCCAGGTTTCGTCATACGGTTAGCCCTGTGCAGCAAAATAGCACTTAAAAAACACGCGCAAATATCTCTGCGAGCGGTATTCCGATCGACTCGAAAACACCATAGGAAGAACATTGCATTACCTTCTGAACAAAAAGTTCTATTGGCGTTATATTAAAATTTTCATCAGAACTGGCCAAAAAATGCAAAAAACGAAAAATTACCTTTAAATTTTGCATTTTTTACACATAAATGGTTATAACTTCGCAACAAAAAGAGATTTTTTCACCGGATTTGATACGCTGATGTACGAGCAGAGTCTGAGGCCACACAAAAAAATTGGTATGCCTTTACCACTAGTTGGCCTTATAATTGGAGAAAACTTTTCATATCAAGCAAGCCCTATGGTCATACAACTATTTCTTTGCTGAACTAAAATGTATAGTCAGGAAACTAGCTAGATGTAACGCAGTCATGACCTGAGGTTCCATGCACAATTTTGTCATAGCGCCACCTAGTGGGTTGGAGATAAAAAATAGCAATTTTTGCCTAAAACTACTGCAACAACACATCTAAAATCATAAGTCATCATGGATTCTTCATTTCATTGCTTGGACTATAATCACTGGTGGATGTCAATCTACTCTCTAGCAACCAATGAGAATACCTTATCAACCGTTTTTAAAAGAGCTTTCTCTCTGCATCAGAACATCGTAGAGACATGGGGATGGTCTCTTTTGACTGATTTAACTTGTTGTAACATGTTGTGACCCATGTTATGCCACTGCAAACATCACTCACATGTCCTTCAGTGCTCTAATGTTCCATGATTGTCAATAACAGAAGGACGATTGCAGTAGACAAGAACATAGATTATTTTTGTTGATTACTTTTGCGTTTTTTTCATTGAAATCATGAGGTTTACCTAGGTTCTTCAGTATTCTTATCCAAACCCAACTTTACACCCTTCAGTGCCCTTTTCGGCTTGACCCCGGTATTGCTGCTTGCAGCTATATTTATTATTATTATTATTAGTGGTGCTTGCATTTATGCAAGGCATCACTATTACTATTCCTCAGGGATATTATTATTATTATTAGTGGTGCTTGCATTTATGCAAGGCATCACTATTACTATTGCTCATACTTATTATTAGGGGTCAAGCCCCAAAGGGGCGAAGACCCCTATTGTATCCGTTAGTTTTCTTTTTATTATTATTATTATTAGGGGTCAAGCCCAGAATGGGCGAAGACCCCTATTGTATCTGTTAGTTTTCTTTTTATTAGGGGTCAAGCCCAGAATGGGCGAAGACCCCTATTGTTTCTGTTAGTTTTCTTTTTCTTTTTCTTTTTCTTTTTCTTTTTCTTCCTCCGCCATTGCGGTCTATGGCAGCCTATAGAACCGTACGTAGGAAAGTTATGAAATTTGGCACACTGATAGAGGACTGTCCAAAAAGTCTCCACAGCAAATTTGAAGTCTGTATCTCTAACCCGCTAGCGCCACCAACAGTCCAAATTTGCACTTATGTATTTGCCTATAACTTCTGACCCGTAAGTCCTAGACACTAAATTCTTGTATCCTCTGATTCCTTGGCTCAAGACGATTCGATTGGACCCTATGACGTCATTTTCCGTCATGAAAAATTTTCCGCCATTTTGATTTATTCATAAAACCTACTTTTGCGAACTTGTCCTAGAGCTTTTGCCCAATTGCCACGAAAAATGGTATGTAGCATCTAGAGACACTCAGGGCAAAAAGTTATTAAAAGAATTTTGATAAACCATTCCGTTTTCGTATAGCGCGTCAACAAATTTTACGTAGAGCCCAAAAAACAGGTTTTAGTGTGTATCTTCGCCAATCTTATGTCTATTGACGCCACACTTGGTAGTTGTGATGCCAGTGAGGATCTGAGGGGGCATGCAGAGTTTCGTCACAGCACCACCTAGTGGTCATACGAATGTTGTGCATGCTTATAACTTTGGCTCTGATCTGTGTTTTTTCACGGGACTTGTTTCGCTGAAGTCCAGAATAGTTGCCGAGTCCAATCTTACCAAACATGCCAGATTTCGCCTTACGGTTAGCCCTGCGCAGCAAAACAGCACTTAAAAAACACGCGCGAATATCTCCGCGAGCGTAATTCTGATCGACTCGAAAACATCATAGGAAGAATATTGCATTACCTTCTGAACAAAAAGTTCTATTGGCGTTGTATTAAAATTTTCATCAGAAATGGCCGAAAATTGCAAAAAACGAAAAATTACCTTTAAATTTTCTGTTTTTACACATAAATGGTTATAACTTCGTAACGCAAAGAGATTTTTTCACCATATTTGATACGCTGATGTACGACCACAGTCTGAGGCTACACAAAAAAAATTGTATGCTTGCACCACTAGTTGGCCTTATAATTGAATAAAACCTTTGAAATCAAGCCACCCTATGGTCATACAACTGTTTCTTCACTAAACTAAAGTGTATAGTCATAAAACTAGCAAGATGTAACACAGTTATGACCTGAGGTTGCATGCACGAATTTTGTCATTGCGCCACCTACTGGTTTTGAGACAGAATATGGCATTTTTTTGGCCTAAAACTACTGCAACAACACATCTAAAACCATGAGTCATCATGGATTATTCCTTTCATGGCTTTGACTATAATCACTAGTGGATGTCCATTTACTCTCTAGCAACCAATGAGAATACCTTATCAACTGTTTTTGCAAGAGTTTTTTCTCTGCATCAGAACATCGCAGAGACATGGGGATGGTCTCTTTTGACTCTTTTAACTTGTTGTAACATGTTGTGACCCATGTTTGCCCACTGTAAGCATCACATACATGTCCTTCAGTGCTCTAATGTCCCATGATTGTCAATAACCGAAGGACAGTTGCAGTAGACAAGAACATAGATTATTTTTGTTGATTACTTTGCATTTTTTCATCTGAAATCATTAGGTTTACCTAAGTTCTTCAGTCTGCTTATCCAAACGCAACTTTACATCCTTCTGTGCCCTTTTCGGCTTGACCCCGGTGATTGCTGCTTGCAGCTATATTTAGGGGTCAAGCCCAGAATGGGCGAAGACCCCTAATGTTTCTGTTAGTTTTCTTTTTCTTTTTCTTTTTCTTTTTCTTTTTCTTTTTCTTTTTCTTTTTCTTCCTCCGCCATTGCGGTCTATGGCAGCCTATAGAACCGTACGTAGGAAAGTTATGAAATTTGGCACACTGATAGAGGACTGTCCAAAAAGTCTCCACAGCAAATTTGAAGTCTGTATCTCTAACCCGCTAGCGCCACCAACAGTCCAAATTTGCACTTATGTATTTGCCTATAACTTCTGACCCGTAAGTCCTAGACACTAAATTCTTGTATCCTCTGATTCCTTGGCTCACGACGATTCGATTGGACCCTATGACGTCATTTTCCGTCATGAAAAATTTTCCGCCATTTTGATTTATTCATAAAACCTACTTTTGCGAACTTGTCCTAGAGCTTTTGCCCAATTGCCACGAAAAATGGTATGTAGCATCTAGAGACACTCAGGGCAAAAAGTTATTAAAAGAATTTTGATAAACCATTCCGTTTTCGTATAGCGCGTCAACAAATTTTACGTAGAGCCCAAAAAACTGGTTTTAGTGTGTATCTTCGCCAATCTTATGTCTATTGACGCCACACTTGGTAGTTGTGATGCCAGTGAGGATCTGAGGGGGCATGCAGAGTTTCGTCACAGCACCACCTAGTGGTCATACGAATGTTGTGCATGCTTATAACTTTGGCTCTGATCTGTGTTTTTTCACGGGACTTGTTTCGCTGAAGTCCAGAATAGTTGCCGAGTCCAACCTTACCAAACATGCCAGATTTCGCCTTACGGTTAGCCCTGCGCAGCAAAACAGCACTTAAAAAACACGCGCGAATATCTCCGCGAGCGTAATTCTGATCGACTCGAAAACATCATAGGAAGAATATTGCATTACCTTCTGAACAAAAAGTTCTATTGGCGTTGTATTAAAATTTTCATCAGAAATGGCCGAAAATTGCAAAAAACGAAAAATTACCTTTTAATTTTCTGTTTTTACACATAAATGGTTATAACTTCGTAACGCAAAGAGATTTTTTCACCATATTTGATACGCTGATGTACGACCACAGTCTGAGGCTACACAAAAAAATTGTATGCTTGCACCACTAGTTGGCCTTATAATTGAATAAAACCTTTGAAATCAAGCCACCCTATGGTCATACAACTGTTTCTTCACTAAACTAAAGTGTATAGTCATAAAACTAGCAAGATGTAACACAGTTATGACCTGAGGTTGCATGCACGAATTTTGTCATTGCGCCACCTACTGGTTTTGAGACAGAATATGGCATTTTTTTGGCCTAAAACTACTGCAACAACACATCTAAAACCATGAGTCATCATGGATTATTCCTTTCATGGCTTTGACTATAATCACTAGTGGATGTCCATTTACTCTCTAGCAACCAATGAGAATACCTTATCAACTGTTTTTGCAAGAGTTTTTTCTCTGCATCAGAACATCGCAGAGACATGGGGATGGTCTCTTTTGACTCTTTTAACTTGTTGTAACATGTTGTGACCCATGTTTGCCCACTGTAAGCATCAAATACATGTCCTTCAGTGCTCTAATGTCCCATGATTGTCAATAACCGAAGGACAGTTGCAGTAGACAAGAACATAGATTATTTTTGTTGATTACTTTGCATTTTTTCATCTGAAATCATTAGGTTTACCTAAGTTCTTCAGTCTGCTTATCCAAACGCAACTTTACATCCTTCTGTGCCCTTTTCGGCTTGACCCCGGTGATTGCTGCTTGCAGCTATATTTATTAGTTATTCTTCTTCCGCCATTGCGGTCTATGGCAGCCCATAGAACCGTACGTAGGAAAGTTATGAAATTTGGCACACTGATAAAGGACAGTCCAATGTGTCCCCACAGCAAGTTTGGAGTCTCTATCTCTAACCCGCTAGCGCCACCAACAGTCCAACGTTGAACTTATGTTTTTGCTTATAACTTCTGATCCGTAAGTCCTAGAAATGAAATTCTTGTTTCCTCTGATTCCTTGTCTCAAGACGATTCGATTGGACCCTATGACGTCATTTTCCGTCATGAAATTTTTTCCGCCATTTTGAATTATTCGTAAAACCTACTTTTGCGAACTCGTCCTAGAGTTTTTACCCGATTGCCGCGAAAATTGGTATGTAGCATCTAGAGACCCTCACGGCAAAAAGTTATCAAAAGAATTTCGATAAACCAATCCGTTGTCGTATAGCGCGTCAACAAAATTTTCGTAGAGCGCAAAAAAACAGATTTTAGGCTGTATCTTCGTCAAACTTAGGCCTATTGACACGACACTTGGTACTTGTGATGCCAGTCAGGAACTGAGTGTGCATGCACAGTTTCGTCGCAGCGCCACCTAGTGGCCAGACAGATGTTTTTTACACCTATAACTTTGGCTGTGATCAACGTATTTTGACGGGACTTGATTTTTAGGAGTCCTGAATAGTCGCCGAGTCCAACGATGCCAAACATGCCAGTTTTCGCCTTACGGTTAGCCCTGCGCAGCAAAACAGCACTTAAAAAACACGCGCGAATATCTCCGCGAGCGTAATTCTGATCGACTCGAAAACATCATAGGAAGAATATTGCATTACCTTCTGAACAAAAAGTTCTATTGGCACTATATTAAAATTTTCATCAGAAATGGCCGAAAATTGCAAAAAACGAAAAATTACCTTTAAATTTTGTGTTTTTACACATAAATGGTTATAACTTCGTAACGCAAAGAGATTTTTTCACCATATTTGATACGCTGATGTACGACCACAGTCTGAGGCTACACAAAAAAAATTGTATGGTTGCACCACTAGTTGGCCTTATAATTGAACAAAACCTTTGAAATCAAGCCACCCTATGGTCATACAACTGTTTCTTCACTAAACTAAAGTGTATAGTCATAAAACTAGCTAGATGTAACACAGTTATGACCTGAGGTTGCATGCACGAATTTTGTCATTGCGCCACCTACTGGTTTTGAGATAGAATATGGCATTTTTTGCCTAAAACTACTGCAACAACACATCTAAAACCATGAGTCATCATGGATTATTCCTTTCATGGCTTTGACTATAATCACTAGAGGATGTCCATTTACTCTCTAGCAACCAATGAGAATACGTTATCAACTGTTTTTGCAAGAGCTTTTTCTCTGTATCAGAACATCACAGAGACATGGGGATGGTCTCTTTTGACTCTTTTAACTTGTTGTAACATGCTGTGACCCATGTTTGCCCACTGTAAGCATCACATACATGTCCTTCAGTGCTCTAATGTTCCATGATTGTCAATAACCGAAGGACAGTTGCAGTAGACAAGAATATAGATTATTTTTGTTGATTACCTTTGCATTTTTTCATCTGAAATCATTAGGTTTACCTAGGTTCTTCAGTCTGCTTATCCAAACGCAACTTTACATCCTTCTGTGCCCTTTTCGGCTTGACCCCGGCATTGCTGCTTGCAGCTATATTTATTATAATAATTATTCTGCTTCTTCTTCTTCTTCCGCCATTGCGGTCTATGGCAGCCCATAGAACCGTAAGTAGGAAAGTTATGAAATTTGGCACACTGATAAAGGACAGTCCAATGTGTCCCCACAGCAAATTTGGAGTCTCTATCTCTAACCCGCTAGCGCCACCAACAGTCCAAAGTTGCACTTACGTTTTTGCTTATAACTTCTGATCTGTAAGTCCTAGAAACAAAATTCTTGTTTCCTCTGATTCCTTGGCTCAAGACGATTCGATTTGACCCTATGACGTCATTTTCCGTCATGGAAATTTTTCCGCCATTTTGAATTATTCGTAAAACCTACTTTTGCGAACTCGTCCTAGAGCTTTTGCCCAATTTCCACGAAAATTGGTATGTAGCATCTACAGACCCTCACGGCAAAAAGTTATGGAATTCATGTCAATTCGTCCATCCGTTTCCGTAAACCGCGTCAACGAATTTTACGTAGAGCGCAAAAAAACGGATTTGAGGCTGTATCTTCGCCAAACTTAAGCCTATTGACACGATACTTGGTTCTTGTGATGCCAGTCAGGAACTTAGGGTGCATGCAGAGTTTCGTCACAGCGCCACCTAGTGGTCAGACTTATGCTTTAAATGCCTATAACTTTGGCTCCGATTGACGTATTTTCACGGGACTTGTTTCCTTGGAGTCCTGAATAGTTGCCGAGTCCAACGATACCAAACATGCTAGAATTGGCCTTACGGTTAACCCTGCGCGGCAAAATAGCACTTAAAAAACACGCGCGAATATCTCCGCGAGCGTAATTCTGATCGACTCGAAAACATCATAGGAAGAATATTGCATTACCTTCTGAACAAAAAGTTCTATTGGCATTGTATTAAAATTTTCATCAGAAATGGCTGAAAATTGCAAAAAACGAAAAATTACCTTTAAATTTTGTGTTTTTACACATAAATGGCTATAACTTCGTAACGCAAAGAGATTTTTTCACCATATTTGATACGCTGATGTACGACCACAGTCTGAGGCTACACAAAAAAAATTGTATGGTTGCACCACTAGTTGGCCTTATAATTTAACAAAACCTTTGAAATCAAGCCACCCTATGGTCATACAACTGTTTCTTCACTAATCTAAAGTGTATAGTCATAAAACTAGCTAGATGTAACACAGTTATGACCTGAGGTTGCATGCACAATTTTGTCATTGCGCCACCTACTGGTTTTGAGATAGAATAACGAATTTTTTGCCTAAAACTACTGCAACAACACATCTAAATCATGAGTCATCATGGATTATTCCTTTCATGGCTTTGACTATAATCACTAGTGGATGTCCATTTACTCTCTAGCAACCAATGAGAATACGTTATCAACTGTTTTTGCAAGAGCTTTTTCTCTGCATCAGAACATCGCAGAGACATGGGGGTGGGCTCTTTTGACTCATTAACACCACTGTAACATTTTGTGAGCTGAGTATTGCCACTAGAAGCACCACTCATTTTTACGTCAGTGTTCTAGTTATCAATGCTCGACGAAAGAGAGGGAGAGATGACACTGAATGAAAACACAGCTTTTTAGCTGATAACTGTTATATTATTTAGTCTGAAATCAAGAGATTTTCCCAGGTTCTTTAAACTGCTCATCCGAATTCAACTTTACTTTCTTATGTGCCCTTTTTGGCTTGACCCCGGCATTGCTGCTTGCAGCTATATTTAGGGGTCAAGCCCCGAAGGGGCGAAGACCCCTATTGTATTTGTTAGTTTTCTTATTAGGGGTCAAGCCCCGAAGGGGCGAAGACCCCTATTGTATTTGTTAGTTTTCTTATTATTATTATAATAATTATTCTTCTTCTTCTTCTTCTTCCGCCATTGCGGTCTATGGCAGCCCATAGAACCGTACGTAGGAAAGTTATGAAATTTGGCACACTGATAAAGGACAGTCCAATGTGTCCCCACAGCAAATTTGGAGTCTCTAACTCCAACCCTCTAGCGCCACCAACAGTCTAAAGTTGCACTTACGTTTTTGTTTATAACTTCTGACCCGTACGTCCTAGAAACGAAATTCTTGTTTCCTCTGATTCCTTGGCTCAAGACGATTCGACTGGACCCTATGACGTAATTTTCCGTCATGAAAATTTTTCCGCCATTTTGAATTATTCATAAAACCTACTTTTGCGAACTCGTCCTAGAGCTTTTGCCCGATTTCCACGAAAATCGGTATGTAGCATCTACAGACTCTCACGGCAAAAATTTATGGAATTCATGTCGATTCGCCAATCTGTTTGCGTAAACCGCGTCAACAAATTTTACGTAGAGTGCAAAAAAACGGTTTTGAGGCTGTATCTTCGCCAAACTTAATCCTATTGAAACGACACTTGGTACTTGTGATGCCAGTCAGGAACTGAGAGTGCATGCCCAGTTTCGTCGCAGCGCCACCTAGTGGTAAGACGAATGTTTTACACACCTATAACTTTGGCTGTGATCGACGTATTTTCATGGGACTTGTTTCCTTGGAGTCCTGAATAGTCGCCGAGTCCAAAGATACCAAACATGCCAGAATTGGCCTTACGGTTAACCCTGCGCGGCAAAATAGCACTTAAAAAACACGCGCGAATATCTCCGCGAGCGTAATTCTGATCGACTCGAAAACATCATAGGAAGAATATTGCATTACCTTCTGAACAAAAAGTTCTATTGGCATTGTATTAAAATTTTCATCAGAAATGGCTGAAAATTGCAAAAAACGAAAAATTACCTTTAAATTTTGTGTTTTTACACATAAATGGCTATAACTTCGTAACGCAAAGAGATTTTTTCACCATATTTGATACGCTGATGTACGACCACAGTTTGAGGCTACACAAAAAAAATTGTATGGTTGCACCACTAGTTGGCCTTATAATTTAACAAAACCTTTGAAATCAAGCCACCCTATGGTCATACAACTGTTTCTTCACTAATCTAAAGTGTATAGTCATAAAACTAGCTAGATGTAACACAGTTATGACCTGAGGTTGCATGCACAATTTTGTCATTGCGCCACCTACTGGTTTTGAGATAGAATAACGCATTTTTTGCCTAAAACTACTGCAACAACACATCTAAAACCATGAGTCATCATGGATTATTCCTTTCATGGCTTTGACTATAATCACTAGTGGATGTCCATTTACTCTCTAGCAACCAATGAGAATACGTTATCAACTGTTTTTGCAAGAGCTTTTTCTCTGCATCAGAACATCGCAGAGACATGGGGGTGGGCTCTTTTGACTCATTAACACCACTGTAACATTTTGTGAGCTGAGTATTGCCACTAGAAGCACCACTCATTTTTACGTCAGTGTTCTAGTTATCAATGCTCGACGAAAGAGAGGGAGAGATGACACTGAATGAAAACACAGCTTTTTAGCTGATAACTGTTATATTATTTAGTCTGAAATCAAGAGATTTTCCCAGGTTCTTTAAACTGCTCATCCGAATTCAACTTTACTTTCTTATGTGCCCTTTTTGGCTTGACCCCGGCATTGCTGCTTGCAGCTATATTTATTATTATTATTATTATTCTTCTTCTTCTTCTTCTTCCGCCATTGCGGTCTATGGCAGCCCATAGAACCGTACGTAGGAAAGTTATGAAATTTGGCGCACTGATAAAGGACAATCCAATGTGTCCCCACAGCAAATTTGGAGTCTCTAACTCCAACCCTCTAGCGCCACCAACAGTCTAAAGTTGCACTTACGTTTTTGTTTATAACTTCTGACCCGTACGTCCTAGAAACGAAATTCTTGTTTCCTCTGATTCCTTGGCTCAAGACGATTCGACTGGACCCTATGACGTCATTTTCCGTCATGAAAATTTTTCCGCCATTTTGAATTATTCGTAAAACCTACTTTTGCGAACTCGTCCTAGAGCTTTTGCCCGATTTCCACGAAAATCGGTATGTAGCATCTACAGACCCTCACGGCAAAAAGTTATGGAATTCATGTCGATTCGCCAATCTGTTTGCGTAAACCGCGTCAACAAATTTTACGTAGAGTGCAAAAAAACGGATTTGAGGCTGTATCTTCGCCAAACTTAAGCCTATTGAAACGACACTTGGTACTTGTGATGCCAGTCAGGAACTGAGAGCGCATGCCCAGTTTCGTCGCAGCGCCACCTAGTGGTCAGACGAATGTTTTACACACCTATAACTTTGGCTGTGATCGACGTATTTTCATGGGACTTGTTTCCTTGGAGTCCTGAATAGTTTCCGAGTCCAACGATACCAAACATGCCAGAATTGGCCTTACGGTTAACCCTGCGCGGCAAAATAGCACTTAAAAAACACGCGCGAATATCTCCGCGAGCGTAATTCTGATCGACTCGAAAACATCATAGGAAGAATATTGCATTACCTTCTGAACAAAAAGTTCTATTGGCATTGTATTAAAATTTTCATCAGAAATGGCTGAAAATTGCAAAAAACGAAAAATTACCTTTAAATTTTGTGTTTTTACACATAAATGGCTATAACTTTGTAACGCAAAGAGATTTTTTTACCATATTTGATACCCTGATGTATGAGCATATTTTGAGGCCACACAAAAAAAATTGTATGCTTGCACCACTAGGTGGCCCTATAATTGAACAAAACCTTTGATATCAAGCCAGCCCTATGGTCATACAACTGTTTCTTCACTAAACTAAAGTGTATAGTCATAAAACTAGCTAGATGTAACACAGTTATGACCTGAGGTTGCATGCACAATTTTGTCATTGCGCCACCTACTGGTTTTGAGATAGAATAACGCATTTTTTGCCTAAAACTACTGCAACAACACTTCTAAAACCATGAGTCATCATGGATTATTCCTTTCATGGCTTTGACTATAATCACTAGTGAATGTCCATTTACTCTCTAGCAACCAATGAGAATACGTTATCAACTGTTTTTGCAAGAGCTTTTTCTCTGCATCAGAACATCGCAGAGACATGGGGGTGGGCTCTTTTGACTCATTAACACCACTGTAACATTTTGTGAGCTGAGTATTGCCACTAGAAGCACCACTCATTTTTACGTCAGTGTTCTAGTTATCAATGCTCGACGAAAGAGAGGGAGAGATGACACTGAATGAAAACACATCTTTTTAGCTGATAACTGTTATATTATTTAGTCTGAAATCAAGAGATTCTCCCAGGTTCTTTAAACTGCTCATCCGAATTCAACTTTACTTTCTGCTGTGCCCTTTTTGGCTTGACCCCGGTGATTGCTGCTTGCAGCTATATTTAGGGGTCAAGCCCCGAAGGGGCGAAGACCCCTATTGTATCCGTTAGTTTTCTTTTTATTATTATTATTAGTTATTCTTCTTCCGCCATTGCGGTCTATGGCAGCCCATAGAACCGTACGTAGGAAAGTTATGAAATTTGGCACACTGATAAAGGACAGTCCAATGTGTCCCCACAGCAAATTTGGAGTCTCTATCTCTAACCCGCTAGCGCCACCAACAGTCCAAAGTTGAACTTATGTTTTTGCTTATAACTTCTGATCCGTAAGTCCTAGAAACGAAATTCTTGTTTCCTCTGATTCCTTGGCTCAAGACGATTCGATTGGACCCTATGACGTCATTTTCCGTCATGAAAAATTTTCCGCCATTTTGAATTATTTGTAAAACCTACTTTTGCGAACTCGTCCTAGAGTTTTTACCCGATTGCCGCGAAATTTGGTATGTAGCATCTAGAGACCCTCACGGCAAAAAGTTATCAAAAGAATTTCGATAAACCAATCCGTTGTCGTATAGCACGTCAACAAATTTTACGTAGAGCTCAAAAAAACAGATTTTAGGCTGTATCTTCGTCAAACTTAGGCCTATTGATACGACACTTGGTACTTGTGATGCCAGTCAGGAACTGAGTGTGCATGCACAGTTTCGTCGCAGCGCCACCTAGTGGCCAGACAGATGTTTTTTACACCTATAACTTTGGCTGTGATCAACGTATTTTGACGGGACTTGATTTTTAGGAGTCCTGAATAGTCGCCGAGTCCAACGATACCAAACATGCCAGATTTCGCCTTATGGTTAGCCCTGCGCAGCAAAACAGCACTTAAAAAACATGCGCGAATATCTCTGCAAGCGTTATTCCGATCGACTCGAAAACACCATAGGAAGAACATTGCATTACCTTCTGAACAAAAAGTTCTATTGGCGTTATATTAAAATTTTCATCAGAAATGGCCGAAAATTGCAAAAAACGAAAAATTACCTTTTACAATTTGTGTTTTTATACATAAATGGTTATAACTTCGCAACGAAAAGAAATTTTTTCACCAGATTTGATACGCTGATGTATGAGCAGAGTCTGAGGCAACACAAAAAAATTGGTATGCCTGAACCACTAGGTGGCCCTATAATTGAACAAAATCTTTCATATCAAGCAAGCCCTATGGTCATACAACTATTTCTTCACTAAACTAAAGTGTATAGTCATAAAACTAGCTAGATGTAACACAGTTATGAACTGAGGTTGCATGCACAACTTTGTCATTGCGCCACCTAGTGGTTTTGAGATAGAAATATGGTATTTTTGCCTAAAACTACTCCAACAGTACATCTAAAATCTTGGGTCATCATGTATTATTCCTTTCATGGCTTGGAGATCATTGGTGCATGCCAATTAACTCCTTAGCAACCAATTAGGATACCTTATCAATCCTTTTTACAAGAGCTATATCTCTGCATCAGAACATCGTAGAGACATGGGGGTGGTCTCTTTTGACTCATTAACACCACTGTAACATTTTGTGAGCTGAGAATTGCCACTGCAAGCACCACTCACATTTTCTTCAGTGTTCTAGTTGTCAATGCTCCTCGAGAAGAGAGGGAGAGATGACACTGAATGAAAACACAGCTTTTTTGCTGATAACTGTTATATTATTTAGTCTGAAATCAAGAGATTTTCCCAGGTTCTTTAAACTGCTCATCCGAATTAAACTACTTTACTTTCTTATGTGCCCTTTTTGGCTTGACCCCGGCATTGCTGCTTGCAGCTATATTGGCAATTGTTTCTGTTAGTAAATTTTTCTTCTTCCGCCATTGCGGTCTATGGCAGCCCACAGAACCGTACCTAGGAAAGTTATGAAATTTGGCACACTGATAAAGGACAGTCCAATGTGTCCCCACAGCAAATTTGGAGTCTCTATCTCCAACCCTCTAGCGCCACCAACAGTCCAAATTTGCACTTATGTTATTGCTTATAACTTCTGATCCATAAGCACTAGAAACGAAATTCTTGTTTCCTCTGATTCCTTGGCTCAAGACGATTCGATTAGACCCTATGACGTTATTTTCCGTCATGAAAATTTTTCCGCCATTTTGAATTATTCGTAAAACCTACTTTTTCGAACTCGTCCTAGAGCTTTTGTCCGATTGCCACGAAAATCGGTATGCAGCATCTAGAGACACTCAAGGCAAAAAGTTATTAAAAGAATTTCGATAAACCAATCCGTTGTTGTATAGCGTGTAAACAAATTTTACGTAGATCGCAAAAAAACAGATTTTAGGCTGTATCTTCGTCAAACTTAGGCCTATTGACACGACACTTGGTACTTGAGATGCCAGTCAGGAATTGAGGGTGCATGCACAGTTTCGTTGCAGTGCCACCTAGTGGCCAGACGAATGTTCTATACGCCTATAACTTTGACTGCGATAAAAGTATTTTCACGGGACTTGATTTTTTGGAGTCCTGAGTAGTCGCCGAGTCCAACGATACCAAACATGCCAGGATTCGTCATACGGTTAACCCTGCGCAGCAAAATAGCACTTAAAAAACACGCGCGAATATCTCGGCGAGCGTTATTCCAATCGACTCGAAAACACCATAGGAAGAACATTGCGTTACCTTCTGAACAAAAAGTTCTATTGGCATTATATTAAAATTTTTATCAGAAATGGCCGAAAAATGCAAAAAACGAAAAATTACCTTTAAATTTTGCATTTTTTACACATAAATGGTTATAACTTCGCAACGAAAAGAGATTTTTTCACCAGATTTGATACGCTGATGTACGACCACAGTCTGAGGCTACACAAAGAAAATTGTATGCTTGCACCACTAGTTGGCCTTATAATTCAACAAAACCTTTGAAATCAAGCCACCCTATGGTCATACAACTGTTTCTTCACTAAACTAAAGTGTATAGTCATAAAACTAGCTAGATGTAACACAGTTATGACCTGAGGTTGCATGCACAATTTTGTCATTCCGCCACCTACTGGTTTTGAGATAGAAATATGACATTTTTTGCCTAAAACTACTGCAACAACACATCTAAAACCATGAGTCATCATGGATTATTCCTTTCATGGCTTTGACTATAATCACTGGTGGTTGCCAATTCACTCCCTAGCAACCAATGAGAATACCTTATCAACCGTTTTTGCAAGAGCTATATCTCTGTGTCAGAACATCGTAGAGACACGGGGGTGGGCTCTTTTGACTCATTAACACCACTGTAACATTTTGTGAGCTGAGTATTGCCACTGCAAGCACCACTCATTTTTACATCAGTGTTCTAGTTATCAATGCTCGTCGAAAGAGAGGGAGAGAATTCACTGAATGAGAACACAGCTTTTTTGCTGATAACTGTTATATTGTTTTTTTCTGAAATCATGAGATTTTCCCAGGTTCTTTAAACTGCTCATCCAAAGTCAACTTTACTTTCTGCTGTGCCCTTTTTGGCTTGACCCCGGTGATTGCTGCTTGCAGCTATATTTAGGGGTCAAGCCCCGAAGGGGCGAAGACCCCTATTGTATTTGTTAGTTTTCTTATTATTATTATTATTATTATTATTATTCTTCTTCTTCTTCCGCCATTGCGGTCTATGGCAGCCCATAGAACCGTACGTAGGAAAGTTATGAAATTTGGCACACTGATAAAGGACAGTCCAATGTGTCTCCACAGCAAATTTGGAGTCTCTAACTCCAACCCTCTAGCGCCACCAACAGTCTAAAGTTGCACTTACGTTTTTGTTTATAACTTCTGACCCGTACGTCCTAGAAATGAAATTCTTGTTTCCTCTGATTCCTTGGCTCAAGACGATTCGACTGGACCCTATGACGTCATTTTCCGTCATGAAAATTTTTCCGCCATTTTGAATTATTCGTAAAACCTACTTTTGCGAACTCGTCCTAGAGCTTTTGCCCGATTTCCACGAAAATCGGTATGTAGCATCTACAGACCCTCACGGCAAAAAGTTATGGAATTCATGTCGATTCGACAATCTGTTTGCGTAAACCGCGTTAACAAATTTTACGTAGAGTGCAAAAAAACGGATTTGAGGCTGTATCTTCGCCAAACTTAAGCCTATTGAAACGACACTTGGTACTTGTGATGCCAGTCAGGAACTGAGAGTGCATGCCCAGTTTCGTCGCAGCGCCACCTAGTGGTAAGACGAATGTTTTACACACCTATAACTTTGGCTGTGATCGACGTATTTTCATTGGACTTGTTTCCTTGGAGTCCTGAATAGTTGCCGAGTCCAACGATACCAAACATGCCAGAATTGGCCTTACGGTTAACCCTGCGCGGCAAAATAGCACTTAAAAAACACGCGCGAATATCTCCGCGAGCGTAATTCTGATCGACTCGAAAACATCATAGGAAGAATATTGCATTACCTTCTGAACAAAAAGTTCTATTGACATTGTATTAAAATTTTCATCAGAAATGGCTGAAAATTGCAAAAAACGAAAAATTACCTTTAAATTTTGTGTTTTTACACATAAATGGCTATAACTTCGTAACGCAAAGAGATTTTTTCACCATATTTGATACGCTGATGTACGACCACAGTCTGAGGCTACACAAAAAAAATTGTATGGTTGCACCACTAGTTGGCCTTATAATTTAACAAAACCTTTGAAATCAAGCCACCCTATGGTCATACAACTGTTTCTTCACTAATCTAAAGTGTATAGTCATAAAACTAGCTAGATGTAACACAGTTATGACCTGAGGTTGCATGCACAATTTTGTCATTGCGCCACCTACTGGTTTTGAGATAGAATAACGCATTTTTTGCCTAAAACTACTGCAACAACACATCTAAAACCATGAGTCATCATGGATTATTCCTTTCATGGCTTTGACTATAATCACTAGTGGATGTCCATTTACTCTCTAGCAACCAATGAGAATACGTTATCAACTGTTTTTGCAAGAGCTTTTTCTCTGCATCAGAACATCGCAGAGACATGGGGGTGGGCTCTTTTGACTCAGTAGCCTCTTATGGAACGGCTGAAATTCCACAAGGGGGCGCATTTGTTCCTCAGACGTTGCACAATAAACATGACATCCGAATATATTCATTATAAATCATGAATGAAAAGTGAGATTCGAACGAATGTCTGTTAGTGAACTTATTGTATACACTATTTATATCGTAATTCGGTCAGAAACTTCAAGATTGTGAGATGAACAAATCGTTTTGGATTAAAAAGCTTGGATATTCCATTTCCTTGGACTTTTGGGGATTTATGAACAATTTGTTTTGGACAATTTCACCGAAGCGGATAAAGGAAAGATTTTGAAGGTTAGTAAATATCCTAAATCGGCGCCGCCCGGTTCAGGTAACTAACAACTAGATTACAGTTTTATGACTGCTAAAAATCATATTATGCTTTCTGTGTGCGCTTAATGGAATCCCGAAAGTCTAAGCTTTACAACGATGTGCCGCATGACCGTATATTTTGAAGATTTAATGCTTCAAAGTTACAATGACGTAATGCAGCCTCACGTGCAAGGGAGGGGGTGTGCCGTGTACGGCACAGTGTTCCTTATCAGGTTAACACCACTGTAACATTTTGTGAGCTGAGTATTGCCACTAGAAGCACCACTCATTTTTACGTCAGTGTTCTAGTTATCAATGCTCGACGAAAGAGAGGGAGAGATGACACTGAATGAAAACACAGCTTTTTAGCTGATAACTGTTATATTATTTAGTCTGAAATCAAGAGATTTTCCCAGGTTCTTTAAACTGCTCATCCGAATTCAACTTTACTTTCTTATGTGCCCTTTTTGGCTTGACCCGGGCATTGCTGCTTGCAGCTATATTTATAATTATTATTATTCTGCTTCTTCTTCTTCTTCCGCCATTGCGGTCTATGGCAGCCCATAGAACCGTACTTAGGAAAGTTATGAAATTTGGCACACTGATAAAGGACACTCCAATGTGTCCCCACAGCAAATTTGGAGTCTCTATGTCTAACCCGCTAGCGCCACCAACAGTCCAAAGTTGCACTTATATTTTTGCTTATAACTTCTGATCCGTAAGTCCTAGAAACAAAATTCTTGCTTCCTCTGATTCCTTGGTTCAAGACGATTCGATTGGACCCTATGCCGTCATTTTCCGTCATGAAAATTTTTCCGCCATTTTGAATTATTCGTAAAACCTACTTTTGCGAACTCGTCCTAGAGCTTTTGCCCGATTTCCACGAAAATCGGTATGTAGCATCTACAGACCCTCACGGCAAAAAGTTATGGAATTCATGTCGATTCGACAATCTGTTTGCGTAAACCGCGTCAACAAATTTTACGTAGAGTGCAAAAAAACGGATTTGAGGCTGTATCTTCGCCAAACTTAAGCCTATTGAAACGACACTTGGTACTTGTGATGCCAGTCAGAAACTGAGAGTGCATGCCCAGTTTCGTCGCAGCGCCACCTAGTGGTAAGACGAATGTTTTACACACCTATAACTTTGGCTGTGATCAACGTATTTTCATGGGACTTGTTTCCTTGGAGTCCTGAATAGTTGCCGAGTCCAACGATACCAAACATGCCAGAATTAACCTTACGGTTAACCCTGCGCGGCAAAATAGCACTTAAAAAACACGCGCGAATATCTCCGCGAGCGTAATTCTGATCGACTCGAAAACATCATAGGAAGAATATTGCATTACCTTCTGAACAAAAAGTTCTATTGGCATTGTATTAAAATTTTCATCAGAAATGGCTGAAAATTGCAAAAAACGAAAAATTACCTTTAAATTTTGTGTTTTTACACATAAATGGCTATAACTTCGTAACGCAAAGAGATTTTTTCACCATATTTGATACGCTGATGTACGACCACAGTCTGAGGCTACACAAAAAAAATTGTATGGTTGCACCACTAGTTGGCCTTATAATTTAACAAAACCTTTGAAATCAAGCCACCCTATGGTCATACAACTGTTTCTTCACTAATCTAAAGTGTATAGTCATAAAACTAGCTAGATGTAACACAGTTATGACCTGAGGTTGCATGCACAATTTTGTCATTGCGCCACCTACTGGTTTTGAGATAGAATAACGCATTTTTTGCCTAAAACTACTGCAACAACACATCTAAAACCATGAGTCATCATGGATTATTCCTTTCATGGCTTTGACTATAATCACTAGTGGATGTCCATTTACTCTCTAGCAACCAATGAGAATACGTTATCAACTGTTTTTGCAAGAGCTTTTTCTCTGCATCAGAACATCGCAGAGACATGGGGGTGGGCTCTTTTGACTCATTAACACCACTGTAACATTTTGTGAGCTGAGTATTGCCACTAGAAGCACCACTCATTTTTACGTCAGTGTTCTAGTTATCAATGCTCGACGAAAGAGAGGGAGAGATGACACTGAATGAAAACACAGCTTTTTAGCTGATAACTGTTATATTATTTAGTCTGAAATCAAGAGATTTTCCCAGGTTCTTTAAACTGCTCATCCGAATTCAACTTTACTTTCTTATGTGCCCTTTTTGGCTTGACCCCGGCATTGCTGCTTGCAGCTATATTTAGGGGTCAAGCCACGAAGTGGCGTAGACACCTATTGTTATTGTTAGTTTTCTTATTATTATTATTATTCTTCCTCTTCCGCCATTGAAGTCAATGGCAGCCCATAGAACCGTACGTAGGAAAGTTGTGAATTTTGGCACACATGTAGAGGACAGTCTAAGAAGTTACTATAGCAACATTGGTGTGTCTGACTCAAACCCACTAGCGCCACCAACAGTCCAAAAATCCACTTATGTTCATGCTCATAACTTCTGACCCGTGAGTCATAGACACTAAATTCTTGTTTCCTCTGAATCCTTTGCTCATGATGATTCAATTGCACACATTGATGTCAATTCTGTCATGCACATCTTTCCGCCATTTTGAATTTCCCGTAAAACCTACTTTTTCGAACTCCTCTTAGAGCGTTTGTCCGATTTGCATGTCCTTTGGTATATAGCATCTAGAGACACCCATGACAAAAAGTTATCAAAAGCTTTTTGATAGACCAATGCGTTCTCGTATACCGTGACAACATGTACGGCGGCGAGCACGCCAAAACAGATGTGAGGCCGTATCTTCGCAAAACTTATGTGTATCGACACGAAACTTGGTATATGTCATTACAGTCATGACCTGAGGGTGCCTGCAACGTTTCGTCACAGCGCCACCTAGTGGTCACGAGATTCGAAAAATGCCTATTTTCGCTTATAACTACTTCAAACTTGTGTCTAAAATCATGAAGGTGGTCTTGTTAGATTCCTTGAGGCATGCCGAGTCAAACGATACCAAACGGTTTTCGGTCGGCCATTTTGGGTGTCGGCCATTTTGAATTTTCTCATTAAGTTCAGTATTTCACAAACAGAATGGCGTATCGCTACAAAATTTGGCATGGTTCATCAGTGACATGTTCTGAGCGCACCTATAAATCTTAAAGACGGCGCCACCTAGTGGTCAGGATATGTAAAAAAATTTTTTAAAATCTTTATGTCATTTGATTAAATTGCCACTATGACATAAGACTTCACTCTATTGATTCCTTGGCTCATGCTGAGTCCGACTGTACCAAATATGTCTGAGTCAAACCTACTTCCTGTCGGCCATTTTGAATTATATTGAACACCTACTTTTTCGAACTCCTCCTAGAGCGCTTGTGTGATTGGCTTGATTTTTGGTATGCATCATCTAGAGACACTCTAGACAAAAAGTTATCAAAAGATTTTTGTTAGACTTATCCGTTCTCGTATAACGCATCAAAGAATGCGAGGGCGAGCACGCCAAAATGTGTTTGAGCCTGTATCTTCGCAAAACTTTTGCGTATTAATATGAGACTTGGTATATGTCATAACAGTGATGACCTGAGGGTGCATGCACCATTTCGTCACACTGCCTCCTGCTGGTCACGAGATATAAAAAATGTCTATTTTTGCTTATAACTACTGCAAATTTGAATGTAAAATTATGAGACTGGTCTTGTTAGATTTCGTGAGGCATGGCGAGTCAAACGATACCAAATGTTTTTTGGTCGGCCATTTTGTGTGTCGGCCATTTTGAATTTTTCTTTAAGTTCAAGTATTTCAGAAACGCAATTGCGTATTGTTATGAAACTTGGTATGGTTCATCAGCAACATGTTCTGGGAGGACTTGTAAACTTCCCGGCGCCCCCTAGTGGTCAAGAGATTTGAAGCTATATCTCTGCATCTCTTTATCGTATTAACACCAAATTTGGTGGGTGTCATCACAATCAAGACCTGAGTCACAATTTATTTTTTGGTCAGTGCCCCCTAGTGGTCAAGTCATTTAAGGCTATATCTCTGCATCTCTTTATTGTATTCACACCAAATTTGGTGGGTGTCATCACAATCAAGACCTGAGTCACAATACATTTTTTGGTCAGTGCCCCCTAGTGGTCAAGTCATTTAAGGCTATATCTCCTTATCGCTTTATTGTATTTACACTAAATTTGGTATGTGTCATCACAGTCATGACCTGAGTCACCATCTATTCTTTCAGCACAGTGCCAACTAGTGGTCTCAAGATACAAAAAAATTGCTTTTTTTCATAAAACTAATGGAAACTTAGATGTTAAATCATGACAGTCATCACGTATGAATCATTTTTTGCCATGTTTGGCTTGACCCCGGTATCGCTGCTTGCAGCTATATTGGCAATTGTTTCTGTTAGTAAATTTTTCTTCTTCCGCCATTGCGGTCTATGGCAGCCCATAGAACCGTACGTAGGAAAGTTATGAAATTTGGCACACTGATAGAGGACAGTCCAATGTGTCCCCACAGCAAATTTGGAGTCTCTATGTCTAACCCACTAGCGCCACCAACAGTCCAAAGTTGCACTTATGTTTTTGCTTATAACTTCTGATCCGTAAGCCCTAGAAACAAAATTCTTACTTCGTCTGATTCCTTGGCTCAAGACGATTCGATTGGCCTCTATGTCGTTGTTTTCCGTCATAAAAATTGTTCCGCCATTTTGAATTATTCGTAAAACCTACTTTTGCGAACTCGTCCTAGAGTTTTTACCCGATTGCCACGAAAATTGGTATGTATCATCTAGAGACCCTCACGGCAAAAAGTTATCAAAAGAATTTCGATAAACCAATCCGTTGTCGTATAGCGCGTCAACAAATTCTACGTAGAGCGCAAAAAAACTGATTTTAGGCTGTATCTTCGTCAAACTTAGGCCTATTGACACGACACTTGGTCCTTGTGATGCCAGTCAGGAACTGAGTGTGCATGCACAGTTTCGTCGCAGCGCCACCTAGTGGCCAGACAGATGTTTTTTACACCTATAACTGTGGCTGTGATCAATGTATTTTGACGGGACTTGATTTTTAGGAGTCCTGAATAGTTGCCGAGTCCAACGATACCAAACATGCCAGATTTCGCCTTACGGTTAGCCCTGCGCAGCAAAACAGCACTTAAAAAACACGTGTGAATATCTCCGCGAGCGTTATTCCGATCGACTCGAAAACACCATAGGAAGAACATTGCATTACCTTCTGAACAAAAAGTTCTATTGGCGTTATATTAAAATTTTCATCAGAAATGGCCGAAAATTGCAAAAAACGAAAAATTACCTTTTACAATTTGTGTTTTTGTACATAAATGGTTATAACTTCGCAACGAAAAGAATTTTTTTCACCAGATTTGATACGCTGATGTATGAGCAGAGTCTGAGGCCACACAAAAAAATTGGAATGCCTGAACCACTAGGTGGCCCTATAATTGAACAAAATCTTTCATATAAAGCAAGCCCTATGGTCATACAACTATTTCTTCACTAAACTAAAGTGTATAGTCATAAAACTAGCTAGATGTAACACAGTTATGAACTGAGGTTGTATGCACAACTTTGTCATTGCGCCACCTAGTGGTTTTGAGATAGAAATATGGTATTTTTGCCTAAAACTACTCCAACAGTACATCTAAAATCTTGAGTCATCATGTATTATTCCTTTCATGGCTTGGAGATCATTGGTGCATGCCAATTAACTCCTTAGCAACCAATTAGGATACCTTATCAATCCTTTTTACAAGAGCTGCATCAGAACATCGTAGAGACATGGGGGTGGTCTCTTTTGACTCATTAACACCACTGTAACATTTTGTGAGCTGAGAATTGCCACTGCAAGCACCACTCACATTTTCTTCAGTGTTCTAGTTGTCAATGCTCCTCGAGAAGAGAGGGAGAGATGACACTGAATGAAAACACAGCTTTTTTGCTCATAACTGTTATATTATTTAGTCTGAAATCAAGAGATTTTCCCAGGTTCTTTAAACTGCTCATCCGAATTCAACTTTACTTTCTTATTGGCCCTTTTTGGCTTGACCCCGGCATTGCTGCTTGCAGCTATATTTAGGGGTCAAGCCCAGAATGGGCGAAGACCCCTATTGTATCCGTTAGTTTTCTTTTTATTATTAGGGGTCAAGCCCAGAATGGGCGAAGACCCCTATTGTATCCGTTAGTTTTCTTTTTATTATTATTATAATAATTATTATTATTCCTCCGCTATTGCGGTCTATGGCAGCCCCTAGAACCGTACATAGGAAAGTTATGAAATTTGGCACACTGACAGAGGACAGTCCAAATAATATCCACAGCAAATTTGGAGTTTCTATCTCAAGCCCGCTAGCGCCACCAACAGTCCAAAGTTGCACTTACGTTTTTGCTTATAACTTCTGATCCGTAAGTCCTAGAAACGAAATTCTTGTCTCCTCTGATTCCTTGGCTCAAGCCGATTCGATTAGACCATATGACGTCATTTTCCGTCATGAAAATTTTTCCGCCATTTTGAATTATTCGTAAAACCTACTTTTGCGAACTCGTCCTAGAGTTTTTGCCCGATTGCCACGAAAATCGGTATGCAGCATCTAGAGACACTCAAGGCAAAAAGTTATTAAAAGAATTTAGATAAACCAATCCGTTGTCGTATAGCGCGTCAACGAATTTTACGTAGAGCGCAAAATAACAGATTTTAGGCTGTATCTTCGTCAAACTTAGGCCTATTGACACGACACTTGGTACTTGAGATGACAGTGAGGAACTGAGTGTGCATGCACAATTTCGTGGCAGCGCCACCTAGTGGCCAGACTTATGTTTTAAACGCCTATAACTTTGGCTCAGATTGACGTATTTTCATGGGACTTGTTTCTTTGGAGTTCTGAATAGTTGCCGAGTCCAACGATACCAAACATGCCAGAATTCGCCTTACGGTTAACCCTGCGCAGCAAAATAGCGCTTAAAAAACACGCGTGAATATCTCCGCGAGCGTTTTTCCGATCGACTTGAAAACACCATAGGAAGAACATTGCGTTACCTTCTGAACAAAAAGTTCTATTGGCGTTACATTAAAATTTTTATCAGAAATTGCCGAAAAATGCAAAAAACGAAAAATTACCTTAAATTTTGCATTTTTTACACATAAATGGCTATAACTTCGCAACGAAAAGAGATTTTTTCACCAGATTTGATACGCTGATGTACGACCACAGTCTGAGGCTACACAAAAATAATTTTATGCTTGCACCACTAGTTGGCCTTATAATTGAACAAAACCTTTGAAATCAAGCCACCCTATGGTCATACAACTGTTTCTTCACTAAACTAAAGTGTATATTCATAAAACTAGCTAGATGTAACACAGTTATGACCTGAGGTTGCATGCACAATTTTGTCATTGCGCCACCTACTGGTTTTGAGATAGAAATATGGCATTTTTTGCCTAAAACTATTGCAACAACACATCTAAAACCATGAGTCATCATGGATTATTCCTTTCATGGCTTTGACTATAATCACTGGTGGTTGCCAATTCACTCCCTAGCAACCAATGAGAATACCTTATCAACCGTTTTTGCAAGAGCTATATCTCTGCGTCAGAACATTGTAGAGACACGGGGGTGGGCTCTTTTGACTCATTAACACCACTGTAACATTTTGTGAGCTGAGTATTGCCACTGCAAGCACCACTCATTTTTACGTCAGTGTTCTAGTTATCAATGCTCGTCGAAAGAGAGGGAGAGATTTCACTAAATGAGAACAGCTTTTTTGCTGATAACTGTTATATTGTTTTGTCTGAAATCAAGAGATTTTCCTAGGTACTTTAAACTGCTCATCCGAAGTCAACTTTACTTTCTGCTGTGCCCTTTTTGGCTTGACCCCGGTGATTGCTGCTTGCAGCTATATTTAGGGGTCAAGCCCCGAAGGGGCGAAGACCCCTATTGTATCCGTTAGTTTTCTTTTTATTATTATTATTCTTCTTCCGCCATTGCGGTCTATGGCAGCCCATAGAACCGTACGTAGGAAAGTTATGAAATTTGGCACACTGATAAAGGACAGTCCAATGTGTCCCCACAGCAAATTTGGAGTCTCTATCTCTAACCCGCTAGCGCCACCAACAGTCCAAAGTTGAACTTATGTTTTTGCTTATAATTTCTGAACCTTAGGTCCTAGAAACGAAATTCTTGTTTCCACTGATTCCCTGGCTCAAGACGATTCGATTGGACCCTATGACTTCATTTTCCGTCATGAAAATGTTTCCGCCATTTGGAATTATTCGTAAAACCTACTTTTGCGAACTCGTCCTAGAGTTTTTACCCGATTGCCGCGAAAATTGGTATGTAGCATCTAGAGACCCTCACGGCAAAAAGTTATCAAAAGAATTTCGATAAACCAATCCGTTGTTGTATAGCGCGTCAACAAATTTTACGTAGAGCGCGAAAAAACAGATTTTAGGCTGTATCTTCGTCAAACTTAGGCCTATTGACACGACACTTGATACTTGTGATGCCAGTCAGGAACTGAGTGTGCATGCACAGTTTCGTCGCAGCGCCACCTAGTGGCCAGACAGATGTTTCTTGCACCTATAACTTTGGCTGTGATCAACGTATTTTGACGGGACTTGATTTTTAGGAGTTCTGAATAGTCGCCGAGTCCAACGATACCAAACATGCCAGATTTCGCCTTACGGTTAGCCCTGCGCAGCAAAACAGCACTTAAAAAACATGCGCGAATATCTCCGCGAGCGTTATTCCGATTGACTCGAAAACACCATAGGAAGAACATTGCATTACCTTCTGAACAAAAAGTTCTATTGGCGTTATATTAAAATTTTCATCAGAAATGGCCGAAAATTGCAAAAAACGAAAAATTACCTTTTACAATTTGTGTTTTTATACATAAATTGTTATAACTTCGCAACGAAAAGAAATTTTTTCACCAGATTTGATACACTGATGTATGAGCAGAGTCTGAAACCACACAAAAAAATTGGTATGCCTGAACCACTAGGTGGCCCTATAATTGAACAAAATCTTTCATATCAAGCAAGCCCTATGGTCATACAACTATTTCTTCACTAAACTAAAGTGTATAGTCATAAAACTAGCTAGATGTAACACAGTTATGAACTGAGGTTGCATGCACAACTTTGTCATTGCGCCACCTAGTGGTTTTGAGATAGAAATATGGTATTTTTGCCTAAAACTACTCCAACAGTACATCTAAAATCTTGGGTCATCATGTATTATTCCTTTCATGGCTTGGAGATCATTGGTGCATGCCAATTAACTCCTTAGCAACCAATTAGGATACCTTATCAATCCTTTTTACAAGAGCCATATCTCTGCATCAGAACATCGTAGAGACATGGGGGTGGTCTCTTTTGAATCATTAACACCACTGTAACATTTTGTGAGCTGAGAATTGCCACTGCAAGCACCACTCACATTTTCTTCAGTGTTCTAGTTGTCAATGCTCCTCGAGAAGAGAGGGAGAGATGAAACTGAATGAAAAAACAGCTTTTTTAGCTGATAACTGTTATATTATTTAGTCTGAAATCAAGAGATTTTCCCAGGTTCTTTAAACTGCTCATCCGAATTCAACTTTACTTTCTTCTGTGCCCTTTTCGGCTTGACCCCGGTATTGCTGCTTGCAGCTATATTTATTATTATTAGGGGTCAAGCCCAGAATGGGCGAAGACCCCTATTGTTTCTGTTAGTTTTCTTTTTCTTTTTCTTTTTCTTTTTCTTTTTCTTTTTCTTTTTCTTTTTCTTCCTCCGCCATTGCGGTCTATGGCAGCCTATAGAACCGTACGTAGGAAAGTTATGAAATTTGGCACACTGATAGAGGACTGTCCAAAAAGTCTCCACAGCAAATTTGAAGTCTGTATCTCTAACCCGCTAGCGCCACCAACAGTCCAAATTTGCACTTATGTATTTGCCTATAACTTCTGACCCGTAAGTCCTAGACACTAAATTCTTGTATCCTCTGATTCCTTGGCTCAAGACGATTCGATTGGACCCTATGACGTCATTTTCCGTCATGAAAAATTTTCCGCCATTTTGATTTATTCATAAAACCTACTTTTGCGAACTTGTTTTAGAGCTTTTGCCCAATTGCCACGAAAATTGGTATGTAGCATCTAGAGACACTCAGGGCAAAAAGTTATTAAAAGAATTTTGATAAACCATTCCGTTTTCGTATAGCGCGTCAACAAATTTTACGTAGAGCCCAAAAAACAGGTTTTAGTGTGTATCTTCGCCAATCTTATGTCTATTGACGCCACACTTGGTAGTTGTGATGCCAGTGAGGATCTGAGGGGGCATGCAGAGTTTCGTCACAGCACCACCTAGTGGTCATACGAATGTTGTGCATGCTTATAACTTTGGCTCTGATCTGTGTTTTTTCACGGGACTTGTTTCGCTGAAGTCCAGAATAGTTGCCGAGTCCAACCTTACCAAACATGCCAGATTTCGCCTTACGGTTAGCCCTGCGCAGCAAAACAGCACTTAAAAAACACGCGCGAATATCTCCGCGAGCGTAATTCTGATCGACTCGAAAACATCATAGGAAGAATATTGCATTACCTTCTGAACAAAAAGTTCTATTGGCGTTGTATTAAAATTTTCATCAGAAATGGCCGAAAATTGCAAAAAACGAAAAATTACCTTTAAATTTTCTGTTTTTACACATAAATGGTTATAACTTCGTAACGCAAAGAGATTTTTTCACCATATTTGATACGCTGATGTACGACCACAGTCTGAGGCTACACAAAAAAAATTGTATGCTTGCACCACTAGTTGGCCTTATAATTGAATAAAACCTTTGAAATCAAGCCACCCTATGGTCATACAACTGTTTCTTCACTAAACTAAAGTGTATAGTCATAAAACTAGCAAGATGTAACACAGTTATGACCTGAGGTTGCATGCACGAATTTTGTCATTGCGCCACCTACTGGTTTTGAGACAGAATATGGCATTTTTTTGGCCTAAAACTACTGCAACAACACATCTAAAACCATGAGTCATCATGGATTATTCCTTTCATGGCTTTGACTATAATCACTAGTGGATGTCCATTTACTCTCTAGCAACCAATGAGAATACCTTATCAACTGTTTTTGCAAGAGTTTTTTCTCTGCATCAGAACATCGCAGAGACATGGGGATGGTCTCTTTTGACTCTTTTAACTTGTTGTAACATGTTGTGACCCATGTTTGCCCACTGTAAGCATCACATACATGTCCTTCAGTGCTCTAATGTCCCATGATTGTCAATAACCGAATGACAGTTGCAGTAGACAAGAACATAGATTATTTTTGTTGATTACTTTGCATTTTTTCATCTGAAATCATTAGGTTTACCTAAGTTCTTCAGTCTGCTTATCCAAACGCAACTTTACATCCTTCTGTGCCCTTTTCGGCTTGACCCCGGTGATTGCTGCTTGCAGCTATATTTATTAGGGGTCAAGCCCCGAAGGGGCGAAGACCCCTATTGTATCCGTTAGTTTTCTTATAATTATTAGGGGTCAAGCCCCGAAGGGGCGTAGAACCCTATTGTTATTGTTAGTTTTCTTATTATTATTATTATTATTTTTCTTCCTCGTTCTTCCGCCGAAAGTCAATGGCAGCCCATAGAACCGTACGTAGGAAAGTTATGAAATTTGGCACACTGATAAAGGACAGTCCAATGTGTCCCCACAGGAAATTTGGAGTCTCTATCTCTAACCCTCTAGCGCCACCAACAGTCCAAAGTTGCACTTATGTTTTTGCTTATAACTTCTGATCCGTAGGTCCTAGAAACGAAATTCTTGTTTCGTCTGATTCCTTGGCTCAAGACGATTCGAATAGACCCTATGACGTCATTTTCCGTCATGAAATTTTTTCCGCCATTTTGAATTATTCGTAAAACCTACTTTTGCGAACTCGTCCTAGAGCTTTTACCCGATTTCCACGAAAAATGGTATGTAGCATCTAGAGACCCTCACGGCAAAAATTTATCAAAAGAATTTCGATAAACCAATCCGTTGTCGTATAGCGCGTCAACAAAATTTTCGTAGAGCGCAAAAAAACAGATTTTAGGCTGTATCTTCGTCAAACTTAGGCCTATTGACACGACACTTGGTACTTGTGATGCCAGTCAGGAACTGAGTGTGCATGCACAGTTTCGTCGCAGCGCCACCTAGTGGCCAGACAGATGTTTTTTACACCTATAACTTTGGCTGTGATCAACGTATTTTGACGGGACTTGATTTTTAGGAGTCCTGAATAGTCGCCGAGTCCAACGATGCCAAACATGCCAGTTTTCGCCTTACGGTTAGCCCTGCGCAGCAAAACAGCACTTAAAAAACACGCGCGAATATCTCCACGAGCGTAATTCTGATCGACTCGAAAACATCATAGGAAGAATATTGCATTACCTTCTGAACAAAAAGTTCTATTGGCACTATATTAAAAATTTCATCAGAAATGGCCGAAAATTGCAAAAAACGAAAAATTAACTTTAAATTTTGTGTTTTTACACATAAATGGTTATAACTTCGTAACGCAAAGAGATTTTTTCACCATATTTGATACGCTGATGTACGACCACAGTCTGAGGCTACACAAAAAAAATTGTATGGTTGCACCACTAGTTGGCCTTATAATTGAACAAAACCTTTGAAATCAAGCCACCCTATGGTCATACAACTGTTTCTTCACTAAACTAAAGTGTATAGTCATAAAACTAGCTAGATGTAACACATTTATGACCTGAGGTTGCATGCACGAATTTTGTCATTGCGCCACCTACTGGTTTTGAGATAGAATATGGCATTTTTTGCCTAAAACTACTGCAACAACACATCTAAAACCATGAGTCATCATGGATTATTCCTTTCATGGCTTTGACTATAATCACTAGAGGATGTCCATTTACTCTCTAGCAACCAATGAGAATACGTTATCAACTGTTTTTGCAAGAGCTTTTTCTCTGTATCAGAACATCACAGAGACATGGGGATGGTCTCTTTTGACTCTTTTAACTTGTTGTAACATGCTGTGACCCATGTTTGCCCACTGTAAGCATCACATACATGTCCTTCAGTGCTCTAATGTTCCATGATTGTCAATAACCGAAGGACAGTTGCAGTAGACAAGAATATAGATTATTTTTGTTGATTACCTTTGCATTTTTTCATCTGAAATCATTAGGTTTACCTAGGTTCTTCAGTCTGCTTATCCAAACGCAACTTTACATCCTTCTGTGCCCTTTTCGGCTTGACCCCGGCATTGCTGCTTGTTATTATTATTATTATTATTAGTTATTCTTCTTCTTCCGCCATTGCGGTCTATGGCAGCCCATAGAACCGTACGTAGGAAAGTTATGAAATTTGGCACACTGATAAAGGACAGTCCAATGTGTCCCCACAGCAAATTTGGAGTCTCTATCTCCAACCCTCTAGCGCCACCAATAGTCCAAAGATGCACTTACGTTTTTGCTTATAACTTCTGATCCGTAAGTCCTAGAAACAAATTTCTTGTTTCCTCTGATTCCTTGGCTCAAGACGATTCGATTTGACCCTATGACGTCATTTTCCGTCATTGAAATTTTTCCGCCATTTTGAATTATTCGTAAAACCTACTTTTGCGAACTCGTCCTAGAGCTTTTGCCCAATTTTCACGAAAATCGGTATGTAGCATCTAGAGACCCTCACGGCAAAAAGTTATCAAAAGAATTTCGATAAACCAATCCGTTGTCGTATAGCGCGTCAACAAAATTTTCGTAGAGCTCAAAAAAACAGATTTTAGGCTGTATCTTCGTCAAACTTAGGCCTATTGACACGACACTATGTACTTGTGATGCCAGTCAGGAACTGAGTGTGCATGCACAGTTTCGTCGCAGCGCCACCTAGTGGCCAGACAGATGTTTTTTACACCTATAACTTTGGCTGTGATCAACGTATTTTGACGGGACTTGATTTTTAGGAGTCCTGAATAGTCACCGAGTCCAACGATACCAAACATGCCAGATTTCGCCTTACGGTTAGCCCTGCGCAGCAAAACAGCACTTAAAAAACACGCGCGAATATCTCCGCGAGCGTAATTCTGATCGACTCGAAAACATCATAGGAAGAATATTGCATTAGCTTCTGAACAAAAAGTTCTATTGGCACTATATTAAAATTTTCATCAGAAATGGCCGAAAATTGCAAAAAACTAAAAATTACCTTTAAATTTTGTGTTTTTACACATAAATGGTTATAACTTCGTAACGCAAAGAGATTTTTTCACCATATTTGATACGCTGATGTACGACCACAGTCTGAGGCTACACAAAAAAAATTGTATGGTTGCACCACTAGTTGGCCTTATAATTGAACAAAACCTTTGAAATCAAGCCACCCTATGGTCATACAACTGTTTCTTCACTAAACTAAAGTGTATAGTCATAAAACTAGCTAGATGTAACACATTTATGACCTGAGGTTGCATGCACGAATTTTGTCATTGCGCCACCTACTGGTTTTGAGATAGAATATGGCATTTTTTGCCTAAAACTACTGCAACAACACATCTAAAACCATGAGTCATCATGGATTATTCCTTTCATGGCTTTGACTATAATCACTGGTGGTTGCCAATTCACTCCCTAGCAACCAATGAGAATACCTTATCAACCGTTTTTGCAAGAGCTATATCTCTGCGTCAGAACATCGTAGAGACACGGGGGTGGGCTCTTTTGACTCATTAACACCACTGTAACATTTTGTGAGCTGAGTATTGCCACTGCAAGCACCACTCATTTTTACGTCAGTGTTCTAGTTATCAATGCTCGTCGAAAGAGAGGGAGAGATTTCACTAAATGAGAACAGCTTTTTTGCTGATAACTGTTATTTTGTTTTGTCTGAAATCAAGAGATTTTCCTAGGTACTTTAAACTGCTCATCCGAAGTCAACTTTACTTTCTGCTGTGCCCTTTTTGGCTTGACCCCGGTGATTGCTGCTTGCAGCTATATTTATTATTATTCTTCTTCTTCCGCCATTGCGGTCTATGGCAGCCCATAGAACCGTACGTAGGAAAGTTATGAAATTTGGCACACTGATAAAGGACAGTCCAAATATTATCCACAGCAAATTTGGAGTCTCTATCTCAAACCCGCTAGCGCCACCAACAGTCCAAAGTTTCACTTATGTTTTTGCTTATAACTTTTGATCCGTAAGTCCTAGAAACGAAATTCTTGTTTCCTCTGATTCCTTGGCTCAAGACGATTCGATTGGACTCTATGACGTCATTTTCCGTCATGAAAATTTTTCCGCCATTTTGAATTATTCGTAAAACCTACTTTTGCGAACTCGTCCTAGAGTTTTTACCCGATTGCTGCGAAAATTGGTATGTAGCATCTATAGACCCTCACGGCAAAAAGTTATTAAAAGAATTTTAATAAACCAATCCGTTGTCGTATAGCGTGTCAACAAATTTTACGTATAGCGCAAAATAACAGATTTTAGGCTGTATCTTCGTCAAACTTAGGCCTATTGACACGACACTTGGTATTTGTGATGCCAGTCATGAACTGAGTGTGCATGCACAGTTTCGTCACAGCGCCACCTAGTGGCCAGACAGATGATTTATACACCTATAACTTTGGCTGCGATCAACGTATTTTGACGGGACTTGATTTTTAGGAGTCCTGAGTAGTCGCCGAGTCCAACGATACCAAACATTTCAGATTTCGCCTTACGGTTAGCCCTGCGCAGCAAAACAGCACTTAAAAAACACGCACGAATATCTCCGCGAGCGTTATTCCGATCGACTCGAAAACACCATAGGAAGAACATTGCATTACCTTCTGAACAAAAAGTTCTATTGGCGTTATATTAAAATTTTCATCAGAAATGGCCGAAAATTGCAAAAAACGAAAAATTACCTTTAGATTTTGTGGTTTTTACACATAAATGGTTATAACTTCGCAACGAAAAGAGATTTTTTCACCAGATTTGATACGCTGATGTATGAGCAGAGTCTGAGGCCACACAAAAAAATTGGTATGCCTGAACCACTAGGTGGCCCTATAATTGAACAAAATATTTCATATCAAGCAAGTCCTATGGTCATACAACTATTTCTTTGCCGAACTAAAGTGTATAGTCATGAAACTAGCTAGATGTAACGCAGTCATGAGGTTGCATTCACGATTCTGTCATAGCGCCCCCTAGTGGTTTGAAGATAGAAAATAGCTATTTTTGCATAAATCTACTGCAACAGCACATCTAAAACCATGAGTCATCATGGATTATTCCTTTCATGGCTTTGACTATAATCACTGGTGGTTGCCAATTCACTCCCTAGCAACCAATGAGAATACCTTATCAACCGTTTTGCAAGAGCTATAACTCTGCGTCAGAACATCGTAGAGACACGGGGGTGGGCTCTTTTGACTCATTAACAACACTGTAACATTTTGAGAGCTGAGTATTGCCACTGCAAGCACCACTCATTTTTACGTCAGTGTTCTAGTTATCAATGCTCGTCGAAAGAGAGGGAGAGATTTCACTAAATGAGAACACAGCTTTTTTGCTGATAACTGTTATATTGTTTTGTCTGAAATCAAGAGATTTTCCTAGGTACTTTAAACTGCTCATCCGAAGTCAACTTTACTTTCTGCTGTGCCCTTTTTGGCTTGACCCCGGTGATTGCTGCTTGCAGCTATATTAATAATTATTCTGCTTCTTCTTCTTCTTCTTCTTCCGCCATTGCGGTCTATGGCAGCCCATAGAACCGTATGTAGGAAAGTTATGAAATTTGGCACACTGACAGAGGACAGTCCAAATATTATCCATAGCAATTTTGGAGTCTCTATCTCAAACCCGCTAGCGCCACCAACAGTCCAAAAATGCACTTACGTTTTTGATTATAACTTCTGATCCGTAAGTCCTAGAAACGAAATTCTTGTTTCCTCTGATTCCTTGGCTCAAGACGATTCGATTAGACTATATGACGTCATTTTCCGTCATGAAAATTTTTCCGCCATTTTGAATTATTCGTAAAATCTACTTTTGCGAACTCGTCCTAGAGTTTTTACCCGATTGCCGCGAAAATTGGTATGTAGCATCTAGAGACCCTCACAGCAAAAAGTTATTAAAAGAATTTTGATAAACCAATCCGTTGTCGTATAGCGTGTCAACAAATTTTACATAGAGCGCAAAAAAACAGATTTAAGGCTGTATCTTTGTCAAAATTAGGCCTATTGACACGACACTTGGTTCTTGTGATGCCAGTCATGAACTGAGTGTGCATGCACAATTTCGTCGCAGCGCCACCTAGTGGCCAGACAGATGATTTATACACCTATAACTTTGGCTGCGATCAACGTATTTTGACGGGACTTGATTTTTAGGAGTCCTGAGTAGTTGCCGAGTCCAACGATACCAAACATGCCAGATTTCGCCTTACGGTTAGCCCTGGGCAGCAAAACAGCACTTAAAAAACACGCGCGAATATCTCCGCGAGCGTTATTCCGATCGACTCGAAAACACCATAGGAAGAACATTGCATTACCTTCTGAACAAAAAGTTCTATTGGCGTTATATTAAAATTTTCATCAGAAATGGCCGAAAATTGCAAAAAACAAAAAATTACCTTTAGATTTTGTGGTTTTAACACATAAATGGTTATAACTTCGCAACGAAAAGAGATTTTTTCACCAGATTTGATATGCTGATGTATGAGCAGAGTCTGAGGCCACAAAAAAAAATTGGTATGCCTGAACCACTAGGTGGCCCTATAATTGAACAAAATATTTCATATAAAGCAAGCCCTATGGTCATACAACTATTTATTTGCCGAACTAAAGTGTATAGTCATGAAACTAGCTAGATGTAACGCAGTCATGACCTGAGGTTGCATGCACGATTCTGTCATAGCGCCATCTAGTGGTTTGGAGATAGAAAATAGCTTTTTTTGCCTAAAACTACTGCAACAGCACATCTAAAACCATGAGTCATCATGGATTCTTCATTTCATGGCTTGGTCTATAATCAACGGTGGATGTGAATTTACTTTCTAGCAACCAATGAGAATACCTTATCAACCGTTTTTGCAAAAGCTATATCTCTGCATCAGAACATCGTATAAACATGGGGGTGATCTCTTTTGACTCATTAACAACACTGTAACATTTTGAGAGCTGAGTATTGCCACTGCAAGCACCACTCATTTTAACGTCAGTGTTATGGTTATCAATGCTCGTCAAAAGAGAGGGAGAGATTTCACTAAATGAGAACACAGCTTTTTTGCAGATAACTGTTATATTGTTTTTTCTGAAATCAAGAGATTTTCTTAGGTACTTTAAACTGCTCATCCGAAGTCAACTTTACTTTCTGCTGTGCCCTTTTTGGCTTGACCCCGGTGATTGCTGCTTGCAGCTATATTTATTATTATTATTATTAGGGGTCAAGCCCAGAATGGGCGAAGACCCCTATTGTATCTGTTAGTTTTCTTTTTATTATTAGTTATTCTTCTTCCGCCATTGCGGTCTATTGCAGCCCATAGAACCGTACGTAGGAAAGTTATGAAATTTGGCACACTGATAAAGGACAGTCAAATGTGTCCCCACAGCAAATTTGGAGTCTCTATCTCTAACCCCCTAGCGCCACCAACAGTCCAAAGTTGCACTTACGTTTTTGCTTATAACTTCTGATCCGTAAGTCCCAGAAATGAAATTCTTGTTTCCTCTGATTCCTTGGCTCAAGCGGATTCGATTAGACCCTATGACGTCATTTTCCGTCATGAAATTTTTTCCGCCATTTTGAATTCTTCGTAAAACCTACTTTTGCGAACTCGTCCTAGAGTTTTTACCCGATTGCCGCGAAAATTGGTATGTAGCATCTAGAGACCCTCACGGCAAAAAGTTATCAAAAGAATTTCGATAAACCAATCCGTTGTCGTATATCGCGTCAACAAAATTTTCGTAGAGGGCAAAAAAACAGATTTTAGGCTGTATCTTCGTCAAACTTAGGCCTATTGACACAACACTTGGTACTTGTGATGCCAGTCAGGAACTGAGTGTGCATGCACAGTTTCGTCGCAGCGCCACCTAGTGGCCAGACAGATGTTTTTTACACCTATAACTTTGGCTGTGATCAACGTATTTTGACGGGACTTGATTTTTAGGAGTCCTGAATAGTCGCCGAGTCCAACGATACCAAACATGCCAGATTTCGCCTTACGGTTAGCTCTGCGCAGCAAAACAGCACTTAAAAAACACGCGCGAATATCTCCGCGAGCGTAATTCTGATCGACTCGAAAACATCATAGGAAGAATATTGCATTACCTTCTGAACAAAAAGTTCTATTGGCACTATATTAAAATTTTCATCAGAAATGGCCGAAAATTGCAAAAAACGAAAAATTACCTTTACATTTTGTGTTTTTACACATAAATGGTTATAACTTCGTAACGCAAAGAGATTTTTTCACCATATTTGATACGCTGATGTACGACCACAGTCTGAGGCTACACAAAAAAAATTGTATGCTTGCACCACTAGTTGGCCTTATAATTGAACAAAACCTTTGAAATCAAGCCACCCTATGGTCATACAACTGTTTCTTCACTAAACTAAAGTGTATAGTCATAAAACTAGCTAGATGTAACACATTTATGACCTGAGGTTGCATGCACGAATTTTGTCATTGCGCCACCTACTGGTTTTGAGATAGAATATGGCATTTTTTGCCTAATACTACTGCAACAACACATCTAAAACCATGAGTCATCATGGATTATTCCTTTCATGGCTTTGACTATAATCACTAGAGGATGTCCATTTACTCTCTAGCAACCAATGAGAATACGTTATCAACTGTTTTTGCAAGAGCTTTTTCTCTGTATCAGAACATCACAGAGATATGGGGATGGTCTCTTTTGACTCTTTTAACTTGTTGTAACATGTTGTGACCCATGTTTGCCCACTGTAAGCATCACATACATGTCCTTCAGTGCTCTAATGTTCCATGATTGTCAATAACCGAAGGACAGTTGCAGTAGACAAGAATATAGATTATTTTTGTTGATTACCTTTGCATTTTTTCATCTGAAATCATTAGGTTTACCTAGGTTCTTCAGTCTGCTTATCCAAACGCAACTTTACATCCTTCTGTGCCCTTTTCGGCTTGACCCCGGTATTGCTGCTTGCAGCTATATTTAGGGGTCAAGCCCCGAAGGGGCGAAGACCCCTATTGTATTTGTTAGTGTTCTTATTATTATTATTATAATAATTATTCTGCTTCTTTTTCCGCCATTGCGGTCTATGGCAGCCCATAGAACCGTACGTAGGAAAGTTATCAAATTTGGCACACTGATAAAGGACAGTCCAAATATTATCCACAGCAAATTTGGAGTCTCTATCTCAAACCCGCTAGCGCCACCAACAGTCCAAAGTTGCACTTATGTTTTTGCTTATAACTTTTGATCCGTAAGTCCTAGAAACGAAATTCTTGTTTCCTCTGATTCCTTGGCTCAAGCCGATTCGATTGGACCCTATGACGTCATTTTCCGTCATGAAAATTTTTCCGCCATTTTGAATTATTCGTAAAACCTACTTTTGCGAACTCGTCCTAGAGTTTTTACCCGATTGCCGCAAAAATTGGTATGTAGCATCTAGAGACACTCAAGGCAAAAAGTTATTAAAAGAATTTTGATAAATCAATCCGTTGTCGTATAGCGCGTCAACACATTTTACGTAGAGCGCAAAAAAACAGATTTTATGCTGTATCTTCGTCAAACTTAGGCCTATTGACACGACACTTGGTACTTGTGATGCCAGTCAGGAACTGAGTGTGCATGCACAGTTTCGTCGCTGCGCCACCTAGTGGCCAGACAGATGTTTTATACACCTTTAACTTTGGCTGCGATCAACGTATTTTGACGGGACTTGATTTTTAAGAGTCCTGAATAGTCGCCGAGTCCAACGATACCAAACATGCCAGATTTCGTCTTACGGTTAGCCCTGTGCATAAAAATAGCGCTTAAAAAACACGCGCGAATAACTCCGCCAGCGTTATTCCGATCGACTCGAAAACACCATAGGAAGAACATTGCGTTACCTTCTGAACAAAAAGTTCTATTGGCGTTATATTAAAATTTTCATCAGAAATGGCCGAAAATTGCAAAAAACGAAAAATTAACTTTATAATTTGTGGTTTTTACACATAAATGGTTATAACTTCGCAACGAAAAGAGATTTTTTCACCAGATTTGATACGCTGATGTATGAGCAGAGTCTGAGGCCACACAAAAAAAATGGTATGCCTGAACTACTAGGTGGCCCTATAATTGAACAAAATATTTCATATCAAGCAAGCCCTATTGTCATATAACTATTTCTTTGCCGAACTAAAGTGTATAGTCATGAAACTAGCTAGATGTAACGCAGTCATAACCTGAGGTTGCATGCACGATTCTGTCATAGCGCCCCCTAGTGGTTTGGAGATAGAAAATAGCTATTTTTGCATAAATCTACTGCAACAGCACATCTAAAACCATGAGTCATCATGGATATTCCTTTCATGGCTTTGACTATAATCACTGGTGGTTGCCAATTCACTCCCTAGCAACCAATGAGAATACCTTATCAACCGTTTTGCAAGAGCTATAACTCTGCATCAGAACATCGTAGAGACACGGGGGTTGGCTCTTTTGACTCATTAACAACACTGTAACATTTTGAGAGCTGAGTATTGCCACTGCAAGCACCACTCATTTTTACGTCAGTGTTCTAGTTATCAATGCTCGTCGAAAGAGAGGGAGAGATTTCACTAAATGAGAACACAGCTTTTTTGCTGATAACTGTTATATTGTTTTGTCTGAAATCAAGAGATTTTCTTAGGTACTTTAAACTGCTCATCCGAAGTCAACTTTACTTTCTGCTGTGCCCTTTTTGGCTTGACCCCGGTGATTGCTGCTTGCAGCTATATTTATTATTATTATTCTTCCGCCATTGCGGTCTATGGCAGCCCATAGAACCGTACGTAGGAAAGTTATGAAATTTGGCACACTGATAAAGGACAGTCCAAATATTATCCACAGCGAATTTGGAGTCTCTATCTCAAACCCGCTAGCGCCACCAACAGTCCAAAGTTGCACTTATGTTTTTGCTTATAACTATTGATCCGTAAGTCCTGGAAACGAAATTCTTGTTTCCTCTGATTCCTTGGCTCAAGACGATTCGATTGGACCCTATGACGTCATTTTCCGTCATGAAAAATTTTCCGGCATTTTGAAATATTCGTAAAACCTACTTTTGCGATCTCGTCCTAGAGTTTTTACCCGATTGCCGCGAAAATTGGTATGTAGCATCTAGAGACCCTCACGGCAAAAATTTATTAAAAGATTTTTGATAAACCAATCCGTTGTCTTATAGTGCGTCAACAAATTTTACATAGAGCGCAAAAAAACAGATTTTAGGCTGTATCTTCGTCAAACTTAGGCCTATTGACACGACACTTGGTACTTGTGATGCCAGTCAGGAACTGAGTGTGCATGCACAGTTTCGTCGCAGCGCCACCTAGTGGCCAGACAGATGTTTTATACACCTATAACTTTGGCTGCGATCAACGTATTTTGACGGGACTTGATTTTTAGGAGTCCTGAGCAGACGCCGAGTCCAGCGATACCAAACATGCCAGATTTCGCCTTACGGTTAGCCCTGCGCAGCAAAACAGCACTTAAAAAACACGCGCGAATATCTCCGCGAGCGTTATTCCGATCGACTCGAAAACACCATAGCAAGAACATTGCATTACCTTCTGAACAAAAAGTTCTATTGGCGTTATATTAAAATTTTCATCAGAAATGGCCGAAAATTGCAAAAAACGAAAAATTACCTTTAAATTTTGTGTTTTTTACACATAAATGGTTATAACTTCGCAACGAAAAGAGATTTTTTTCACCAGATTTGATACGCTGATGTATGAGCAGAGTCTGAGGCCACACAAAAAAATTGGTATGCCTGAACCACTAGGTGGCCCTATAATTGAACAAAATCTTTCATATCAAGCAAGCCCTATGGTCATACAACTATTTCTTTGCTGAACTAAAGTGTATAGTCATGAAACTAGCTAGATGTAAGGCAGATATGACCCGAGGTTGCATGCACGATTCTGTCATAGAGCCACCTAGTGGTTTGGAGATAGAAAATAGCTATTTTTGCCTAAAACTACTGCAAAAACACATCTAAAACCATGAGTCATCATGGAATCTTCATTTCATGGCTTGGACTATAATCACTGGTGGATGTGAATTTACTCTCTAGCAACCAATGAGAATGCCTTATCAACCGTTTTTGCAAGAGCTATATCACTGCGTCAGAACATCGTAGACACACGGGGGTGGGCTCTTTTGACTCATTAACACCACTGTAACATTTTGTGAGCTGAGTATTGCCACTGCAAGCACCACTCATTTTTACTTCAGTGTTCTAGTTATCAATGCTCGTCGAAAAAGAGGGAGAGATTTCACTAAATGAGAACACAGCTTTTTCCTGATAACTATTATGTTGTTTTGTCTGAAATCAAGAGATTTTCCTAGGTGCTTTAAATTGCTCATCCGAAGTCAACTTTACTTTCTGCTGTGCCTTTTTTGGCTTGACCCCGGTGATTGCTGCTTGCAGCTATATTTATTCTTCTTCTTCTTCTTCTTCTTCTTCTTCTTCTTCCGCCATTGCGGTCTATGGCAGCCCATAGAACCGTACGTAGGAAAGTTATGAAATTTGGCACAGTGATAAAGGACAGTCCAAATATTATCCACAGCGAATTTGGAGTCTCTATCTCAAACCCGCTAGCGCCACCAACAGTCCAAAGTTGCACTTATGTTTTTGCTTATAACTATTGATCCGTAAGTCCTAGAAACGAAATTCTTGTTTCCTCTGATTCCTTGGCTCAAGACGATTCGATTGGACCCTATGACGTCATTTTCCGTCATGAAAATTTTTCCGCCATTTTGAATTATTCGTAAAATCTACTTTTGCGAACTCGTCCTAGAGTTTTTACCCGATTGCCGCGAAAATTGGTATGTAGCATCTAGAGACCCTCACAGCAAAAAGTTATTAAAAGAATTTTGATAAACCAATCCGTTGTCGTATAGCGTGTCAACAAATTTTACATAGAGCGCAAAAAAACAGATTTAAGGCTGTATCTTTGTCAAAATTAGGCCTATTGACACGACACTTGGTTCTTGTGATGCCAGTCATGAACTGAGTGTGCATGCACAATTTCGTCGCAGCGCCACCTAGTGGCCAGACAGATGATTTATACACCTATAACTTTGGCTGCGATCAACGTATTTTGACGGGACTTGATTTTTAGGAGTCCTGAGTAGTTGCCGAGTCCAACGATACCAAACATGCCAGATTTCGCCTTACGGTTAGCCCTGGGCAGCAAAACAGCACTTAAAAAACACGCGCGAATATCTCCGCGAGCGTTATTCCGATCGACTCGAAAACACCATAGGAAGAACATTGCATTACCTTCTGAACAAAAAGTTCTATTGGCGTTATATTAAAATTTTCATCAGAAATGGCCGAAAATTGCAAAAAACAAAAAATTACCTTTAGATTTTGTGGTTTTAACACATAAATGGTTATAACTTCGCAACGAAAAGAGATTTTTTCACCAGATTTGATATGCTGATGTATGAGCAGAGTCTGAGGCCACACAAAAAATTGGTATGCCTGAACCACTAGGTGGCCCTATAATTGAACAAAATATTTCATATAAAGCAAGCCCTATGGTCATACAACTATTTCTTTGCCGAACTAAAGTGTATAGTCATGAAACTAGCTAGATGTAACGCAGTCATGACCTGAGGTTGCATGCACGATTCTGTCATAGCGCCACCTAGTGGTTTGGAGATAGAAAATAGCTTTTTTTGCCTAAAACTACTGCAACAGCACATCTAAAACCATGAGTCATCATGGATTCTTCATTTCATGGCTTGGTCTATAATCAACGGTGGATGTGAATTTACTTTCTAGCAACCAATGAGAATACCTTATCAACCGTTTTTGCAAAAGCTATATCTCTGCATCAGAACATCGTATAAACATGGGGGTGATCTCTTTTGACTCATTAACAACACTGTAACATTTTGAGAGCTGAGTATTGCCACTGCAAGCACCACTCATTTTAACGTCAGTGTTATGGTTATCAATGCTCGTCAAAAGAGAGGGAGAGATTTCACTAAATGAGAACACAGCTTTTTTGCAGATAACTGTTATATTGTTTTGTCTGAAATCAAGAGATTTTCTTAGGTACTTTAAACTGCTCATCCGAAGTCAACTTTACTTTCTGCTGTGCCCTTTTTGGCTTGACCCCGGTGATTGCTGCTTGCAGCTATATTTAGGGGTCAAGCCCCGAAGGGGCGAAGACCCCTATTGTATCCGTTAGTTTTCTTTTTATTATAATAATTATTATTATTATTAGTTATTCTTCTTCCGCCATTGCGGTCTATGGCAGCCCATAGAACCGTACGTAGGAAAGTTATGAAATTTGGCACACTGATAAAGGACACTCCAATGTGTCCCCACAGCAAATTTGGAGTCTCTATGTCAAACCCGCTAGCGCCACCAACAGTCCAAAATTGCACTTATGTTTTTGCTTATAACTTCTGATCCGTAAGTCCTAGAAACAAACTTCTTGCTTCCTCTGATTCCTTGGCTCAAGACGATTCGATTACACTCTATGACGTCATTTTCCGTCATGAAAAATTTCTCGCCATTTTGAATTATTCAAAAAACCTACTTTTTCGAACTCGTCCTAGAGCTTTTGCCCGATTGCCGCGAAAATTGGTATGTAGCATCTAGAGACGCTCACGGCAAAAAGTTATCAAAAGAATTTCGATAAACCAATCCGTTGTCGTATAGTGCGTCAACAAATTTTACGTAGAGCACAAAAAAACAGAATTTAGGCTGTATCTTCGTCAAACTTAGGCCTATTGACACGACACTTGGTACTTGTGATGCCAGTCAGGAACTGAGTGTGCATGCACAGTTTCGTCGCAGCGCCACCTAGTGGCCAGACAGATGTTTTTTTCACCTATAACTTTGGCTGTGATCAACGTATTTTGACGGGACTTGATTTTTAGGAGTCCTGAATAGTCGCTGAGTCCAACGATACCAAACATGCCAGATTTCGCTTTACGGTTATCCCTGCGCAGCAAAACAGCACTTAAAAAACATGCGCGAATATCTCCGCGAGCGTTATTCCGATCGACTCGAAAACACCATAGGAAGAACATTGCATTACCTTCTGAACAAAAAGTTCTATTGGCGTTATATTAAAATTTTCATCAGAAATGGCCGAAAATTGCAAAAAACGAAAAATTACCTTTTACAATTTGTGTTTTTATACATAAATGGTTATAACTTCGCAACGAAAAGAAATTTTTTCACCAGATTTGATACGCTGATGTATGAGCAGAGTCTGAGGCCACACAAAAAAATTGGTATGCCTGAACCACTAGGTGGCCCTATAATTGAACAAAATCTTACATATCAAGCAAGCCCTATGGTCATACAACTGTTTCTTCACTAAATTAAAGTGTATACTCATAAAACTAGCTAGATGTAACACAGTTATGACCTCAGGTTGCATGCACAATTTTGTCATTGCGCCACCTACTGGTTTTGAGATAGAAATATGGCATTTTTTGCCTAAAACTACTGCAACAACACATCTAAAACCATGAGTCATCATGGATTATTCCTTTCATGGCTTTGACTATAATCCACTGATGGTTGTCAATTCACTCCCTAGCAACCAATGAGAATACCTTATCAACCGTTTTGCAAGAGCTATATCTCTGTGTCAGAACATCGTAGAGACACGGGGGTGGGCTCTTTTGAATCATTAACACCACTGTAACATTTTGTGAGCTGAGTATTGCCACTGCAAGCACCACTTATTTTTACTTCAGTGTTCTAGTTATCAATGCTCGTCGAAAGAGAGGGAGAGATTTCACTAAATTCCTGTTACATTTAGAATAGACTTTAAAGTATTGTTACCCGTTTATAAATCACTTCATGGCTAAGGACCCAAATACATGACAGATATGCTAACTGAATATAAACCTAAAAGATTACTCAGATCATTAGGATCCGGTCAGTTAGAAATACCAAGGGTTCACTCAAAACAAGGTGCGTCAGCATTTAGTTATTATGCCACCTCTAGCTGGAATCAACTTCCAGAAGAGATCAGATGTGCTTCAACAGTAAACACTTTTAAATCTAGATTAAAAACACATCTGTTTAACTCTGCATTTACTGAATGAGCACTGTGCTGCTTCACACTGACTGCACTTTTAACTCAAGTCACTTTTACTCCTGTTTTATTCTTTTTAATATTTTAAACTGTTTTATTAAAATCACATTTATTTTCTTTAATTGTTATTTAAAATTCTCATGTCTTTATTGTGATCTTATCCTGTATATCTTATTTTTACATTTTCTTTTTCTTTTTTTATATATTGTTTTCTCATCTCTGTGTAAAGCACTTTGAATGACCTCTGTGTATGAAATGTGCTATACAAATAAACTTGCCTTGCCTTGCCTTGCCTAAATGAGAACACAGCTTTTTTGCTGATAACTGTTATATTGTTTTGTCTGAAATCAAGAGATTTTCCTAGGTTTTTTAAACTGCTCATCCGAAGTCAACTTTACTTTCTGCTGTGCCCTTTTCGGCTTGACCCCGGTGATTGCTGCTTGCAGCTATATTTAGGGGTCAAGCCCCGAAGGGGCGAAGACCCCTATTGTATTTGTTAGTTTTCTTATTAGGGGTCAAGCCACGAAGTGGCGTAGACACCTATTGTTATTGTTAGTTTTCTTATTATTATTCATCCTAGTTCTTCCGCCATTGAAGTCAATGGCAGCCCATAGAACCATACGTAGGAAAGTTATGTAATTTGGCACACATGTAGAGGACAGTCTTAGAAGTTACTATAGCAACATTGGTGTGTCTAACTCAAACCCTCTAGCGCCACCAACAGTCCAAAAATCCACTTATGTTCATGCTCATAACTTCTGACCCGTGAGTCCTAGACAATAAATTCTTGTTTCTTCTGAATCCTTGGCTCATGATGATTCAATTGCACACATTGATGTCATTTGTGTCATGCACATCTTTCCGCCATTTTGAATTTTCCGTAAAACCTAGTGGTCAACCTTTGCATGTCATTTGGTATGTAGCATCTAGAGACACCCCAGACAAAAAGTTATCAAAAGCTTTTTGATAGACCAATGCGTTCTCGTATACAGTGACAACATATAAGGCGGCGAGCACGCCAAAACGGACGTGAGGCCGTATCTTCGCAAAACTTTTGTGTATCGACACGAAACTTGGTATATGTCATTACAGTCATGACCTGAGGGTGCCTGCAACGTTTCGTCTCAGCGCCACCTAGTGGTCACGAGATTCGAAAAATGCTTATTTTTGCTTATAACTACTTCAAACTTGAGTCTAAAATCATGAAGGTGGTTTTGTTAGATTCCTTGAGGCATGCCGAGTCAAACGATAACAAACGGTTTTCGGTCGGCCATTTTGGGTGTCAGCCATTTTGAATTTTCTCATTAAGTTCAGTATTTCACAAACAAAATGGCGTATCGCTACGAAATTTGGCATGGTTCATCAGTGACATGTTCTGAGCGCACCTATAAATCTTTAGGACAGCGCCACCTAGTGGTCAGGATATGTAAAGAAATTGTTTAAAATCTTTATAGCATTTGATTCATTTGCCACACTGACATGAGACTTCATTTATTGATTCCTTGGCTCGTGCTAAGTCCGACGATACCAAATATGTCTGAGTCAAACCTACTTCCTGTCGGCCATTTTGAATTATATTGAACACCTACTTTTTCGAACTCCTCCTAGAGCGCTTGTTTGATTGGCTTGATTTTTGGTACGCATCATCTAGAGACACTCTAGACAAAAAGTTATCAAAAGCTTTTCGGTAGACCTATCCGTTGTCGTATAACACATCAAAGAATGCGAGGGCGAGCACGCCAAAATGTGTTTGAGCCTGTATCTTCGCAAAACTTTTGCGTATTGATATGAGACCTGGTATATGTCATAACAGTGATGACGTAAGGGTGCATGCACCGTTTCGTCACAGCGCCCCCTAGTGGTCACGAGATATAAAAATTTCTATTTTTGCTTATAACTACTGCAAACTTAAATGTAAAATTATGAGAGTAGTCTTGTTAGATTTCGTGAGGCATGCCGAGTCAAACGATACCAAATGGTTTTTGGTCGGCCATTTTGTGTGTCGGCCATTTTGAGTTTTTTTTAAGTTCAAGCATTTCAGAAACGCAATTGCGTATTGTTATGAAACTTGGTATGGTTCATCAGCAACATGTTCTGAGAGGGCTTGTAAACTTTTTGGCGCCCCCTAGTGGTCAAGAGATTTGAAGCTATATCTCTGCATCTCTTTATCGTATTTACACCAAATTTGGTGGGTGTCATCACAATCATGACCTGAGTCACCATCTATTGTTTTGGTCAGTGCCCCCTAGTGGTCAAGTCATTTAAGGCTATATCTCCGTATCGCTTTATCGTATTTACACTAAATTTGGTATGTGTCATCCAGTGTTGGGTGTAACTAGTTACTAAGTAATTAGTTACTGTAATTTAATTACTTTTCCTTTGAAAAAGTAAAGTAAGGGATTACTCTTATTTTTCTTGTAATCTAATTACAGTTAATTCTGATGTAACTAAATACTGTGTATGGACTCTAAAACAATTATGTATAGTACTAATACAATAGTGGATTCAACATGGTTTTAGTTTACAATTCTCATTATTAACTGGTTGATTATTATTAGCATTAATATTAATGAGATGTTGGCTGTTTATTAATACTTAATAGCACATATTAATGCCTGATTCTGCAAAACCTTATTCTACATTCTTAACCCTCCCCATTTCTACCAATACTTAAAACTAACAACTTCTTTAGTATTAATAAGCTGTAGTTGGAGTATATTGAGGCAAAAGTAGTTAATAGTTAGTTAATAGAGAGAACTGGACCCTAAAGTGGGACCAGAATAATTGATGTCCTTTTGTATATTATTTCTTCGAGCCATTTCAAGCCTATCCTTGAATCATGTACTAAATATGATTTAGAAAGTAATTAATAAGTAATTAAATACTTTTTGGAGAGAGTAATTTGTAAAGTAATCTAATTACATGATTGAAGATGTAATTAGTAACTAGTAGTTAATTACTTTTTTTGAGTAACTTACCCAACACTGGTGTCATCACAGTCATGGCCTGAGGCACCATCTATTGTTTCGGCACAGTGCCACCTAGTGGTCTCAAGATACAAAAAATTGCAATTTTTTCCCTAAAACTAATGCAAACTTAGATCTTGAATCATGACCATCATCACGTATGAATAATTTTTGCCATGTTTGGCTTGACCCCGGTATCGCTGCTTGCAGCTATATTTAGGGGTCAAGCCCCGAAGGGGCGAAGACCCCTATTGTATCCGTTAGTTTTCTTTTTATTATTATTAGGGGTCAAGCCCCGAAGGGGCGAAGACCCCTATTGTATTTGTTAGTTTTCTTATTATTATTATAATAATTATTCTGCTTCTTCTTCTTCTTCTTCTTCTTCTTCCGCCATTGCGGTCTATGGCAGCCCATAGAACCGTACGTAGGAAAGTTATGAAATTTGGCACACTGATAAAGGACAGTCCAATGTGTCCCCACAGCAAATTTGGAGTCTCTATCTCTAACCCGCTAGCGCCACCAACAGTCCAAAGTTGAACTTATGTTTTTGCTTATAACTTCTGATTCGTAAGTCCTAAAAACGAAATTCTTCAAGACGATTCGATTGGACCATATGATGTCATTTTCCGTCATGAAAATTTTTCCGCCATTTTGAATTATTTGTAAAACCTACTTTTGCGAACTCGTCCTAGAGTTTTTACCCGATTGCCGCGAAAATTGGTATGTAGCATCTAGAGACCCTCACGGCAAAAAGTTATTAAAAGAATTTCGATAAACCAATCCGTTGTCTTATAGCGCGTCAACGAATTTTACATAGAGCGCAAAAAAACAGATTTTAGGCTGTATCTTCGTCAAACTTAGGCCTATTGACACGACACTTGGTACTTGTGATGCCAGTCAGGAACTGAGTGTGCATGCACAGTTTCGTCGCAGCGCCACCTAGTGGCCAGACAAATGTTTTTTACACCTATAACTTTGGCTGTGATCAACGTATTTTGACGGGACTTGATTTTTAGGAGTCCTGAATAGTCTCCGAGTCTAACGATACCAAACATGCCAGATTTCGCCTTATGGTTAGCCCTGCGCAGCAAAACAGCACTTAAAAAACACGCGCGAATATCTCCGCGAGCGTAATTCTGATCGACTCGAAAACATCATAGGAAGAATATTGCATTACCTTTTGAACAAAAAGTTCTATTGGCATTGTATTAAAATTTTCATCATAAATGGCTGAAAATTGCAAAAAACGAAAAATTACCTTTAAATTTTGTGTTTTTACACATAAATGGTTATAACTTCGTAACGCAAAGAGATTTTTTCACCATATTTGATACGCTGATGTACGACCACAGTCTGAGGCTACACAAAAAAAATTGTATGGTTGCACCACTAGTTGGCCTTATAATTTAACAAAACCTTTGAAATCAAGCCACCCTGTGGTCATACAACGGTTTCTTCACTAAATTAAAGTGTATAGTCATAAAACTAGCTAGATGTAACACAGTTATGACCTGAGGTTGCATGCACAATTTTGTCATTGCGCCACCTACTGGTTTTGAGATAGAATATGGCATTTTTTTGCCTAAAACTACTGCAACAACACATCTAAAACCATGAGTCATCATGGATTATTCCTTTCATGGCTTTGACTATAATCACTAGTGGATGTCCATTTACTCTCTAGCAACCAATGAGAATACGTTATCAACTGTTTTTGCAAGAGCTTTTCTCTGCATCAGAACATCGCAGAGACATGGGGGTGGGCTCTTTTGACTCATTAACACCACTGTAACATTTTGAGAGCTGAGTATTGCCACTGCAAGCACCACTCATTTTTACGTCAGTGTTCTAGTTATCAATGCTCGACGAAAGAGAGGGAGAGATTTCACTAAATGAGAACAGCTTTTTTGCTGATAACTGTTATATTGTTTTGTCTGAAATCAAGAGATTTTCCTAGGTACTTTAAACTGCTCATCCGAAGTCAACTTTACTTTCTGCTGTGCCCTTTTTGGCTTGACCCCGGTGATTGCTGCTTGCAGCTATATTTAGGGGTCAAGCCCCGAAGGGGCGAAGACCCCTATTGTATCCGTTAGTTTTCTTATAATTAGGGGTCAAGCCCCGAAGGGGCGAAGACCCCTATTGTATTTGTTAGTTTTCTTATTCTTCTTCTTCTTCTTCTTCTTCTTCTTCCGCCATTGCGGTCTATGGCAGCCCATAGAACCGTACGTAGGAAAGTTATGAAATTTGGCACACTGATAAAGGACAGTCCAATGTGTCTCCACAGCAAATTTGGAGTCTCTAACTCCAACCCTCTAGCGCCACCAACAGTCTAAAGTTGCACTTACGTTTTTGTTTATAACTTCTGACCCGTACGTCCTAGAAATGAAATTCTTGTTTCCTCTGATTCCTTGGCTCAAGACGATTCGACTGGACCCTATGACGTCATTTTCCGTCATGAAAATTTTTCCGCCATTTTGAATTATTCGTAAAACCTACTTTTGCGAACTCGTCCTAGAGCTTTTGCCCGATTTCCACGAAAATCGGTATGTAGCATCTACAGACCCTCACGGCAAAAAGTTATGGAATTCATGTCGATTCGCCAATCTGTTTGCGTAAACCGCGTCAACAAATTTTACGTAGAGTGCAAAAAAACGGATTTGAGGCTGTATCTTCGCCAAACTTAAGCCTATTGAAACGACACTTGGTACTTGTGATGCCAGTCAGGAACTGAGAGTGCATGCCCAGTTTCGTCGCAGCGCCACCTAGTGGTAAGACGAATGTTTTACACACCTATAACTTTGGCTGTGATCGACGTATTTTCATGGGACTTGTTTCCTTGGAGTCCTGAATAGTTGCCGAGTCCAACGATACCAAACATGCCAGAATTGGCCTTACGGTTAACCCTGCGCGGCAAAATAGCACTTAAAAAACACGCGCGAATATCTCCGCGAGCGTAATTCTGATCGACTCGAAAACATCATAGGAAGAATATTGCATTACCTTCTGAACAAAAAGTTCTATTGGCATTGTATTAAAATTTTCATCAGAAATGGCTGAAAATTGCAAAAAACGAAAAATTACCTTTAAATTTTGTGTTTTTACACATAAATGGCTATAACTTCGCAACGAAAAGAGATTTTTTCACCAGATTTGATACGCTGATGTATGAGCAGAGTCTGAGGCCACACAAAAAAAATTGTATGCTTGCACCACTAGGTGGCCCTATAATTGAACAAAATATTTCATATCAAGCAAGCCCTATGGTCATACAACTGTTTCTTCACTAAACTAAAGTGTATAGTCATGAAACTAGCTAGATGTAACGCAGTCATGACCTGAGGTTGCATGCACGATTCTGTCATAGCGCCCCCTAGAGGTTTGGAGATAGAAAATAGCTATTTTTGCCTAAATCTACTGCAACAGCACATCTAAAACCATGAGTCATCATGGATTATTCTTTTCATGGCTTTGACTATAATCACTGGTGGTTGCCAATTCACTCCCTAGCAATCAATGAGAATACCTTATCAACCGTTTGCAAGAGCTATAACTCTGCATCAGAACATCGTAGAGACACGGGGGTGGGCTCTTTTGACTCATTAACAACACTGTAACATTTTGAGAGCTGAGTATTGCCACTGCAAGCACCACTCATTTTTACGTCAGTGTTCTAGTTATCAATGCTCGACGAAAGAGAGGGAGAGATTTCACTAAATAAGAACACAGTTTTTTTGCTGATAACTGTTATATTGTTTTGTCTGAAATCAAGAGATTTTCTTAGGTACTTTAAACTGCTCATCCGAAGTCAACTTTACTTTCTGCTGTGCCCTTTTTGGCTTGACCCCGGTGATTGCTGCTTGCAGCTATATTTAGGGGTCAAGCCCCGAAGGGGCGTAGAACCCTATTTAGGGGTCAAGCCCCGAAGGGGCGAAGACCCCTATTGTATCCGTTAGTTTTCTTTTTATAATAATTATTATTATTAATAGTTATTCTTCTTCCGCCATTGCGGTCTATGGCAGCCCATAGAACCGTACGTAGGAAAGTTATGAAATTTGGCACACTGATAAAGGACAGTCCAATGTGTCCCCACAGCAAATTTGGAGTCTCTATCTCTAACCCGCTAGCGCCACCAACAGTCCAAAGTTGAACTTATGTTTTTGCTAATAACTTCTGATCCGTAAGTCCTAGAAACGAAATTCTTGTTTCCTCTGATTCCTTGGCTCAAGGCGATTCGATTGGACCCTATGACGTCATTTTCCGTCATGAAAATTTTTCCGCCATTTTGAATTATTCGTAAAACCTACTTTTGCGAACTCGTCCTAGAGTTTTTACCCGATTGCCGCGAAAATTGGTATGTAGCATCTAGAAACCCTCACGGCAAAAAGTTATTAAAAGAATTTTGATAAACCAATCCGTTGTCGTATAGTACGTCAACAAATTTTACGTAGAGCGCAAAAAAACAGATTTTAGGCTGTAACTTCGTCAAACTTAGGCCTATTGACACGACACTTGGTACTTGTGATGCCAGTCAGGAACTGAGTGTGCATGCACAGTTTCGTCGCAGCGCCACCTAGTGGCCAGACAGATGTTTTATACACCTATAACTTTGGCTGCGATCAACGTATTTTGACGGGACCTGATTTTTAGGAGTCCTGAGTAGACGCCGAGTCCAACGATACCAAACATGCCAGATTTCGCCTTACGGTTAGCCCTGCGCAGCAAAACAGCACTTAAAAAACATGCGCGAATATCTCCGCGAGCGTTATTCCGATCGACTCGAAAACACCATAGGAAGAACATTGCATTACCTTCTGAACAAAAAGTTCTATTGGTGTTATATTAAAATTTTCATCAGAAATGGCCGAAATTGCAAAAAACGAAAAATTACCTTTAAATTTTGTGTTTTTTACACATAAATGGTTATAACTTCGCAACGAAAAGAGATTTTTTCACCAGATTTGATACGCTGATGTATGAGCAGAGTCTGAGGCCACACAAATAAATTGGTATGCCTGAACCACTAGGTGGCCCTATAATTGAACAAAATCTTTCATATCAAGCAAGCCCTATGGTCATACAACTACTTCTTTGCTGAACTAAAGTGTATAGTCATGAAACTAGCTAGATGTAACGCAGTCATGACCTGAGGATGCATGCACGATTCTGTCATAGCGCCTCCTAGTGGTTTGGAGATAGAAAATAGCTATATTTTCCTAAAACTACTGCAACAACACATCTAAAACCATGAGTCATCATGGATTCTTCATTTCATATGGCTTGGACTATAATCAGTGGTGAATGTGAATTTACTCTTTAGCAACCAATGAGAATACCTTATCAACTGTTTTGAAAGAGCTTTTACTCTGCATCAGAACATCGTAGAGACATGGGGATGGTCTCTTTTGACTGATTTAACTTGTTCTAACATGTTGTGACATGTTGTGTTTTATGCCACTGCAAACATCACTCACATGTCCTTCAGTGCTCTAATGTTCCATGATTGTCAATAACAGAAGGACGATTGCAGTAGACAAGAACATAGATTATTTTTGTTGATAACTTTTGTGTTTTTTTCATTTGACATCATGAGGTTTACATAGGTTCTTTAGTTTCCTTATCCAAACTCAACTTTACACCCTTCTGTGCCCCTTTCGGCTTGACCCCGGTATTGCTGCTTGCAGCTATATTGTTATTGTTAGTTTTCTTATTATTATTATTATTATTATTTTTCTTCCTCGTTCTTCCGCCGAAAGTCAATGGCAGCCCATAGAACCGTACGTAGGAAAGTTATGAAATTTGGCACACTGATAGAGGACAGTCCAATGTGTCCCCACAGCAAATTTGGAGTCTCTATGTCTAACCCACTAGCGCCACCAACAGTCCAAAGTTGCACTTATGTTTTTGCTTATAACTTCTGATCCGTAAGCCCTAGAAACAAAATTCTTACTTCGTCTGATTCCGTGGCTCAAGACGATTCGATTGGCCTCTATGTCGTTGTTTTCCGTCATAAAAATTGTTCCGCCATTTTGAATTATTCGTAAAACCTACTTTTGCGAACTCGTCCTAGAGTTTTTACCCGATTGCCACGAAAATTGGTATGTATCATCTAGAGACCCTCACGGCAAAAAGTTATCAAAAGAATTTCGATAAACCAATCCGTTGTCGTATAGCGCGTCAACAAATTCTACGTAGAGCGCAAAAAAACAGATTTTAGGCTGTATCTTCGTCAAACTTAGGCCTATTGACACGACACTTGGTACTTGTGATGCCAGTCAGGAACTGAGTGTGCATGCACAGTTTCGTCGCAGCGCCACCCAGTGGCCAGACAGATGTTTTTTACACCTATAACTTTGGCTGTGATCAATGTATTTTGACGGGACTTGATTTTTAGGAGTCCTGAATAGTTGCCGAGTCCAACGATACCAAACATGCCAGATTTCGCCTTATGGTTAGCCCTGCGCAGCAAAACAGCACTTAAAAAACACGTGTGAATATCTCCGCGAGCGTTATTCCGATCGACTCGAAAACACCATAGGAAGAACATTGCATTACCTTCTGAACAAAAAGTTCTATTGGCGTTATATTAAAATTTTCATCAGAAATGGCCGAAAATTGCAAAAAACGAAAAATTACCTTTTACAATTTGTGTTTTTATACATAAATGGTTATAACTTCGCAACGAAAAGACATTTTTTCACCATATTTGATACGCTGATGTATAAAGACATTCTGAGGCCACACAAAAAAAGTTGTATGCTTGCACCACTAGTTGGCCTTATAATTAAACAAAATCTTTGATATCAAGCCAGCCCTATGGTCTTACAACTGTTTCTTTACTAAACTAAAGTGTATAGTCATAAAACTAGCTAGATGTAACGCAATCATGACCTGATGTTGCATGCACAATTTTGTCATTGCGCCACCTAGTGGTTTTGAGATAGAATATGGCATTTTTTGCCTAAAACTACTACAACAACACATCTAAAACCATGAGTCATCATGGATTATTCATTTCATGGCTTTGACTATAATCACTGGTTGTTGCCAATTCACTCCCTAGCAACCAATGAGAATACCTTATCAACCGTATTTTGCAAGAGCTATATCTCTGCATCAGAACATCGTAGAGACAAGGGGGTGGTCTCTTTTGACTCATTACACTTGCTGTAACATGATGTGTCCTATGTTTTACCACTGCAAACACCACTCACAAGTCCTACAGTGCTCTAATGTTCCATGATTGTCAATAACAGAAGGACGATCACAGTAGACAAGAACATAGATTATTTTTGTTGGTTACATTGCCGTTTTTTAATCTGTTGTCATTAGGTTTACCTAGGTTCTTTAATCTGCTAATCCAAACTAAATTTTTCATCCTTCTGTGCACTTTTCGGCTTGACCCCGGCATTGCTGCTTGCAGCTATATTTAGGGGTCAAGCCCCGAAGGGGCGAAGACCCCTATTGTATCCGTTAGTTTTCTTTTTATTATTATTAGTTATTCTTCTTCCGCCATTGCGGTCTATGGCAGCCCATAGAACCGTACGTAGGAAAGTTATGAAATTTGGCACACTGATAAAGGACACTCCAATGTGTCCCCACAGCAAATTTGGAGTCTCTATGTCTAACCCGCTAGCGCCACCAACAGTCCAAAGTTGCACTTATGTTTTTGCTTATAACTTCTGATCCGTAAGTCCTAGAAACGAAATTCTTGTTTCCTCTGATTCCTTGGCTCAAGACGATTCGATTGGACCCTATGACGTCAATTTCCGTCATGAAAATTTTTCCGCCATATTGAATTATTCGTAAAACCTACTTTTGCGAACTCGTCCTAGAGTTTTTACCCGATTGCCGCGAAAATTGGTATGTAGCATCTAGAGACCCTCACGGCAAAAAGTTATCAAAAGAATTTCGATAAACCAATCCGTTGTCGTATAGCGCGTAAACAAATTTTATGTAGAGCACAAAAAAACAGATTTTAGGCTGTATCTTCGTCAAACTTAGGCCTATTGACACGACACTTGGTACTTGTGATGCCAGTCAGGAACTGAGTGTGCATGCACAGTTTCGTCGCAGCGCCTCCTAGTGGCCAGACAGATAATTTTTACACCTATAACTTTGGCTGTGATCAACGTATTTTGACGGGACTTGATTTTTAGGAGTCCTGAATAGTCGCCGAGTCCAACGATACCAAACATGCCAGATTTCGCCTTACGGTTAGCCCTGCGCAGCAAAACAGCACTTAAAAAACATGCGCGAATATCTCCGCGAGCGTTATTCCGATCGACTCGAAAACACCATAGGAAGAACATTGCATTACCTTCTGAACAAAAAGTTCTATTGGCGTTATATTAAAATTTTCATCAGAAATGGCCGAAAATTGCAAAAAACGAAAAATTACCTTTTACAATTTGTGTTTTTATACATAAATGGTTATAACTTCGCAACGAAAATAATTTTTTTCACCAGATTTGATACGCTGGTGTATGAGCAGAGTCTGAGGCCACACAAAAAAATTGGTATGCCTGAACCACTAGGTGGCCCTATAATTGAACAAAATATTACATATCAAGCAAGCCCTATGGTCATACAACTATTTCTTCAATAACCTAAGGTGTATAGTTATAAAACAAGCTAGATGTAACACAGTTATGAACTGAGGTTGCATGCACAACTTTGTCATTGCGCCACCTAGTGGTTTTGAGATAGAAATATGGTATTTTTGCCTAAAACTACTCCAACAGTACATCTAAATGTATTATTCCTTTCATGGCTTGGAGATCATGGGTGCATGCCAATTAACTCCTTAGCAACCAATTAGGATACCTTATCAATCCTTTTTACAAGAGCTATATCTCTGCATCAGAACATCGTAGAGACATGGGGGTGGTCTCTTTTGACTCATTAACACCACTGTAACATTTTGTGAGCTGAGAATTGCCACTGCAAGCACCACTTACATTTTCTTCAGTGTTCTAGTTGTCAATGCTCCTCGAGAAGAGAGGGAGAGATTACACCGAATGAAAACACAGCTTTTTGCTGATAACTGTTATTTTACTTAGTCTGAAATCAAGAGATTTTCTTAGGTTCTTTAAACTGATCATCCGAATTCAACTTTACTTTCTTCTGTGCCCTTTTTGGCTTGACCCCGGCATTGCTGCTTGCAGCTATATTTAGGGGTCAAGCCCCGAAGGGGCGAAGACCCCTATTGTATCCGTTAGTTTTCTTTTTATTATTATTATTCTTCTTCCGCCATTGCGGTCTATGGCAGCCCATAGAACCGTACGTAGGAAAGTTATGAAATTTGGCACACTGATAAAGGACAGTCCAATGTGTCCCCACAGCAAATTTGGAGTCTCTATCTCTAACCCGCTAGCGCCACCAACAGTCCAAAGTTGAACTTATTTTTTTGCTTATAATTTCTGAACCTTAGGTCCTAGAAACGAAATTCTTGTTTCCACTGATTCCCTGGCTCAAGACGATTCGATTGGACCCTATGAAGTCATTTTCCGTCATGAAAAATTTTCCGCCATTTTGAATTATTCGTAAAACCTACTTTTGCGAACTCGTCCTAGAGTTTTTACCCGATTGTCGCGAAATTTGGTATGTAGCATCTAGAGACCCTCACGGCAAAAAGTTATCAAAAGAATTTCGATAAACCAATCCGTTGTCGTATAGCGCGTCCACAAATTTTACGCAGAGCGCAAAAAAACAGATTTTAGGCTGTATCTTCGTCAAACTTAGGCCTATTGACACGACACTTGGTACTTGTGATGCCAGTCAGGAACTGAGTGTGCATGCACAGTTTCGTCGCAGCGCCACCTAGTGGCCAGACAGATGTTTTTTACACCTATAACTTTGGCTGTGATCAACGTATTTTGACGGGACTTGATTTTTAGGAGTCCTGAATAGTCGCCGAGTCCAACGATACCAAACATGCCAGATTTCGCCTTACGGTTAGCCCTGCGCAGCAAAACAGCACTTAAAAAACATGCGCGAATATCTCTGCGAGCGTTATTCCGATCGACTCGAAAACACCATAGGAAGAACATTGCATTACCTTCTGAACAAAAAGTTCTATTGGCGTTGTATTAAAATTTTCATCAGAAATGGCTGAAAATTGCAAAAAACGAAAAATTACCTTTTACAATTTGTGTTTTTGTACATAAATGGTTATAACTTCGCAACGAAAAGAATTTTTTTCACCAGATTTGATACGCTGATGTATGAGCAGAGTCTGAGGCCACACAAAAAAATTGGAATGCCTGAACCACTAGGTGGCCCTATAATTGAACAAAATCTTTCATATAAAGCAAGCCCTATGGTCATACAACTATTTCTTCACTAAACTAAAGTGTATAGTCATAAAACTAGCTAGATGTAACACAGTTATGAACTGAGGTTGTATGCACAACTTTGTCATTGCGCCACCTAGTGGTTTTGAGATAGAAATATGGTATTTTTGCCTAAAACTACTCCAACAGTACATCTAAAATCTTGGGTCATCATGTATTATTCCTTTCATGGCTTGGAGATCATTGGTGCATGCCAATTAACTCCTTAGCAACCAATTAGGATACCTTATCAATCCTTTTTACAAGAGCTGCATCAGAACATCGTAGAGACATGGGGGTGGTCTCTTTTGACTCATTAACACCACTGTAACATTTTGTGAGCTGAGAATTGCCACTGCAAGCACCACTCACATTTTCTTCAGTGTTCTAGTTGTCAATGCTCCTCGAGAAGAGAGGGAGAGATGACACTGAATGAAAACAGCTTTTTTGCTGATAACTGTTATATTATTTAGTCTGAAATCAAGAGATTTTCCCAGGTTCTTTAAACTGCTCATCCGAATTCAACTTTACTTTCTTATGTGCCCTTTTTGGCTTGACCCCGGCATTGCTGCTTGTGGCAATTGTTTCTGTTAGTAAATTTTTCTTCTTCCGCCATTGCGGTCTATGGCAGCCCATAGAACCGTACGTAGGAAAGTTATGAAATTTGGCACACTGATAAAGGACCGTGCAATGTGTCACCATAGCAAATTTGGAGTCTCTATGTCTAACCCGCTAGCGCCACCAACAGTCCAAACTTGCACTTACGTTTTTGCTTATAACTTCTGACCCGTACGTCCTAGAAGTGAAATTCTTGTTTCCTCTGATTCATTGGCTCAAGACGATTCGATTAGACCATATGACGTTATTTTCCGTCATGAACATTTTTCCGCCATTTTGAATTATTCGTAAAACCTACTTTTGCGAACTCGTCCTAGAGTTTTTACCCGATTGCCACGAAAATCGGTATGCAGCATCTAGAGACACTCAAGGCAAAAAGTTATTAAAAGAATTTCGATAAACCAATCCGTTCTCGTATAGCGCGTCAACGAATTTTACATAGAACGCAAAAAACAGAGTTTAGGCTGTATCTTCGCCAAACTTAGGCCTATTGACACGACACTTGGTACTTGAGATGCCAGTCATGAACTGAGTGTGCATGCACAGTTTCGTTTCAGCGCCACCTAGTGGCCAGACGAATGTTCTATACGGCTATAACTTTGATTGCGAAACACGCCTGAATATCTTTGCGAGTGTTATTCCGATCGACTCGAAAACACCATAGGAAGAACATTGCGTTACCTTCTGAACAAAAAGTTCTATTGGCGTTATATTAAAATTTTTATCAGAAATGGCTGAAAAATGCAAAAAACGAAAAATTACCTTTAAATTTTGCATTTTTTACACATAAATGGTTATAACTTCGCAACGAAAAGAGATGTTTTCACCAGATTTGATACGCTGATGTACGACCACAGTTTGAGGCTACACAAAAAAAAGTATGCTTTCACCACTAGTTGGCTTTATAATTGAACAAAACCTTTGAAATCAAGCCACCCTATGGTCATACAACTGTTTTTTCACTAAACTAAAGTGTATAGTCATAAAACTAACTAGATGTAACACAGTTATGACCTGAGGTTGCATGCACAATTTTGTCATTGGGCCACCTACTGGTTTTGAGATAGAAATATGGCATTTTTTGCCTAAAACTACTGCAACAACACATCTAAAACCATGAGTCATCATGGATTATTCCTTTCATGGCTTTGACTATAATAACCGGTGGTTGCCAATTCACTCCCTAGCAACCAATGAAAATACCTTATCAACCGTTTTGCAAGAGCTATAACTCTGCGTCAGAACATCGTAGAGACACGGGGGTGGGCTCTTTTGACTCATTAACACCACTTTTTGTGAGCTGAGTATTGCCACTGCAAACACCACTTATTTTTACTTCAGTGTTCTAGTTATCAATGCTCGTCGAAAGAGAGGGAGAGATTTCACTAAATGAGAACACAGCTTTTTTGCTGATAACTGTTATATTGTTTTGTCTGAAATCAAGAGATTTTCCTAGGTTCTTTAAACTGCTCATCCGAAGTCAACTATACTTTCTGCTGTGCCCTTTTTGGCTTGACCCCGGTGATTGCTGCTTGCAGCTATATTTAGGGGTCAAGCCCAGAATGGGCGAAGACCCCTATTGTATCTGTTAGTTTTCTTTTTATTATTATTATTAGTTATTCTTCTTCCGCCATTGCGGTCTATGGCAGCCCATAGAACCGTACGTAGGAAAGTTATGAAATTTGGCACACTGATAAAGGACAGTCTAATGTGTCCCCACAGCAAATTTGGAGTCTCTATCTCTAACCCGCTAGCGCCACCAACAGTCCAAAGATGAACTTATGTTTTTGCTTATAACTTCTGATCCGTACGTCCTTGAAACAAAATACTTGTTTCCTCTGATTCCTTGGCTCAAGACGATTCGATTGGACCCTATGACGTCATTTTCCGTCATGAAAATTATTCCGTCATTTTGAATTATTCGTAAAACCTACTTTTGCGAACTCGTCCTAGAGTTTTTAACCGATTGCCGCGAAAATTGGTATGTAGCATCTAGAGACCCTCACGGCAAAAAGTTATCAAAAGAATTTCGATAAACCAATCCGTTGTCGTATAGCGCGTCAACAAAATTTTCGTAGAGCGCAAAAAAACAGATTTTAGGCTGTATCTTCGTCAAACTTAGGCCTATTGACACGACACTTGGTACTTGTGATGCCAGTCAGGAACTGAGTGTGCATGCACAGTTTCGTCGCAGCGCCACCTAGTGGCCAGACAGATGTTTTTTACACCTATAACTTTGGCTGTGGTCAACGTATTTTGACGGGACTTGATTTTTAGGAGTCCTGAATAGTCTCCGAGTCCAACGATACCAAACATGCCAGATTTCGCCTTACGGTTATCCCTGCACAGCAAAACAGCACTTAAAAAACACGCGCGAATATGTCCGCGAGCGTAATTCTGATCGACTCGAAAACATCATAGGAAGAATATTGCATTACCTTCTGAACAAAAAGTTCTATTGGCACTATATTAAAATTTTCATCAGAAATGGCCGAAAATTGCAAAAAACGAAAAATTACCTTTAAATTTTGTGTTTTTACACATAAATGGTTATAACTTCGTAACGCAAAGAGATTTTTTCACCATATTTGATACGCTGATGTACGACCACAGTCTGAGGCTACACAAAAACAAATTGTATGGTTGCACCACTAGTTGGCCTTATAATTGAACAAAACCTTTGAAATCAAGCCACCCTATGATCATACAACTGTTTCTTCACTAAACTAAAGTGTATAGTCATAAAACTAGCTAGATGTAACACATTTATGACCTGAGGTTGCATGCACGAATTTTGTCATTGCGCCACCTACTGGTTTTGAGATAGAATATGGCATTTTTTGCCTAAAACTACTGCAACAACACATCTAAAACCATGAGTCATCATGGATTATTCCTTTCATGTCTTTGACTATAATCACTAGAGGATGTCCATTTACTCTCTAGCAACCAATGAGAATACGTTATCAACTGTGTTTGCAAGAGCTTTTTCTCTGTATCAGAACATCACAGAGACATGGGGATGGTCTCTTTTGACTCTTTTAACTTGTTGTAACATGTTGTGACCCATGTTTGCCCACTGTAAGCTTCACATACATGTCCTTCAGTGCTCTAATGTTCCATGATTGTCAATAACCGAAGGACAGTCGCAGTAGACAAGAATATAGATTATTTTTGTTGATTACCTTTGCATTTTTTCATCTGAAATCATTAGGTTTACCTAGGTTCTTCAGTCTGCTTATCCAAACGCAACTTTACATCCTTCTGTGCCCTTTTCGGCTTGACCCCGGTATTGCTGCTTGCAGCTATATTTATTATTATTAGGGGTCAAGCCACGAAGTGGCGTAGACACCTATTGTTATTGTTAGTTTTCTTATTATTATTATTATTCTTCCTCTTCCGCCATTGAAGTCAATGGCAGCCCATAGAACCGTACGTAGGAAAGTTGTGAATTTTGGCACACATGTAGAGGACAGTCTAAGAAGTTACTATAGCAACATTGGTGTGTCTGACTCAAACCCTCTAGCGCCACCAACAGTCCAAAAGTCCACTTATGTTCATGCTCATAACTTCTGACCCGTGACTCCTAGAAACTAAATTCTTGGTTCCTCTGAATCCTTTGCTCATGATGATTCAATTGCACACATTGATGTCATTTGTGTCATCCAAATCTTTCCGCCATTTTGAATTTTCCGTGAAACCTACTTTTTCGAACTCCTCCTAGAGCGTTCGTCCGATTTGCATGTCCTTTGGTATGTAGCATCTAGAGACACCCCAGACAAAAAGTTATCAAAAGCTTTTTGATAGACCAATGCGTTCTCGTATAAATTGACAACATATATGGCGGCGAGCACGCCAAAACGGACGTGAGGCTGTATCTTCGCAAAACTTTATTGTATCGACACGAAACTTGGTATATGTCATTACAGTCATGACCTGAAGGTGCCTGCAACGGTTCGTCGCAGCGCCACCTAGTGGTCACGAGATTCGAAAAATGCCTATTTTTGCTTATAACTACTTCAAACTTGAGTCTAAAATCATGAAGGTGGTCTTGTTAGATTCCTTGAGGCATGCCGAGTCAAACGATACCAAACGGTTTTCGGTCGGCCATTTTGGGTGTCGGCCATTTTGAATTTTCTCATTAAGTTCAGTATTTCACAAACAGATTGGCGTATCGCTACGAAATTTGGCATGGTTCATCAGTGACATGTTCTGAGCGCACCTATAAATCTTTAGGACGGCACCACCTAGTGGTCAGGATATGTAAAAAATTTTTTTTAAAATCTTTATGTCATTTGATTAAATTGCCACTATGACATGAGACTTCACTCTATTGATTCCTTGGCTCATGCTGAGTCCGACTGTACCAAATATGTCTGAGTCAAACCTACTTCCTGTCGGCCATTTTGAATTATATTGAACACCTACTTTTTCGAACTCCTCCTAGAGCGCTTGTGTGATTGGCTTGATTTTTGGTATGCATCATCTAGAGACACTCTAGACAAAAAGTTATCAAAAGATTTTCGTTAGACCTATCCGTTCTCGTATAACGCATCAAAGAATGCGAGGGCGAGCACGCCAAAATGTGTTTGAGCCTGTATCTTTGCAAAACTTTTGCGTATTAATATGAGACTTGGTATATGTCAAACAGTGATGACCTGAGGGTGCATGCACCATTTCGTCACACTGCCCCCTACTGGTCACGAGATATAAAAAATGTCTATTTTTGCTTATAACTACTGCAAATTTGAATGTAAAATTATGAGACTGGTCTTGTTAGATTTCGTGAGGCATAGCGAGTCAAACGATACCAAATGGTTTTTGGTCGGCCATTTTGTGTGTCGGCCATTTTGAATTTTTCTTTAAGTTCAAGTATTTCAGAAACGCAATTGCGTATTGTTATGAAACTTGGTATGGTTCATCAGCAACATGTTCTAGGAGGACTTGTAAACTTTCCGGTGCCCCCTAGTGGTCAAGAGATTTGAAGCTATATCTCTGTATCTCTTTATCGTATTTAAACCAAATTTGGTGGGGGTCATCACAATCAAGACCTGAGTCACAATTTATTTTTTTGGTCAGTGCCCCCTAGTGGTCAAGTCATTTAAGGCTATAACTCTACATCTCTTTATTGTATTTACACCAAATTTGGTGGGTGTCATCACAATCAAGACCTGAGTCACAATTTATTTTTTGGTCAGTGCCCCCTAGTGGTCAAGTCATTTAAGGCTATATCTCTGTATCGCTTTATTGTATTTACACTAAATTTGGTATGTGTCATCACAGTCATGACCTGAGGCACCATCTATTCTTTCGGCACAGTGCCACCTAGTGGTCTCAAGATACGAAACAATTGTTTTTTTTCATTAAACTAATGCAAACTTAGATCTTAAATCATGACAGTCATCACGTATGAATCATTTTTTGCCATGTTTGGCTTGACCCCGGTATCGCTGCTTGCAGCTATTTAGGGGTCAAGCCACGAAGTGGCGTAGACACCTATTGTTATTGTTAGTTTTCTTATTATTATTCATCCTAGTTCTTCCGCCATTGAAGTCAATGGCAGCCCATAGAACCGTACGTAGGAAAGTTATGTAATTTGGCACACATGTAGAGGACAGTCTTAGAAGTTACTATAGCAACATTGGTGTGTCTAACTCAAACCCTCTAGCGCCACCAACAGTCCAAAAATCCACTTATGTTCATGCTCATAACTTCTGACCCGTGAGTCCTAGACACTAAATTCTTGTTTCCTCTGAATCCTTGGCTCATGATGATTCAATTGCACACATTGATGTCATTTGTGTCATGCACATCTTTCCGCCATTTTGAATTTTCCGTAAAACCTACTTTTTCGAACTCCTCCTAGAGCGTTCGTCCGATTTGCATGTCCTTTGGTATGTAGCATCTAGAGACACCCCAGACAAAAAGTTATCAAAAGCTTTTTGATAGACCAATGCGTTCTCATATAAATTGACAACATATAAGGCGGCGAGCACGCCAAAACGGACGTGAGGCCGTATCTTCGCAAAATTTTATTGTATCGACACGAAACTTGGTATATGTCATAACAGTCATGACCTGAGGGTGCCTGCAATGTTTCGTCGCAGCGCCACCTAGTGGTCACGAGATTCGAAAATGCCTATTTTTGCTTATAACTTCTTCAAACTTGAGTCTAAAATCATGAAGGTGGTCTTGTTAGATTCCTTGAGGCATGCCGAGTCAAACGATACCAAACGGTTTTCGGTCGGCCATTTTGGGTGTCGGCCATTTTGAATTTTCTCATTAAGTTCAGTATTTCACAAACAGATTGGCGTATCGCTACGAAATTTGGCATGGTTCATCAGTGACATGTTCTGAGCGCACCTATAAATCTTTAGGACGGCGCCACCTAGTGGTCAGGATATGTAAAATAAATTTTTAAAATCTTTATATCATTTGATTAAATTGCCACTATGACATAAGACTTCACTCTAATAATTCCTTGGCTCATGCTGAGTCCGACTGTACCAAATATGTCAGAGTCAAACCTACTTCCTGTCGGCCATTTTGATTTATATTGAACAGCTACTTTTTCGAACTCCTCCTAGAGCGCTCGTGTGATTGACTTGATTTTTGGTATGCATCATCTAGAGACACTCTAGACAAAAAGTTATCAAAAGATTTTCGGTAGACCTATCCGTTGTCGTATAACGCATCAAAGAATGCGAGGGCGAGCACGCCAAAATGTGTTTGAGCCTGTATCTTCGCAAAACTTTTGCGTATTAATATGAGACTTGGTATATGTCATAACAGTGATGACTTGAGGGTGCATGCACCATTTCGTCACACTGCCCCCTACTGGTCACGAGATATAAAAAATGTCTATTTTTGGTTATAACTACTGCAAATTTGAATGTAAAATTATGAGACTGGTCTTGTTAGATGTCATGAGGCATGCCGAGTCAAACGATACCAAATGGTTTTTGGTCGGCCATTTTGTGTGTCGGCCATTTTGAATTTTTCTTTAAGTTCAAGTATTTCAGAAACGCAATTGCGTATTGTTATGAAACTTGGTATGGTTCATCAGCAACATGTTCTGGGAGGACTTGTAAACTTTTCGGTGCCCCCTAGTGGTCAAGAGATTTGAAGCTATATCTCTGCATCTCTTTATCGTATTTACACCAAATTTGGTGGGTGTCATCACAATCAAGATCTGAGTCACAATTTATTTTTTGGTCAGTGCCCCCTAGTGGTCAAGTCATTTAAGGCTATATCTCTGCATCTCTTTATTGTATTTACACCAAATTTGGTGGGTGTCATCACAATCAAGACCTGAGTCACAATTTATTTTTTGGTCAGTGCCCCCTAGTGGTCAAGTCATTTAAGGCTATATCTCCGTATCGCTTTATTGTTTTAACACTAAATTTGGTATGTGTCATCACAGTCATGACCTGAGGCACCATCTATTCTTTCGGCACAGTGCCACCTAGTGGTCTCAAGATACGAAACAATTGCTTTTTTTCATAAAACTAATGCAAACTTAGATCTTAAATCATGACAGTCATCACGTATGAATCATTTTTTGCCATATTTGGCTTGACCCCGGTATCGCTGCTTGCATCTATATTTATTATTATTATTATTATTATGTTTCCTCTTCCGCCATTGAAGTCAATGGCAGCCCATAGAACCGTACGTAGGAAAGTTATGCAATTTGGCACACATGTAGAGGACAGTCTTAGAAGTTACTATAGCAACATAGGTGTGTCTAACTCAAACCCTCTAGCGCCACCAACAGTTCAAAAGTCCACTTATGTTCATGCTCATAACTTCTGACCCGTGAGTCCTAGAAACTAAATTCTTAATTCCTCTGAATCCTTTGCTCATGATGATTCAATTGCACACATTGATGTCATTTGTGTCATGCAAATCTTTCCGCCATTTTGAATTTTCCGTAAAACCTACTTTTTCGAACTCCTCCTAGAGCGTTCGTCCGATTTGCATGTCCTTTGGTATGTAGCATCTAGAGACACCCCAGACAAAAAGTTATCAAAAGCTTTTTAATAGACCAATGCGTTCTCGTATAAATTGACAACATATATGGCGGCGAGCACGCCAAAACGGACGTGAGGCCGTATCTTCGCAAAACTTTATTGTATCGACACGAAACTTGGTATATGTCATTACAGTCATGACCTGAGGTTGCCTGCAACGTTTCGTCGCAGCGCCACCTAGTGGTCACGAGATTCGAAAAATGCCTATTTTTGCTTATAACTTCTTCAAACTTGAGTCTAAAATCATGAAGGTGGTCTTGTTAGATTCCTTGAAGCATGCCGAGTCAAACGATACCAAACGGTTTTCGGTCGGCCATTTTGGGTGTCGGCCATTTTGAATTTTCTCATTAAGTTCAGTATTTCACAAACAGATTGGCGTATCGCTACGAAATTTGGCATGGTTCATCAGTGACATGTTCTGAGCGCACCTATACATTTTTAGGACGAGGCCACCTAGTGGTCAGGATATGTAAAATACATTTTTAAAATCTTTATATCATTTGATTAAATTGCCACTATGACATAAGACTTCACTCTATTGATTCCTTGGCTCATGCTGAGTCCGACTGTACCAAATATGTCAGAGTCAAACCTACTTCCTGTCGGCCATTTTGATTTATATTGAAGAGCTACTTTTTCGAACTCCTCCTAGAGCGCTCGTGTGATTGACTTGATTTTTGGTATGCATCATCTAGAGACACTCTAGACAAAAAGTTATCAAAAGATTTTCGGTAGACCTATCCGTTGTCGTATAACGCATCAAAGAATGCGAGGGCGAGCACGCCAAAATGTGTTTGAGCCTGTATCTTCGCAAAAATTTTGCGTATTAATATGAGACTTGGTATATGTCATAACAGTGATGACTTGAGGGTGCATGCACCATTTCGTCACACTGCCCCCTACTGGTCACGAGATATAAAAAAATGTCTATTTTTGGTTATAACTACTGCAAATTTGAATGTAAAATTATGAGACTGGTCTTGTTAGATTTCATGAGGCATGCTGAGTCAAACAATACCAAATGGTTTTTGGTCGGCCATTTTGTGTGTCGGCCATTTTGAATTTTTCTTTAAGTTCAAGTATTTCAGAAACGCAATTGCGTATTGTTATGAAACTTGGTATGGTTCATCAGCAACATGTTCTGGGAGGACTTGTAAACTTTTCGGTGCCCCCTAGTGGTCAAGAGATTTGAAGCTATATCTCTGCATCTCTTTATCGTATTTACACCAAATTTGGTGGGTGTCATCACAATCAAGACCTGAGTCACAATTTATTTTTTGGTCAGTGCCCCCTAGTGGTCAAGTCATTTAAGGCTATATCTCTGCATCTCTTCATTGTATTCACACCAAATTTGGTGGGTGTCATCACAATCAAGACCTGAGTCACAATTTATTTTTTGGTCAGTGCCCCCTAGTGGTCAAGTCATTTAAGGCTATATCTCCGTATCGCTTTATTGTATTTACACTAAATTTGAAATGTGTCATCACAGTCATGACCTGAGGCACCATCTATTCTTTCGGCACAGTGCCACCTAGTGGTCTCAAGATACGAAAAAATTGCTTTTTTTCATAAAACTAATGCAAACTTAGATGTTAAATCATGGCAGTCATCACGTATGAATCATTTTTTGCCATATTTGGCTTGACCCCGGTATCGCTGCTTGCAGCTATATTTAGGGGTCAAGCCCCGAAGGGGCGTAGAACCCTATTGTTATTGTTAGTTTTCTTATTATTATTATTATTATTATTATTATTATTATTATTTTTCTTCCTCGTTCTTCCGCCGAAAGTCAATGGCAGCCCATAGAATCGTACATAGGAAAGTTATGAATTTTGGCACACATGTAGAGGACAGTCTCAGAAGTTACTATAGCAACATTGGTGTGTCTGACTCAAACCCTCTAGTGCCACCAACAGTCCAAAAATCCACTTATGTTCATGCTCATAACTTCTGACCCATGAGGCCTAGAAACTAAATTCTTGTTTCTTCTGAATCCTTGGCTCATGATGATTCAAATGCACACTATGATGTCATTTGTGTCATGCACATCTTTCCGCCATTTTGAATTTTTCGTAAAACCTACTTTTTCGAACTCCTCCTAGACCGTTTGTCCGATTTGCATGTCCTTTGGTATGTAGCATCTAGAGACACCCAAGACAAAAAGTTATCAAAAGCTTTTTGATAGACCAATGCGGTCTCATATAAATTGACAACATATATGGCGGCGAGCACGCCAAAACGGACGTGAGGCCTTATCTTCGCAAAACTTTATTGTATCGACACGAAACTTGGTATATGTCATTACAGTCATTACATGAGGGTGCCTGCAACGTTTCGTCACAGCGCCACCTAGTGGTCACGAGATTCGAAAAATGCCTATTTTCGCTTATAACTACTTCAAACTTGAGTCTAAAATCATGAAATGGTCTTGTTAGATTCCTTGAGGCATGCCGAGTCAAACGATACCAAACGGTTTTCGGTCGGCCATTTTGGGTGTCGGCCATTTTGAATTTTCTCATTAAGTTCAGTATTTCACAAACAGAATGGCGTATCGCTACGAAATTTGGCATGGTTCATCAGTGACATGTTCTGAGCGCACCTATAAATCTTTAGGACGGCGCCACCTAGTGGTCAGGATATGTACATTTTTTTTTAAAATCTTTATGTCATTTGATTAAATTGCCACTATGACATAAGACTTCACTCTATTGATTCCTTGGCTCATGCTGAGTCCGACTGTACCAAATATGTCTGAGTCAAACCTACTTCCTGTCGGCCATTTTGAATTATATTAAACACCTACTTTTTTGAACTCCTCCTAGAGCGCTCGTGTGATTGGCTTGATTTTTGGTATGCATCATCTAGAGACACTCTAGACAAAAAGTTATCAAAAGATTTTCGTTAGACCTATCCGTTCTCGTAAAACGCATCAAAGAATGCGAGGGCGAGCACGCCAAAATGTGTTTGAGCCTGTATCTTCGCAAAACTTTTGCGTATTAATATGAGACTTGGTATATGTCATAACAGTGATGACCTGAGGGTGCATGCACCATTTCGTCACACTGCCCCCTACTGGTCACGAGATATAAAAAATGTCTATTTTTGCTTATAACTACTGCAAATTTGAATGTAAAATAATGAGACTGGTCTTGTTAGATTTCGTGAGGAATGGCGAGTCAAACGATACCAAATGTTTTTTGGTCGGCCATTTTGTGTGTCGGCCATTTTGAATTTTTCTTTAAGTTCAAGTATTTCAGAAACGCAATTGCATATTTTTATGAAACTTGGTATGGTTCATCAGCAACATGTTCTGGAAGGACTTGTAAACTTTCCGGTGCCCCCTAGTGGTCAAGAGATTTGAAGCTATATCTCTGCATCTCTTTATCGTATTTAAACCAAATTTGGTGGGTGTCATCACAATCAAGACCTGAGTCACAATTTATTTTTTGGTCAGTGCCCCCTAGTGGTCAAGTCATTTAAGGCTATATCTCTGCATCTCTTTATTGTATTTACACCAAATTTGGTGGGTGTCATTACAATCAAGACCTGAGTCACAATTTATTTTTTGGTCAGTGCCCCCTAGTGGTCAAGTCATTTAAGGCTATATCTCCGTATCGCTTTATTGTTTTTACACTAAATTTGGTATGTGTCATCACAGTCATGACCTGAGGCACCATCTATTCTTTCGGCACAGTGCCACCTAGTGGTCTCAAGATACGAAACAATTGCTTTTTTTCATAAAACTAATGCAAACTTAGATCTTAAATCATGACAGTCATCACGTATGAATCATTTTTTGCCATGTTTGGCTTGACCCCGGTATCGCTGCTTGCAGCTATATTTATTATTAGTTATTCTTCTTCTTCCGCCATTGCGGTCTATGGCAGCCCATAGAACCGTACGTAGGAAAGTTATGAAATTTGGCACACTGATAAAGGACAGTCCAATGTGTCCCCACAGCAAATTTGGAGTCTCTATCTCCAACCCTCTAGCGCCACCAACAGTCCAAAGATGCACTTACGTTTTTGCTTATAACTTCTGATCCGTAAGTCCTAGAAACAAATTTCTTGTTTCCTCTGATTCCTTGGCTCAAGACGATTCGATTTGACCCTATGACGTCATTTTCCGTCATGGAAATTTTTCCGCTATTTTGAATTATTCATAAAACCTACTTTTGCGAACTCGTCCTAGAGCTTTTGCCCAATTTTCACGAAAATCGGTATGTAGCATCTAGAGACCCTCACGGCAAAAAGTTATCAAAAGAATTTCGATAAACCAATCCGTTGTCATATAGCGCGTCAACAAAATTTTCGTAGAGCGCAAAAAAACAGATTTTAGGCTGTATCTTCGTCAAACTTAGGCCTATTGACAAGACACTTGGTACTTGTGATGCCAGTCAGGAACTGAGTGTGCATGCACAGTTTCGTCGCAGCGCCACCTAGTGGCCAGACAGATGTTTTTTACACCTATAACTTTGGCTGTGATCAACGTATTTTGACGGGACTTGATTTTTAGGAGTCCTGAATAGTCGCCGAGTCCAACGATACCAAACATGCCAGATTTCGCCTTACGGTTAGCCCTGCGCAGCAAAACAGCACTTAAAAAACACGCGCAAATATCTCCGCGAGCGTAATTCTGATCGACTCGAAAACATCATAGGAAGAATATTGCATTACCTTCTGAACAAAAAGTTCTATTGGCACTGTATTAAAATTTTCATCAGAAATGGCTGAAAATTGCAAAAAACGAAAAATTACCTTTAAATTTTGTGTTTTTACACATAAATGGTTATAACTTCGTAACGCAAAGAGATTTTTTCACCATATTTGATACGCTGATGTACGACCACAGTCTGAGGCTACACAAAAAAAATTGTATGGTTGCACCACTAGTTGGCCTTATAATTGAACAAAACCATTGAAATCAAGCCACCCTATGGTCATACAACTGTTTCTTCACTAAACTAAAGTGTATAGTCATAAAACTAGCTAGATGTAACACATTTATGACCTGAGGTTGCATGCACGAATTTTGTCATTGCGCCACCTACTGGTTTTGAGATAGAATATGGCATTTTTTGCCTAAAACTACTGCAACAACACATCTAAAACCATGAGTCATCATGGATTATTCCTTTCATGGCTTTGACTATAATCACTAAAGGATGTCCATTTACTCTCTAGCAACCAATGAGAATACGTTATCAACAGTTTTTGCAAGAGCTTTTTCTCTGTATCAGAACATCACAGAGACATGGGGATGGTCTCTTTTGACTCTTTTAACTTGTTGTAACATGTTGTGACCCATGTTTGCCCACTGTAAGCATCACATACATGTCCTTCAGTGCTCTAATGTTCCATGATTGTCAATAACCGAAGGACAGTTGCAGTAGACAAGAATATAGATTATTTTTGTTGATTACCTTTGCATTTTTTCATCTGAAATCATTAGGTTTACCTAGGTTCTTCAGTCTGCTTATCCAAACGCAACTTTACATCCTTCTGTGCCCTTTTCGGCTTGACCCCGGTATCGCTGCTTGCAGCTATATTAATAATTATTATTATTATTAGTTATTCTTCTTCCGCCATTGCGGTCTATGGCAGCCCATAGAACCGTACGTAGGAAAGTTATGAAATTTGGCACACTGATAAAGGACAGTCCAATGTGTCCCCACAGCAAATTTGGAGTCTCTATGTCTAACCCGCTAGCGCCACCAACAGTCCAAAGTTGCACTTATGTTTTTGCTTATAACTTCTGATCCGTAAGTCCCACAAACAAAATTCTTGATTCCTCTGATTCCTTGGCTCAAGCCGATTCGATTGGACCCTATGACGTCATTTTCCGTCATGAAAATTTTTCCGCCATTTTGAATTATTCGTAAAACCTACTTTTGCGAACTCGTCCTAGAGTTTTTACCCGATTGCCGCGAAAATTGGTATGTAGCATCTAGAGACCCTCACGGCAAAAAGTTATCAAAAGAATTTCGATAAACCAATCCGTTGTCGTATAGCGCGTCAACAAAATTTTCGTAGAGTGCAAAAAAACAGATTTTAGGCTGTATCTTCGTCAAACTTAGGCCTATTGACACGACACTTGGTACTTGTGATGCCAGTCAGGAACTGAGTGTGCATGCACAGTTTCGTCGCAGCGCCACCTAGTGGCCAGACAGATGTTTTTTACACCTATAACTTTGGCTGTGATCAACGTATTTTGACGGGACTTGATTTTTAGGAGTCCTGAATAGTCGCCGAGTCCAACGATACCAAACATGCCAGATGTCGCCTTACGATTAGCCCTGAGCAGCAAAACAGCACTTAAAAAACACGCGCGAATATCTCCGCGAGCGTAATTCTGATCGACTCGAAAACATCATAGGAAGAATATTGCATTACCTTCTGAACAAAAAGTTCTATTGGCACTATATTAAAATTTTCATCAGAAATGGCCGAAAATGGCAAAAAACGAAAAATTACCTTTAAATTTTGTGTTTTTACACATAAATGGTTATAACTTTGTAACGCAAAGAGATTTTTTCACCATATTTGATACGCTGATGTACGACTACAGTCTGAGGCTACACAAAAAAAATTGTATGGTTGCACCACTAGTTGGCCTTATAATTGAACAAAACCTTTGAAATCAAGCCACCCTATGGTCATACAACTGTTTCTTCACTAAACTAAAGTGTATAGTCATAAAACTAGCTAGATGTAACACAGTTATGAACTGAGGTTGCATGCACAACTTTGTCATTGCGCCACCTACTGGTTTTGAGATAGAAATATGGTATTTTTGCCTAAAACTACTCCAACAGTACATCTAAAATCTTGGGTCATCATGTATTATTCCTTTCATGGCTTGGAGATCATTGGTGCATGCCAATTAACTCCCTAGCAACCAATTAGGATACCTTATCAACCCTTTTTACAAGAGCTATATCTCTGCATCAGAACATCGTAGAGACATGGGGGTGGTCTCTTTTGACTCATTAACACCACTGTAACATTTTGTGAGCTGAGAATTGCCACTGCAAGCACCACTCACATTTTCTTCAGTGTTCTAGTTGTCAATGCTCCTCGAGAAGAGAGGGAGAGATGACACTGAATGAAAACACAGCTTTTTTGCTGATAACTGTTATATTATTTAGTCTGAAATCAAGAGATTTTCCCAGGTTCTTTAAACTGCTCATCCGAATTCAACTTTACTTTCTTATGTGCCCTTTTTGGCTTGACCCCGGCATTGCTGCTTGCAGCTATATTTAGGGGTCAAGCCCCGAAGGGGCGAAGACCCCTATTGTATCCGTTAGTTTTCTTTTTATTATTATTATTAGTTATTCTTCTTCCGCCATTGCGGTCTATGGCAGCCCATAGAACCGTACGTAGGAAAGTTATGAAATTTGGCACACTGATAAAGGACAGTCCAATGTGTCCCCACAGCAAATTTGGAGTCTCTATGTCTAACCCGCTAGCGCCACCAACAGTCCAAAGTTGCACTTATGTTTTTGCTTATAACTTCTGATCCGTAAGTCCTAGAAACAAAATTCTTGTTTCCTCTGATTCCTTGGCTCAAGACGATTCGACTGGACCCTATGACGTCATTTTCCGTCATGAAAATTTTCCCGCCAATTTGAATTATTCAAAAACCTACTTTTTCGAACTCGTCCTAGAGCTTTTGTCCGATTGCCACGAAAATTGGTATGTATCATCTAGAGACACTCATGGCAAAAAGTTATCAAAAGAATTTTGATACACCAATCAGTTGTCGTATACCGCCTTGACAAATGTTACGTAGAGCGCAAAAAAACAGATTTTAGGCTGTATCTTCGTCAAACTTAGGCCTATTGAAACGACACTTGGTAATTGTGATGCCAGTCAGGAACTGAGGGTGCATGCACAGTTTCGTTGCAGCGCCACCTAGTGGCCAGACAAATGATTTATACACCTGTAACTTTAGCTGCGATAAACTTATTTTGACGGGACTTGATTTTTAGGAGTCCTGAGTAGTCGCCGAGTCCAACGATACCAAACATGCCAGATTTTGCCTTACGGTTAGCCCTGAGCAGCAAAACAGCACTTAAAAAACACGTGTGAATATCTTCGCGAGCGTTATTCTGATCGATTTGAAAACACCATAGGAAGAACATTGCATTACCTTCTGAACAAAAAGTTCTATTGGCGTTATATTAAAATTTTCATCAGAAATGGCCGAAAATTGCAAAAAACGAAAAATTACCTTTGAATTTTGTGTTTTTTACACATAAATGGTTATAACTTCGCAACGAAAAGAGATTTTTTCACCAGATTTGATACGCTGATGTACGAGCAGAGTCTGAGGCCACACGAAAAAATTGGTATGCCTTCACCACTAGTTGGCCTTATAATTGGACAAAAGCTTTCATATCAAGCAAGCCCTATGGTCATACAACTATTTCTTTGCTGAACTAAAGTGTATAGTCAGGAAACTAGCTAAATGTAACGCAGTCATGCCCTGAGGTTGCATGCACACTTTTGTCATAGCGCCACCTAGTGGCTTGGAGATAGAAAATAGCAATTTTTGCCTAAAACTACTGCAACAACACAACTAAAATCATAAGTCATCATGGATTCTTCATTTCATGGCTTGGACTATAATCACTGGTGGATGTGAATCTACTCTCTAGCAACCAATGAGAATACCTAATCAACTGTTTTTGAAAGAGCTTTTTCTCTGCATCAGAACATCGTAGAGACATGGGGATGGTCTCTTTCGACTGATTTAACTTGTTGTAACATGTTGTGACCCATGTTATGCCACTGCAAACATCACTCACATGTCCTTCAGTGCTCTAATGTTCCATGATTGTCAATAACAGAAGGACGATTGCAGGAGACAAGAACATAGATTATTTTTGTTGATTACTTTTGCCTTTTTTTCTTTTGAAATCATGAGGTTTACCTAGGTTCTTCAGTATTCTTATCCAAACCCAATTTTACACCCTTCTGTGCCCTTTTCTGCTTGACCCCGGCATTGCTGCTTGCAGCTATATTGGCAATTGTTTCTGTTAGTAAATTTTTCTTCTTCCGCCATTGCGGTCTATGGCAGCCCATAGAACCGTACGTAGGAACGTTATGAAATTTGGCACACTGATAGAGGACAGTCCAAATAATATCCACAGCAAATTTGGAGTCTCTATCTCAAGCCCACTAGCGCCACCAACAGTCCAAAGTTGCACTTACGTTTTGTCTTATAACTTCTGATCCGTAAGTCCTAGAAACAAAATTCTTGCTTCCTCTGATTCCTTGGCTCAAGACGATTCGATAGGACCATATGACGTCATTTTCCGTCATGAAAATTTTTCCGCCATTTTGAATTATTCGTTAAACCTACTTTTGCGAACTCGTCCTAGAGTTTTTACCCGACTGCCACGAAAATTGGTATGTAGCATCTAAAGACACTCACGGCAAAAAGTTATTAAAAGAATTTCGATAAACCAATCCGTTGTCGTATAGCGCGTCAACGAATTTTAGGTAGAGCGCACAATAACAGATTTTAGGCTGTATCTTCGCCAAACTTAGGCCTATTGACACGACACTTGGTACTTGAGATACCAGTCAGGAACTGAGGGTGCATGCACAGTTTTGTTGCAGCGCCACCTAGTGGCCAGACGAATGTTTTACACACCTATAACTTTGGCTGTGATCGACGTATTTTCATGGGACTTGATTTTTAGGAGTCCTGAGTAGACGCCGAGTCCAACGATACCAAACATGCCAGATTTCGCCTTACGGTTAGCCCTGCGCAGCAAAACAGCACTTAAAAAACATGCGCGAATATCTCCGCGAGCGTTATTCCGATCGACTCGAAAACACCATAGGAAGAACAATGCATTACCTTCTGAACAAAAAGTTCTATTGGCGTTATATTAAAATTTTCATCAGAAATGGCCGAAAATTGCAAAAAACGAAAAATTACCTTTAAATTTTGTGTTTTTTACACATAAATGGTTATAACTTCGCAACGAAAAGAGATTTTTTCACCAGATTTGATACGCTGATGTATGAGCAGAGTCCGAGGCCACACAAATAAATTGGTATGCCTGAACCACTAGGTGGCCCTATAATTGAACAAAATCTTTCATATCAAGCAAGCCCTATTGTCATACAACTACTTCTTTGCTGAACTAAAGTGTATAGTCATGAAACTAGCTAGATGTAACGCAGTCATGCTCTGAGGATGCATGCACGATTCTGTCATAGCGCCACCTAGTGGCTTGGAGATAGAAAATAGCAATTTTTGCCTAAAACTACTGCAACAACACATCTAAAATCATAAGTCATCATGGATTCTTCATTTCATGGCTTGGACTATTATCACTGGTGGATGTGAATTTACTCTCTAGCAACCAATTAGAATACCTAATCAACTGTTTTTGAAAGAGCTTTTTCTCTGCATCAGAACATCGTAGAGACATGGGGATGGTCTCTTTTGACTGATTTAACTTGTTGTAACATGTTGTGACCCATGTTATGCCACTGCATACATCACTCACATGTCCGTCAGTGCTCTAATGTTCCATGATTGTCAATAACAGAAGGACGATTGCATTAGACAAGAACATAGATTATTTTTGTTGATTACTTTTGAGTTTTTTTCATTTGAAATCATGAGTTTTACCTAGGTTCTTCAGTATTCTTATCCAAACTCAACTTTACACCCTTCTGTGCCCTTTTCGGCTTGACCCCGGTATTGCTGCTTGCAGCTATATTTATTATTATTATTCTTCTTCTTCTTCTTCCGCCATTGCGGTCTATGGCAGCCCATAGAACCGTACGTAGGAAAGTTATGAAATTTGGCACACTGATAAAGGACAGTCCAATGTGTCCCCACAGCAAATTTGGAGTCTCTAACTCCAACCCTCTAGCGCCACCAACAGTCTAAAGTTGCACTTACGTTTTTGTTTATAACTTCTGACCCGTACGTCCTAGAAACGAAATTCTTGTTTCCTCTGATTCCTTGGCTCAAGACGATCCGACTGGACCCTATGACGTCATTTTCCGTCATGAAAATTTTTCCGCCATTTTGATCTATTCGTAAAACCTACTTTTGCGAACTCGTCCTAGAGCTTTTGCCCGATTTCCACGAAAATCGGTATGTAGCATCTACAGACCCTCACGGCAAAAAGTTATGGAATTCATGTCGATTCGCCAATCTGTTTGCGTAAACCGCGTCAACAAATTTTACGTAGAGTGCAAAAAAACGGACTTGAGGCTGTATCTTCGCCAAACTTAAGCCTATTGAAACGACACTTGGTACTTGTGATGCCAGTCAGGAACTGAGAGCGCATGCCCAGTTTCGTCGCAGCGCCACCTAGTGGTAAGACGAATGTTTTACACACCTATAACTTTGGCTGTGATCGACGTATTTTCATGGGACTTGTTTCCTTGGAGTCCTGAATAGTTGCCGAGTCCAACGATACCAAACATGCCAGAATTGGCCTTACGGTTAACCCTGCGCGGCAAAATAGCACTTAAAAAACACGCGCGAATATCTCCGCGAGCGTAATTCTGATCGACTCGAAAACATCATAGGAAGAATATTGCATTACCTTCTGAACAAAAAGTTCCATTGGCATTGTATTAAAATTTTCATCAGAAATGGCTGAAAATTGCAAAAAACGAAAAATTACCTTTAAATTTTGTGTTTTTACACATAAATGGCTATAACTTCGTAACGCAAAGAGATTTTTTTACCATATTTGATACCCTGATGTATGAGCATATTTTGAGGCCACACAAAAAATATTGTATGCTTGCACCACTAGGTGGCCCTATAATTGAACAAAACCTTTGATATCAAGCCAGCCCTATGGTCATACAACTGTTTCTTCACTAAACTAAAGTGTATAGTCATAAAACTAGCTAGATGTAACACAGTTATGACCTGAGGTTGCATGCACAATTTTGTCATTGCGCCACCTACTGGTTTTGAGATAGAATAACGCATTTTTTGCCTAAAACTACTGCAACAACACTTCTAAAACCATGAGTCATCATGGATTATTCCTTTCATGGCTTTGACTATAATCACTGATAGTTGCCAATTCACTCCCTAGCAACCAATGAGAATACCTTATCAACCGTTTTTGCAAAAGCTATATCTCTGCATCGGAACACCGTAGAGACACGGGGGTGGGCTCTTTTCACTAATTAAACTTGGTTTAACTAGGTTCTTCAGTCTGCTTATCCAATCTCAATTTTACATCCTTTTGGGCCCTTTTCGGCTTGACCCCGGTATTGCTGCTTGCAGCTATATTTAGGGGTCAAGCCCCGAAGGGGCGAAGACCCCTATTGTATCCGTTAGTTTTCTTTTTATTATTATTAGTTATTCTTCTTCCGCCATTGCGGTCTATGGCAGCCCATAGAACCGTACGTAGGAAAGTTATGAAATTTGGCACACTGATAAAGGACAGTCCAATGTGTCCCCACAGCAAATTTGGAGTCTCTATCTCTAACCCGCTAGCGCCACCAACAGTCCAAAGTTGAACTTATGTTTTTGCTTATAACTTCTGATCCGTAAGTCCTAGAAACGAAATTCTTGTTTCCTCTGATTCCTTGGCTCAAGACGATTCGATTTGACCCTATGACGTCATTTTCCGTCATGGAAATTTTTCCGCCATTTTGAATTATTTGTAAAACCTACTTTTGCGAACTCGTCCTAGAGCTTTTGCCCAATTTTAACGAAAATCGGTATGTAGCATCTACAGACCCTCACGGCAAAAAGTTATCAAAAGAATTTCGATAAACCAATCCGTTGTCGTATAGCGCATCAACAAATTTTACGTAGAGCGCAAAAAAACAGATTTTAGGCTGTATCTTCGTCAAACTGTGGCCTATTGACACGACACTTGGTACTTGTGATGCCAGTCAGGAACTGAGTGTGCATGCACAGTTTCGTCGCAGCGCCACCTAGTGGCCAGACAGATGTTTTTTACACCTATTACTTTGGCTGTGATCAACGTATTTTGACGGGACTTGATTTTTAGGAGTCCTGATTAGTCGCCGAGTCCAACGATACCAAACATGCCAGATTTCGCCTTACGGTTAGCCCTGCGCAGCAAAACAGCACTTAAAAAACATGCGCGAATATCTCCGCGAGCGTTATTCCGATCGACTCGAAAACACCATAGGAAGAACATTGCATTACCTTCTGAACAAAAAGTTCTATTGGCTTTATATTAAAATTTTCATCAGAAATGGCCGAAAATTGCAAAAAACGAAAAATTACCTTTAGATTTTGTGTTTTTTACACATAAATGGTTATAACTTCGCAACGAAAAGAGATTTTTTCACCAGATTTGATACGCTGATGTATGAGCAGAGTCTGAGGCCACACAAAAAAATTGGTATGCCTGAACCACTAGGTGGCCCTATAATTGAACAAAATCTTTCATATCAAGCAAGCCCTATGGTCATACAACTATTTCTTCACTAAACTAAAGTGTATAGTCATAAAACTAGCTAGATGTAACACAGTTATGAACTGAGGTTGCATGCACAACTTTGTCATTGCGCCACCTAGTGGTTTTGAGATAGAAATATGGTATTTTTGCCTAAAACTACTCCAACAGTACATCTAAAATCTTGGGTCATCATGTATTATTCCTTTCATGGCTTGGAGATCATTGGTGCATGCCAATTCACTCCTTAGCAACCAATAAGGATACCTTATCAATCCTTTTTACAAGAGCTATATCTCTGCATCAGAACATCGTAGAGACATGGGGGTGGTCTTTTTTGACTCATTAACACCACTGTAACATTTTGTGAGCTGAGAATTGCCACTGCAAGCACCACTCACATTTTCTTCAGTGTTCTAGTTGTCAATGCTCCTCGAGAAGAGAGGGAGAGATGACACTGAATGAAAACACAGCTTTTTTGCTGATAACTGTTATATTATTTAGTCTGAAATCAAGAGATTTTCCCAGGTTCTTTAACCTGTTCATCCGAATTCAACTTTACTTTCTTATGTGCCCTTTTTGGCTTGACCCCGGCATTGCTGCTTGCAGCTATATTGGCAATTGTTTCTGTTAGTAAATTTTTCTTCTTCCGCCATTGCGGTCTATGGCAGCCCATAGAACCGTACGTAGGAAAGTTATGAAATTTGGCACACTGATAGAGGACAGTCCAATGTGTCCCCACAGCAAATTTGGAGTCTCTATGTCTAACCCACTAGCGCCACCAACAGTCCAAAGTTGCACTTATGTTTTTGCTTATAACTTCTGATCCGTAAGCCCTAGAAACAAAATTCTTACTTCGTCTGATTCCTTGGCTCAAGACGATTCGATTGGCCTCTATGTCGTTGTTTTCCGTCATAAAAATTGTTCCGCCATTTTGAATTATTCGTAAAACCTACTTTTGCGAACTCGTCCTAGAGTTTTTACCCGATTGCCACGAAAATTGGTATGTATCATCTAGAGACCCTCACGGCAAAAAGTTATCAAAAGAATTTCGATAAACCAATCCGTTGTCGTATAGCGCGTCAACAAATTCTACGTAGAGCGCAAAAAAACTGATTTTAGGCTGTATCTTCGTCAAACTTAGGCCTATTGACACGACACTTGGTCCTTGTGATGCCAGTCAGGAACTGAGTGTGCATGCACAGTTTCGTCGCAGCGCCACCTAGTGGCCAGACAGATGTTTTTTACACCTATAACTGTGGCTGTGATCAATGTATTTTGACGGGACTTGATTTTTAGGAGTCCTGAATAGTTGCCGAGTCCAACGATACCAAACATGCCAGATTTCGCCTTACGGTTAGCCCTGCGCAGCAAAACAGCACTTAAAAAACACGTGTGAATATCTCCGCGAGCGTTATTCCGATCGACTCGAAAACACCATAGGAAGAACATTGCATTACCTTCTGAACAAAAAGTTCTATTGGCGTTATATTAAAATTTTCATCAGAAATGGCCGAAAATTGCAAAAAACGAAAAATTACCTTTTACAATTTGTGTTTTTGTACATAAATGGTTATAACTTCGCAACGAAAAGAATTTTTTTCACCAGATTTGATACGCTGATGTATGAGCAGAGTCTGAGGCCACACAAAAAAATTGGAATGCCTGAACCACTAGGTGGCCCTATAATTGAACAAAATCTTTCATATAAAGCAAGCCCTATGGTCATACAACTATTTCTTCACTAAACTAAAGTGTATAGTCATAAAACTAGCTAGATGTAACACAGTTATGAACTGAGGTTGTATGCACAACTTTGTCATTGCGCCACCTAGTGGTTTTGAGATAGAAATATGGTATTTTTGCCTAAAACTACTCCAACAGTACATCTAAAATCTTGAGTCATCATGTATTATTCCTTTCATGGCTTGGAGATCATTGGTGCATGCCAATTAACTCCTTAGCAACCAATTAGGATACCTTATCAATCCTTTTTACAAGAGCTGCATCAGAACATCGTAGAGACATGGGGGTGGTCTCTTTTGACTCATTAACACCACTGTAACATTTTGTGAGCTGAGAATTGCCACTGCAAGCACCACTCACATTTTCTTCAGTGTTCTAGTTGTCAATGCTCCTCGAGAAGAGAGGGAGAGATGACACTGAATGAAAACACAGCTTTTTTGCTCATAACTGTTATATTATTTAGTCTGAAATCAAGAGATTTTCCCAGGTTCTTTAAACTGCTCATCCGAATTCAACTTTACTTTCTTATTGGCCCTTTTTGGCTTGACCCCGGCATTGCTGCTTGCAGCTATATTTATTAGGGGTTCAAGCACGAAGTGCTGAAACCCTATTGTAATTGCCAAGGTTTTTATTATTATTATTATTAGTTATTATTATTCTGCCGTAAAACGGAACGTGCAGACCAAACCGTAAGGCCTAGAGACTTGAAACTTGGCCAAATGGTAGGACCCAATTTGGGGAGAGGTTGATAGAGTATCAACCCGATTGGCCCATAGGTGGCGCTATAGCGATAACAAACGCGTTGATGGTCATAACTTCCACAAATCTTATCCAAATGTCAAGTGTCTTATATCCCTGGATTCCTTGCGTCAAGGCGAACAAAACGTATATCTCCGATTTCATTTCCGTCATGAAAATTTTTTCGCTATTTTCGATTTTGTCAAAAAAAATAAAAACGAACTCGTCCTAGGTTTTTCGTCCGATCGGAACCGTTCCAGTGCCGTAATATTCCTTGGAGTGTGAATATCAAAAGTTATCAAAAAAAAGTTGAACTTTCGACTCGCCGTCGTCAAGCCACGCCCAAACGCCCCCAATGAGCGGAGCCTCTTGATCTTAAACGGCTATAACTTAGGAAGGGAAGGAGGTATCGACACCAAATTTGGTACACATATACAGGGGACTATTCTGAGGTCAGGTGCAAAAAATTGCGCCGCTTGACCACTAGTTGTCACTATAACACCACCTTAACTTTGAAGGGCTGTAACTACGGAAATATGGGACCGATCAACTTGACATTTGACAGGTGTGCTCCTGGTCTGGGGTACTATCTATGTTTAAAAGGAATTTTGCGTAACTCAAAAAACATGGCCGCCATCGGCCAATCAAGAAAAAGCAGCTATTAGACAGGGTTAACGGAGCCCGATCGAAATGAAACGCGGTGGGCCTGTTTGTCTCTTGGCCATGAAGGTCTGTGCAGAGTAAGAAAAAATTCGGACTCCGGAGGGCGCTATCACGTTTTTTCAGTGTTTAAGTGATTGTGTATTATGCAGTGTTTCAGATATCAACAAGATCCTCATATCATTTAATAGAGGTACTTAAAATGAACAACTTTTCCTCAAGCAGCACTTGTCTCAGTCGAATCGTTTGTTAGATATTCATCATTTTCTTTGAAACCTACTTTTGCGAACTAGTCCTAGGTTTTTTGACCGATCTGAACCAATCCAGTGCTGGAATAGTCCTTAGACACTGATTATCAATAACTATCAAAAAAAGTTGAACTTTGCACTCATTGTCGCAACACCACGGTCAAAAGTATGAAGAGGCGGTGCCACAAATACTACAATGGCTATCATTTATGATAGGAATGAGATATCAACACGAAACTTGGTACACATATGTATAGACCCAGGCCAAGGTCACATGCAAAAAATTGCAGAGATTGTCCACTAGGTGGCGCTATAACCTAAGAAAAAATAACGATAACTATAGCATATGTATACAACACATAAATATTTGTCTGACCTACTTTTTATTTTGCACATAACATCTGCTTTCAGATTCTTATAAGGGTCTTTTAGGATAATTACATATCTTAGAAAACATGACGACCAACAGCCAGCCAGCATTAACCATGCACGAGTCCAGCGTAATGGTGTGCCATTACAACTAAACTGATGGGCCTGTTTGTCTTATGTTCTCAAGTGTCTTTGATGATTTTTGGCTCATCATTCCGGAAATATTTGCATCTAGAACAACGGGAGTTACGTTAACTGTGCCCTAGATCAATGGTTCTCAAAATTATTCCTGGAGGCCCACTGCTCTGCACATATACGAAAGTCTTCTATTTTAAACAAATCTACTTTAATCATCAGTAGAGATTTGTATGAACTGAACTGATTGTGTCAGATGAGAGAAACATACAAAATGTTCCGAGCATTGGGTCTTGAGAAACCAATGCGGTTCACTGAGTTGAAAGTACTGCTCTAGATGTTTATGTTTATATGAAAAACAATTTTATGAATTTGCTGTACTATCTGGGCAAATATCAATATGAAACATAAAATAAAATTTTGTCGTTGTATTACTGGATTTGATGTGATGTCACATAGTGAGGTGGGCACCATTTGTAACCTGTATTCTTTATTTCATTTGTAGCTGCTGTTATGTTCCTTTTGTCCATGGGTTTGCATCTGCATGAAAATTATTATAAGATTTAATGATTTGCAGTCATTTACCTCATTAAAACTAAAAGACTTGAGGTAATCAATTCAAGCATTTTGAAATGTGACATTTTCAAAATGGGCCAGACTAAGTATATCTAACTAATTAACTAGTAATGTGAAGCTTATGACAAAATATTAACAGTTTTATTAAGATCAGACAATATATGTCTTTCCAAGACTAGGGCTGGTTGAATAAACATACAGTAGCCATTAAGTAAAGACTGTGTTTTAAGGACTAGTCTGAAGAACTAGTAGTTAGTTAGGGCTAATCAGTCTTACTATTTGGATTTAAATATAATTTAAATAATTTAAATATTTTTTTCATATGATACTTAAAGCAGTTATGTTTAATCATGAAGACAAAAATGTATGACTAACTTTGAATACTAGTCTTAGAGATTCATGTTACTGACCATTGGTTTATGTGTAGTTACAGACTAAAATTAAGGCTTAAGTTTTAGTTATCTTACTTGAAAATAGCTTACACTGGCCTACCTTTAAATATATCTGGGCCATAGTTTTGTCTTAAGATGTACACCAGTAATGTTTTTTATAAGGTTTGTTTGTAAAAAGTACCTAAATGTTTTTACATAACTAATGGCTAGTCATGCATCAATTTAAACCTGTGGGAAACAACCCTATGAAGTTATAAAGCTTCAAATGTTGTCTTAGAATTCTTCAAATCCTAAAGGTCACTTCACACTGGTCAGACAGACTCCAACAGACGCGTCTGTTGGAGTCTGTCTGACCAGTGTGAAACCCCTGTTGGAAGTTGTTGGATCAAAGTAAATGAGACTTTAGAATGTGGTTGTCTGTTGGTGTCTGTTGGAGTTGGTAGTTGTCTGACCAGTGTGAACTGGCCTTAAAGGTATGAAAAAGATTGCTGTAAATATGTGGATCCTTAAAGAACAATAATAGGCCAACATTAGAAATAATAACTATTATAAGATATAACTAATAATCACACATAAAGAGAATAAATATTTGGTTATCAGTAGCTTTAGTATTCTAATCTATTTTCCATAACATAAACACGTCATGCTGTGTCTTATAAAGTTTTCAATAATTGTTTATAGAATTATTGCAATGAAATTGTAATGTTATGATACACTTGGTTATTTTAAATATAAATGTTTACTGAAAACTTACTCTAGCACAGCACGTGTGTGAACACAAGGCAAGGCAAGGCAAGGCAAGGCAAGTTTATTTGTATAGCACATTTCATACACAGAGGTCATTCAAAGTGCTTTACATAGAAATGAGAAAACAATATATAAAAGAGAAAAAAGAAAATTTAAAAATAATAGATACACAATAAAATCACAATAAAAAAAGATACATGAGAATTTTGAATAACAATTAAAGAAAATGAATGTGATTTTAATAAAAACAGTTTAAAATGTTAAACAGAATAAAACAGGAGTAATAGTGGCTTGAGTTAAAGGTGCAGTCAGTGTAAAGCAGCACAGTGCTCATTCAGTAAATGCAGAGTTAAACAGATGTGTTTTTAATCTAGATTTAAAAGTTAGTATTCTAATCTATTTTCTATTTTCTATTTACAAATAAGTGCTTAATAGCAAATCTGACTGACATTTGCTTAATGACATCATATTTGTTATTAACTCCATTTGATATAAACAACACATCTGGATCAGTTATGTATGGACATAGCCAGTTGTTAAATATAAAAAATGTACAGCTTTAGTACTATTTTTAGGCCTACTATAATATGACAGAGGCTGTCATCTGAAAAACTTGTATGTTTGCACATCATATCTATGTCAAAGAATATATATGTTCTATAAGAACAATTACTTTTGTTTAAAAAAATAGTCTAAAAGATTTAAACAAGCAACCATTTAGTAAGACCTAGATCTCTATGAATTAAAATGACTGTTTCAGATGAGAGAAACATACAAAATGTGCAGAGCATGTTTGTGTATATGTTCCTTTTGTCCATAAAGATATATTCGGTTTAATAACTTGCATACCTCACTTTGTTTACCTAATGAAAACAGAAAGCCTTCATGGTACTCGATTAAAGGACATGAACATGAATCTGCTAAATGAAATGATATTTGTTATTGACACGATTTAATAACACCATCCACCATTCAGATAACGTATCTGGTTTTGTTTTATTAAATTGTTTCAGTTCTTACACTCAACAACAGTAAAGCCAGTGCAGTACAATTTTCTCTACACTGTATAATACAAATACAAAAACAACTTTGCAGAAGTATAGCTATCACACAGTCATTTTGAAAACGGCCCTGACGAACGGCCCCTAAAGCTTATGACAAAGCATACAAGTATTATTGAGATCTGGCAATATACTCAAATTCCTTATTGTGGTTTTTAGGTGCAATTTTCCGTTATGTCCACTAGATGGCTGTAGAGGATCAATCACTGGCTGACATTTGCACTCACAGAAAACCCAGAAGATGATTACTCTTTAACTAAGTCTACTATTAATAGAACTCTGTACACATTTAAAGGTGCAGTGTGTAATTTTTAGAAGGATCTCTTGACGAAAATGCAAAATTATATACAAAACTATATTATCAGGGGTGTATAAAGACCTTTCATAATGAACCGGTATGTGTTTATTACCTTAGAACGAGACCTTTTTATCTACATACACTGAGCGTCCCCTTACATAGAAGTCACCATTTTGTGCCGCCATTTTTCTACAGAAGCCCTTAACGGACAAATTTTTTTACTAAGTTGTTTCCGACGATGACATGTTTGTCTGGTGGCGGCTACTGTAGCTTCTCTATGTGTTTCAAAAGCAAGGGGTGAGCAGTGGACTAAGCCATTGGTTGCAATTCGTGACCTCACCACTAGGTGCCGCTAAAATGTACACACTGCACCTTTAACTTCATGATTTTACTGTTATAATATTAAAATCACATTTAGTGAAAGACTACCACTTCAATTGTTCTGAGTTATCAGTTTTAACACTCATGTCATTTTATGATAGCTGTGAAACGTGAACATAATTTTGGAGGCACTTACACGACATTTGCAGTAAGAATTATATATTTTTTGTTTTTTATTAAAAAAAAACTACATACCAAATGAGTGTATAACCATGTCAATATTAAGTCTTGTTCTTTAACAGTCTTGTTTCTCCTTTCTCAGGTAAACGTGTGTGTGTACAATATACAATGCAGAATATCTATATGGCCATGTCCTTAAACGTCTTGTGATCTAAATGGCTTGAACCCCGATAATCGCTGCTAGCAGCTATATTTAGGGGTCAAGCCCAGAATGGGCGAAGACCCCTATTGTTTCTGTTAGTTTTCTTTTTCTTTTTCTTTTTCTTTTTCTTTTTCTTCCTCCGCCATTGCGGTCTATGGCAGCCTATAGAACCGTACGTAGGAAAGTTATGAAATTTGGCACACTGATAGAGGACTGTCCAAAAAGTCTCCACAGCAAATTTTAAGTCTGTGTCTCTAACCCGCTAGCGCCACCAACAGTCCAAATTTGCACTTATGTATTTGCTTATAACTTCTGACCCGTAAGTCCTAGACACTAAATTCTTGAATCCTCTGATTCCTTGGCTCAAGACGATTCGATTGGACCCTATGACGTCGTTTTCCGTCATGAAAAATTTTCCGCCATTTTGATTTATTCATAAAACCTACTTTTGCGAACTTGTCCTAGAGCTTTTGCCCAATTGCCACGAAAAATGGTATGTAGCATCTGGAGACACTCAGGGCAAAAAGTTATTAAAAGAATTTTGATAAACCATTCCGTTTTCGTATAGCGCGTCAACAAATTTTACGTAGAGCCCAAAAAAACAGGTTTTAGTGTGTATCTTCACCAATCTTATGTCTATTGACGCCACACTTGGTAGTTGTGATGCCAGTGAGGATCTGAGGGGGCATGCAGAGTTTCGTAACAGCACCACCTAGTGGTCATACGAATGTTGTACATGCTTATAACTTTGGCTCTGATCTGTGTTTTTTCACGGGACTTGTTTCGCTGAAGTCCAGAATAGCTGCCGAGTCCAACGTTACCAAACATGCCAGATTTCGCCTTACGGTTAGCCCTGCGCAGCAAAACAGCACTTAAAAAACACGCGCGAATATCTCCGCGAGCGTAATTCTGATCGACTCGAAAACATCATATGAAGAATATGGCATTACCTTCTGAACAAAAAGTTCTATTGGCGTTGTATTAAAATTTTCATCAGAAATGGCCGAAAATTGCAAAAAACAAAAAATCACCTTTAAATTTTCTGTTTTTACACATAAATGGTTATAACTTCGTAACGCAAAGAGATTTTTTCACCATATTTGATACGCTGATGTACGACCACAGTCTGAGGCTACACAAAAAAAATTGTATGCTTGCACCACTAGTTGGCCTTATAATTGAATAAAACCTTTGAAATCAAGCCACCCTATGGTCATACAACTGTTTCTTCACTAAACTAAAGTGTATAGTCATAAAACTAGCTAGATGTAACACAGTTATGACCTGAGGTTGCATGCACGAATTTTGTCATTGCGCCACCTATTGGTTTTGAGATAGAATATGGCATTTTTTGGCCTAAAACTACTGCAACAACACATCTAAAACCATGAGTCATCATGGATTATTCCTTTCATGGCTTTGACTATAATCACTAGTGGATGTCCATTTACTCTCTAGCAACCAATGAGAATACGTTATCAACTGTTTTTGCAAGAGCTTTTTCTCTGCATCAGAACATCGCAGAGACATGGGGATGGTCTCTTTTGACTCTTTTAACTTGTTGTAACATGTTGTGACCCATGTTTGCCCACTGTAATCATCACATACATGTCCTTCAGTGCTCTAATGTTCCATGATTGTCAATAACCGAAGGACAGTTGCAGTAGACAAGAACATAGATTATTTTTGTTGATTAGTTTGCATTTTTTCATCTGAAATCATTAGGTTTACCTAAGTTCTTCAGTCTGCTTATCCAAACGCAACTTTACATCCTTCTGTGCCCTTTTCGGCTTGACCCCGGTGATTGCTGCTTGCAGCTATATTGGCAATTGTTTCTGTTAGTAAATTTTTCTTCTTCCGCCATTGCGGTCTATGGCAGCCCATAGAACCGTACGTAGGAAAGTTATGAAATTTGGCACACTGATAGAGGACAGTCCAAATAATATCCACAGCAAATTTGGAGTCTCTATCTCAAGCCCACTAGCGCCACCAACAGTCCAAAGTTGCACTTACGTTTTGTCTTATAACTTCTGAACCGTAAGTCCCAGAAATAAAATTCTTGTTTCCTCTGATTCCTTGGCTCAAGACGATTCGATAGGACCCTATGACGTCATTTTCCGTCATGAAAATTTTTCCGCCATTTTTAATTATTCGTTAAACCTACTTTTGCGAACTCGTCCTAGAGTTTTTGCCCGTTTGCCTCAAAAATCGGTATGCAGCATCTAGAGACACTCAAGGCAAAAAGTTATTAAAAGAATTTCGTTAAACCAATCCGTTTTCCGATAGCGCGTCAACGAATTTTAGGTAGAGCGCGCAATAACATCTTCTGTATCTTCGCCAAACTTAGGCCTATTGACACGACACTTTGTACTTGAGATGCCAGTCAGGATATGAGGGCGCATGCACAGTTTCGTTGCAGCGCCACCTAGTGGCCAGACGAATGTTCTATACGCCTATAACTTTGGCTGCGATAAAAGTATTTTCACGGGACTTGATTTTTTGGAGTCCTGAGTAGTCGTCGAGTCCAACGATACCAAACATGCCAGGTTTCGTCATACGGTTAGCCCTGTGCATTAAAACAGCACTTAAAAAACACGCGCGAATATCTCCGCAAGCGTAATTCTGATCGACTCGAAAACACCATAGGAATAATATTGCATTACCTTCTGAACAAAAAGTTCTATTGGCATTGTATTAAAATTTTAATCAGAAATGGCTGAAAATTGCAAAAAACGAAAAATTACCTTTAAATTTTGTGTTTTTACACATAAATGGTTATAACTTCGTAACGCAAAGAGATTTTTTCACCATATTTGATACGCTGATGTACGACCACAGTCTGAGGCTACACAAAAAAAATTGTATGGTTGCACCACTAGTTGGCCTTATAATTTAACAAAACCTTTGAAATCAAGCCACCCTATGGTCATACAACTGTTTCTTCACTAAACTAAAGTGTATAGTCATAAAACTAGCTAGATGTAACACAGTTATGACCTGAGGTTGCATGCACAATTTTGTCATTGCGCCACCTACTGGTTTTGAGATAGAATATGGCATTTTTTTGCCTAAAACTACTGTAACAACACATCTAAAACCATGAGTCATCATGGATTATTCCTTTCATGGCTTTGACTATAATCACTAGTGGATGTCCATTTACTCTCTAGCAACCAATGAGAATACGTTATCAACTGTTTTTGCAAGAGCTTTTTCTCTGCATCAGAACATCGCAGAGACATGGGGGTGGTCTCTTTTGACTCATTAACACCACTGTAACATTTTGTGAGCTGAGAATTGCCACTGCAAGCACCACTCACATTTTCTTCAGTGTTCTAGTTGTCAATGCTCCTCGAGAAGAGAGGGAGAGATGACACTGAATGAAAACACAGCTTTTTTGCTGATAACTGTTATATTATTTAGTCTAAAAATCAAGAGATTTTCCTAGGTTCTTTAAACTGCTCATCCGAATTCAACTCTACATCCTTCTGTGCCCTTTTTGGCTTGACCCCGGCATTGCTGCTTGCAGCTATATTTAGGGGTCAAGCCCAGAATGGGCGAAGACCCCTATTGTATCCGTTAGTTTTCTTTTTCTTTTTATTATTATTATTAGTTATTCTTCTTCCGCCATTGCGGTCTATGGCAGCCCATAGAACCGTACGTAGGAAAGTTATGAAATTTGGCAGACTGATAAAGGACAGTCCAATGTGTCCCCACAGCAAATTTGGAGTCTCTATCTCTAACCCGCTAGCGCCACCAACAGTCCAAAGTTGAACTTATGTTTTTGCTTATAACTTCTGATCCGTACGTCCTAGAAATGAAATTCTTGTTTCCTCTGATTCCTTGGCTCAAGACGATTCGATTGGACCCTATGACGTCATTTTCCGTCATGAAAATTTTTCCGCCATTTTGAATTATTCGTAAAACCTACTTTTGCGAACTCGTCCTAGAGTGTTTACCCGATTGCCGCGAAAATTGGTATGTAGCATCTAGAGACCCTCACGGCAAAAAGTTATCAAAAGAATTTCGATAAACCAATCCGTTCTCGTATAGCGCGTCAACAAAATTTTCGTAGAGCGCAAAAAAACAGATTTTAGGCTGTATCTTCGTCAAACTTAGGCCTATTGACACGATACTTGGTACTTGTGATGCCAGTCAGGAACTGAGTGTGCATGCACAGTTTCGTCGCAGCGCCACCTAGTGGCCAGACAGATGTTTTTTACACCTATAACTTTGGCTGTGATCAACGTATTTTGACGGGACTTGATTTTTAGGAGTCCTGAATAGTCGCCGAGTCCAACGATACCAAACATGCCAGATTTCGCCTTACGGTTAGCCCTGCGCAGCAAAACAGCACTTAAAAAACACGCGCGAATATCTCCGCGAGCGTAATTCTGATCGACTCGAAAACATCATAGGAAGAATATTGCATTACCTTCTGAACAAAAAGTTCTATTGGCACTATATTATAATTTTCATCAGAAATGGCCGAAAATTGCAAAAAACGAAAAATTACCTTTAAATTTTGTGTTTTTACACATAAATGGTTATAACTTCGTAACGCAAAGAGATTTTTTCACCATATTTGATACGCTGATGTACGACCACAGTCTGAGGCTACACAAAAAAAATTGTATGGTTGCACCACTAGTTGGCCTTATAATTGAACAAAACCTTTGAAATCAAGCCACCCTATGGTCATACAACTGTTTCTTCACTAAACTAAAGTGTATAGTCATAAAACTAGCTAGATGTAACACATTTATGACCTGAGATTGCATGCACAACTTTGTCATTGCGCCACCTAGTGGTTTTGAGATAGAATATGGCATTTTTTGCCTAAAACTACTGCAACAACACATCTAAAACCATGAGTCATCATGGATTATTCCTTTCATGGCTTTGACTATAATCACTAGAGGATGTCCATTTACTCTCTAGCAACCAATGAGAATACGTTATCAACTGTTTTTGCAAGAGCTTTTTCTCTGTATCAGAACATCACAGAGACATGGGGATGGTCTCTTTTGACTCTTTTAACTTGTTGTAACATGTTGTGACCCATGTTTGCCCACTGTAAGCATCACATACATGTCCTTCAGTGCTCTAATGTTCCATGATTGTCAATAACCGAAGGACAGTTGCAGTAGACAAGAATATAGATTATTTTTGTTGATTACCTTTGCATTTTTTCATCTGAAATCATTAGGTTTACCTAGGTTCTTCAGTCTGCTTATCCAAACGCAACTTTACACCCTTCTGTGCCCTTTTCGGCTTGACCCCGGTATTGCTGCTTGCAGCTATATTTAGGGGTCAAGCCCCGAAGGGGCGTAGAACCCTATTGTTATTGTTAGTTTTCTTATTATTATTATTATTATTATTATTATTATTATTATTTTTCTTCCTCGTTCTTCCGCCGAAAGTCAATGGCAGCCCATAGAACCCTACGTAGGAAAGTTATGAAATTTGGCACACATGTAGAGGACAGTCTCAGAAGTTACTATAGCAACTTTGGTGTGTCTGACTCAAACCCTCTAGCGCCACCAACAGTCCAAACATCCACTTATGTTCATGCTCATAACTTCTGACCCGTGAGTCCTAGAAACTAAATTCTTGTTCCCTCTGAATCCTTGGCTCATGATGATTCAAATGCACACATTGATGTCATTTGTGTCATGCACATCTTTCCGCCATTTTGAATTTTCCGTAAAACCTACTTTTTCAAACTCCTCCTAGAGTGTTTGTCCGATTTGCATGTCCTTTGGTATCTAGCATCTATAGACACCCCTGACAAAAAGTTATCAAAAGCTTTTTGATAAACCAATGCGTTCTCGTATACCGTGACAACATATACGGCGGCGAGCACGCCAAAACGGACGTGAGGCCGTATCTTCGCAACACTTTGGTGTATCGACACGAAACTTGGTATATGTCATTACAGTCATGACCTGAGGGTGCCTGCAACGTTTCGTCACAGCGCCACCTAGTGGTCACGAGATTCGAAAAATGCCTACTTTCGCTTATAACTACTTCAAACTTGAGTCTAAAATCATGAAGGTGGTCTTGTTAGATTCCTTGAGGCATGCCGAGTCAAACGATGCCAAACGGTTTTCGGTCGGCCATTTTGGGTGTCGGCCATTTTGAATTTTCTCATTAAGTTCAGTATTTCAAAAACAGAATGGCGTATCGCTACGAAATTCGGCATGGTTCATCAGTGACATGTTCTGAGCGCACCTATAAATCTTTAGGACGGCGCCACCTAGTGGTCAGGATATGTAAATAAATTGTTTAAAATCTTTATTTCATTTGATTAAATTGCCACTATGACATAAGACTTCACTCTATTGATTCCTTGGCTCATGCTGAGTCCGACTGTACCAAGTATGTCTGAGTCAAACCTACTTCCTGTCGGCCATTTTGAATTATATTGAAGACCTACTTTTTCGAACTCCTCCTAGAGCGCTTGTTTGATTGGCTTGAATTTTGGTAGGCATCATCTAGAGACACTCTAGACAAAAAGTTATCAAAAGCTTTTCGGTAGACCTATCCGTTGTCGTATTACGCATCAAAGAATGCGAGGCGAGCACGCCAAAATGTGTTTGAGCCTGTATCTTCGCAAAACTTTTGCGTATTAATATGAGACTTGGTATATGTCATAACAGTGACGACCTGAGGGTGCATGCACCATTTCGTCACACTGCCCCCTACTGGTCACGAGATATAAAATATGTCGGTTTTTGCTTATAACTACTGCAAACTTGAATGTAAAATTATGAGACTAGTCTTTTAAGATTTCGTGAGGCATGCCGAGTCAAACGATACCAAATGGTTTTTGGTCGGCCATTTTGTGTGTCGGCCATTTTGAATTTTTTCTTTAAATTGAAGTATTTCAGAAACACAATTGCGTATTATTATGAAACTTGGTATGGTTCATCAGCAACATGTTCTGGGAGGACTTGTAAACTTTTCGGCGCCCCCTAGTGGTCAAAAGATTTGAAGCTATATCTCTTCATCTCTTTATCGTATTAACACCAAATTTGGTGGGTGTCATCACAATCAAGACCTGAGTCACAATTTATTGTTTGGTCAGTGCCCCCTTGTGGTCAAGTCATTTAAGGCTATATCTCCATATCGCTTTATTGTATTTACACTAAATTTGGTATGTGTCATCACAGTCATGACCTGAGGTACCATCTATTGTTTTGGCACAACGCCACCTAGTGGTCTCAAGATACGAAAAAATTGCTATTTTTTCATAAAACTAATGCAAACTTAGATCTTAAATCATGACAGTCATCACGTATGAATCATTTTTTGCCATGTTTGGCTTGACCCCGGTATCGCTGCTTGCAGCTATATTGGCAATTGTTTCTGTTAGTAAATTTTTCTTCTTCCGCCATTGCGGTCTATGGCAGCCCATAGAACCGTACGTAGGAAAGTTATGAAATTTGGCACACTGATAAAGGACACTCCAATGTGTCCCCACAGCAAATTTGGAGTCTCTATGTCAAACCCGCTAGCGCCACCAACAGTCCAAAATTGCACTTATGTTTTTGCTTATAACTTCTGATCCGTAAGTCCTAGAAACAAAATTTTTGCTTCCTCTGATTCCTTGGCTCAAGGCGATTCGATTACACTCTATGACGTCATTTTCCGTCATGAAAATTTTCCCGCCATTTTGAATTATTCGAAAAACCTACTTTTTCGAACTCGTCCTAGAGCTTTTGTCCGATTGCCACGAAAATTGGTATGTATCATCTTGAGACACTCATGGCAAAAAGTTATCAAAAGAATTTCGATACAGCAATCCGTTGTCAAATACCACCTTAACGAATTTTACGTAGAGCGCAAAAAAACAGATTTTAGGCTGTATCTTCGTCAAACTTAGGCCTATTGACACGACACTTGTTACTTGAGATGCCAGTCAGGAACTGAAGGTGCATGCACAGTTTCGTCGCAGCGCCACCTACTGGCCAGACAAATGTTTTATACGTCTATAACTTTGGCTGTGATAAACGTATTTTGACGGGACTTGATTTTTAGGAGTCCTGGGTAGTTGCCGAGTCCAACGATACCAAACATGCCAGAATTGGCCTTACGGTTAACCCTGCGCGGCAAAATAGCACTTAAAAAACATGCGCGAATATCTCCGCAAGCGTTATTCCGATCGACTCGAAAATGCCATAGGAAGAACATTGCATTACCTTCTGAACAAAAAACTCTATTGGCGTTATATTAAAATTTTCATCAGAAATGGCCGAAAATTGCAAAAAACGAAAAATTACCTTTACATTTTGTGTTTTTTACACATAAATGGTTATAACTTCGTAACGAAAAGAGATTTTTTCACCAGATTTGATACGCTGATGTATGAGCAGAGTCTGAGGCCACACAAAAAAATTGGTATGCCTGAACCACTAGGTGGCCCTATAATTGAACAAAATCTTTCATATCAAGCAAGCCCTATGGTCATACAACTATTTCTTTGCTGAACTAAAGTGTATAGTCATGAAACTAGCTAGATGTAAGGCAGATATGACCCGAGGTTGCATGCACGATTCTGTCATAGCGCGACCTAGTGGTTTGGAGATAGAAAATAGCTATATTTGCCTAAAACTACTGCAACAACACATCTAAAACCATGAGTCATCATGGATTCTTCATTTCATATGGCTTGGTCTATAATTACTGGTGGATGTGAATTTACTCTCTAGCAACCAATGAGAATACCTTATCAACTGTTTTTGAAAGAGCTTTTTCTCTGCATCAGAACATCGTAGAGACATGGGGATGGTCTCTTTTGACTGATTTAACTTGTTGTAACATGTTGTGACCCATGTTATGCCACTGCAAACATCACTCACATATCCTTCTGTGCTCTAATGTTCCATGACTGTCAATAACAGAAGGACGATTGCAGTGGATTAGAACATAGATTATTTTTGTTGATTACTTTTGCGTTTTTTCATCTGAAATCATTAGGTTTACTTAGGTTCTTTGGTCTGCTTATCCAAACTCAACTTTACACCCTTCTGTGCCCTTTTCGGCTTGACCCCGGTATCGCTGCTTGCAGCTATATTTAGGGGTCAAGCCCCGAAGGGGCGAAGACCCCTATTGTATTTGTTAGTTTTCTTATTATTATTATTAGGGGTCAAGCCCCGAAGGGGCGAAGACCCCTATTGTATTTGTTAGTTTTCTTATTATTATTATTATTAGGGGTCAAGCCCCGAAGGGGCGAAGACCCCTATTGTATTTGTTAGTTTTCTTATTATAATAATTATTATTCTGGTTCTTCTTCCGCCATTGCGGTCTATGGCAGCCCATAGAACCGTACGTAGGAAAGTTATGAAATTTGGCACACTGATAAAGGACAGTCCAATGTGTCCCCACAGCAAATTTGGAGTCTCTAACTCCAACCCTCTAGCGCCACCAACAGTCCAAAGTTGCACTTACGTTTTTGCTTATAACTTTTGATCCGTAAGTCTTAGAAACGAAATTCTTGTATCCTCTGAATCCTTGGCTCAAGCCGATTCGATTGGACCCTATGACGTCATTTTCCGTCATGAAAATTTTTCCGCCATTTTGAGTTATTCGTAAAACCTACTTTTGCGAACTCTTCCTAGAGCTTTTGCCCGATTTCCACGAAAATCGGTATGTAGCATCTACAGACCCTCACGGCAAAAAGTTATGGAATTCATGTCAATTCGTCCATCCGTTTCCGTAAACCGCGTCAACGAATTTTAAGTAGAGCACAAAAAAACGGATTTGAGGCTGTATCTTCGCCAAACTTAAGCCTATTGACACGATACTTGGTACTTGTGATGCCAGTCAGGAACTATGGGTGCATGCAGAGTTTCGTCACAGCGCCACCTAGTGGTCAGACTTATGCTTTAAACGCCTATAACTTTGGCTCCAATTGACGTATTTTCACTGGACTTGTTTCTTTGGAGTTCTGAATAGTTGCCGAGTCCAACGATACCAAACATGCCAGATTTCGCCTTACGGTTAACCCTGCGCAGCAAAAGAGCACTTAAAAAACACGCGCGAATATCTCGGCGAGCGTTATTCCGATCGACTCGAAAACACCATAGGAAGAATATTGCGTTACCTTCTGAACAAAAAGTTCTATTGGCGTTATATTAAAATTTTTATCAGAAATGGCCGAAAAATGCAAAAAACGAAAAATTACCTTGAAATTTTGTATTTTTACACATAAATGGTTATAACTTCGCAACGAAAAGAGATTTTTTCACCAGATTTGATACACTGATGTATGAGCAGAGTCCGAAGCCACACAAAAAAAATGGTATACCTGCACCAGTAGGTGGCCCTATAATTGAACAAAACCTTTGAAATCAAGCCACCCTATGGTCATACAACTGTTTCTTCACTAAACTAAAGTGTATAGTCATAAAACTAGCTAGATGTAACACAGTTATGACCTGAGATTACATGCACAACTTTGTCATTGCGCCACCTAATGGTTTTGAGATAGAAATATAGTATTTTTGCCTAAAACTACTCCAACAGTACATCTAAAATCTTGGGTCATCATGTATTATTTTTTTCATGGCTTGGAGATCATTGGTGCATGCCAATTAACTCCTTAGCAACCAATTAGGATACCTTATCAATCCTTTTTACAAGAGCTATATCTCTGCATCAGAACATCGTAGAGACATGGGGGTGGTCTCTTTTGACTCATTAACACCACTGTAACATTTTGTGAGCTGAGAATTGCCACTGCAAGCACCACTCACATTTTCTTCAGTGTTCTAGTTGTCAATGCTCCTCGAGAAGAGAGGGAGAGATGACACTGAATGAAAACACAGCTTTTTTGCTGATAACTGTTATATTATTTAGTCTGAAATCAAGAGATTTTCCCAGGTTCTTTAAACTGCTCATCCGAATTCAACTTTACTTTCTTCTGTGCCCTTTTTGGCTTGACCCCGGCATTGCTGCTTGCAGCTATATTGGCAATTGTTTCTGTTAGTAAATTTTTCTTCTTCCGCCATTGCGGTCTATGGCAGCCCATAGAACCGTACGTAGGAAAGTTATGAAATTTGGCACACTGATAGAGGACAGTCCAAATAATATCCACAGCAAATTTGGAGTCTCTATCTCAAGCCCACTAGCGCCACCAACAGTCCAAAGTTGCACTTACGTTTTGTCTTATAACTTCTGAACCGTAAGTCCCAGAAATGAAATTCTTGTTTCCTCTGATTCCTTGGCTCAAGACGATTCGATAGGACCCTATGACGTCATTTTCCGTCATGAAAATTTTTCCGCCATTTTGAATTATTCGTTAAACCTACTTTTGCGAACTCGTCCTAGAGTTTTTGCCCGTTTGCCTCAAAAATCGGTATGCAGCATCTAAAGACACTCAAGGCAAAAAGTTATTAAAAGAATTTCGATAAACCAATCCGTTGTCGTATAGCGCGTCAACGAATTTTAGGTAGAGCGCACAATAACAGATTTTAGGCTGTATCTTCGCCAAACTTAGGCCTATTGACACGACACTTGGTACTTGAGATGCCAGTCAGGAACTGAGGGTGCATGCACAGTTTCGTTGCAGCGCCACCTAGTGGCCAGACGAATGTTCTATACCCCTATAACTTTGGCTGCGATAAAAGTATTTTCACGGGACTTGATTTTTTGGAGTCCTGAGTAGTCGTCGAGTCCAACGATACCAAACATGCCAGGTTTCGTCATACGGTTAGCCCTGTGCAGCAAAATAGCACTTAAAAAACACGCGCGAATATCTCTGCGAGCGTTATTCCGATCGACTCGAAAACACCATAGGAAGAACATTGCATTACCTTCTGAACAAAAAGTTCTATTGGCATTATATTAAAATTTTCATCAGAAATGGCCGAAAAATGCAAAAAAACGAAAAATTACCTTTAAATTTTGCATTTTTTTACACATAAATGGTAACTTCGCAACAAAAAGAGATTTTTTCACCGGATTTGATACGCTGATGTACGACCACAGTCTGAGGCTACACAAAAAAAATGTATGCTTGCACCACTAGTTGGCCTTATAATTGAACAAAACATTTGAAATCAAGCCACCCTATGGTAATACAACTGTTTCTTCACTAAACTAAAGTGTATAGTCATAAAACTAGCTAGATGTAACACAGTTATGACCTAAGGTTGCATGCACAATTTTGTCATTGCGCCACCTACTGGTTTTGAGATAGAAATATGGCATTTTTTGCCTAAAACTACTGCAACAACACATCTAAAACCATGAGTCATCATGGATTATTCCTTTCATGGCTTTGACTATAATCACTTGTGGTTGCCAATTCACTCCCTAGCAACCAATGAGAATACCTTATCAACCGTTTTTGCAAGAGCTATATCTCTGCGTCAGAACATCGTAGAGACACGGGGGTGGGCTCTTTTGACTCATTAACACCACTGTAACATTTTGTGAGCTGAGTATTGCCACTGCAAGCACCACTCATTTTTACTTCAGTGTTCTAGTTATCAATGCTCGTTGAAAGAGAGGGAGAATTGTCACTAAATGAGAACACAGCTTTTTTGCTGATAACTGTTATATTGTTTTGTCTGAAATCAAGAGATTTTCCTAGGTTTTTTAAACTGCTCATCCGAAGTAAACTTTACTTTCTGCTGTGCCTTTTTGGCTTGACCCCGGTTATTGCTGCTTGCAGCTATATTTCTTTTTCTTTTTCTTCCTCCGCCATTGCGGTCTATGGCAGCCTATAGAACCGTATGTAGGAAAGTTATGAAATTTGGCACACCGATAGAGGACTGTCCAAAAAGTCTCCACAGCAAATTTGAAGTCTGTATCTCTAACCCGCTAGCGCCACCAACAGTCCAAATGTGCACTTATGTATTTGCTTATAACTTCTGACCCGTAAGTCCTAGACACTAAATTCTTGTATCCTCTGATTCCTTGGCTCAAGACAATTCGATTGGACCCTATGACGTCATTTTCCGTCATGAAAATTTTTCCGCCATTTTGAATTATTCGTAAAACCTACTTTTGCGAACTCGTCCTAGAGCTTTTATCCGATTGCCACGAAAATTGGTATGTAGCATCTAGAGACCCTCACGGCAAAAAGTTATGGAATTCATGTCAATTCGTCCATCCGTTTCCGTAAACCGCGTCAACGAATTTTACGTAGAGCGCAAAAAAACGGATTTGAGGCTGTATCTTTGCCAAACTTAAGCTTATTGACACGATACTTGGTACTTGTGATGCGAGTCAGGAACTTAGGGTGCATGCAGAGTTTCGTCACAGCGCCACCTAGTGGTCAGACTTATGCTTTAAACGCCTATAACTTTGGCTCCGATTGACATATTTTCACGGGACTTGTTTCTTTGGAGTTCTGAATAGTTGCCGAGTCCAACAAAACCAAACATGCCAGAATTCGCCTTACGGTTAACCCTGCGCGGCAAAATAGCACTTAAAAAACACGCCCGAATATCTCCGCGAGCGTTATTCCGATCGACTCGAAAATGCCATAGGAAGAACATTGCATTACCTTCTGAACAAAAAACTCTATTGGCCTTATATTAAAATTTTCATCAGAAATGGCCGAAAATTGCAAATAAAAACGAAAAATTACCTTTACATTTTGTGTTTTTTACACATAAATGGTTATAACTTCGCAACGAAAATACATTTTTTCACCATATTTGATACCCTGATGTATGAGCATATTCTGAGGCCACACAAAAAAAAATTGTATGCTTGCACCACTAGATGGCCTTATAATTGAACAAAACCTTTGAAATCAAGCCACCCTATGGTCATACAACTGTTTCTTCAATAAACTAAAGTGTATAGTCATAAAACTAGCTAGATGTAACACATTTATGACCTGAGGTTGCATGCACAACTTTGTCATTGCGCCACCTAGTGGTTTTGAGATAGAAATATGGTATTTTTGCCTAAAACTACTCCAACAGTACATCTAAAACCTTGGGTCATCATGTATTATTCCTTTCATGGCTTGGAGATCATTGGTGCATGCCAATTAACTCCTTAGCAACCAATTAGGATACCTTATCAACCCTTTTTACAAGAGCTATAATTCTGCATCAGAACATCGTAGAGACATTGGGGTGGTCTCTTTTGACTCATTAACACCAATGTAACATTTTGTGAGCTGAGAATTGCCACTGCAAGCACCACACACGTTTTTTTCAGTGTTCTGGTTGTCAATGCTCCTCGAGAAGAGAGGGAGAGATTACACTGAATGAAAACACAGCTTTTTTGCTGATAACTGTTATATTATTTAGTCTGAAATCAAGAGATTTTCCTAGGTTCTTTAAACTGCTCATCCGAATTCAACTTTACTTTCTTCTGTGCCCTTTTTGGCTTGACCCCGGCATTGCTGCTTGCAGCTATATTTATTATTATTAGGGGTCAAGCCCAGAATGGGCGAAGACCCCTATTGTTTCTGTTAGTTTTCTTTTTCTTTTTCTTTTTAGGGGTCAAGCCCAGAATGGGCGAAGACCCCTATTGTATCTGTTAGTTTTCTTTTTCTTTTTTTTCTTTTTCTTTTTCTTTTTCTTCCTCCGCCATTGCGGTCTATGGCAGCCTATAGCAGCGTACATAGGAAAGTTATGAAATTTGGCACACTGATAGAGGACTGTCCAAAAAGTCTCCACAGCAAATTTGAAGTCTGTATCTCTAACCCGCTAGCGCCACCAACAGTCCAAATTTGCACTTATGTATTTGCTTATAACTTCTGACCCGTAAGTCCTAGACACTAAATTCTTGTATCCTCTGATTCCTTGGCTCAAGACGATTCGATTGGACCCTATGACGTCATTTTCCGTCATGAAAAATTTTCCGCCATTTTGATTTATTCATAAAACCTACTTTTGCGAACTTGTCCTAGAGCTTTTGCCCAATTGCCATGAAAAACGGTATGTAGCATCTAGAGACACTCAGGGCAAAAAGTTATTAAAAGAATTTTGATAAACCATTCCGTTTTCGTATAGCGCGTCAACAAATTTTACGTAGAGCCCAAAAAACAGGTTTTAGTGTGTATCTTCGCCAATCTTATGTCTATTGACGCCACACTTGGTAGTTGTGATGCCAGTGAGGATCTGAGGGGGCATGCAGAGTTTCGTCACAGCACCACCTAGTGGTCATACGAATGTTGTGCATGCTTATAACTTTGGCTCTGATCTGTGTTTTTTCACAAGACTTGTTTCGCTGAAGTCCAGAATAGTTGCCGAGTCCAACCTTACCAAACATGCCAGATTTCGCCTTACGGTTAGCCCTGCGCAGCAAAACAGCACTTAAAAAACACGCGCGAATATCTCCGCGAGCGTAATTCTGATCGACTCGAAAACATCATAGGAAGAATATTGCATTACCTTCTGAACAAAAATTTCTATTGGCGTTGGATTAAAATTTTCATCAGAAATGGCCGAAAATTGCAAAAAACGAAAAATTACCTTTAAATTTTCTGTTTTTACACATAAATGGTTATAACTTCGTAACGCAAAGAGATTTTTTCACCATATTTGATACGCTAATGTACGACCACAGTCTGAGGCTACCCAAAAAAAATTGTATGCTTGGACCACTAGTTGGCCTTATAATTGAATAAAACCTTTGAAATCAAGCCACCCTATGGTCATACAACTGTTTCTTCACTAAACTAAAGTGTATAGTCATAAAACTAGCAAGATGTAACACAGTTATGACCTGAGGTTGCATGCACGAATTTTGTCATTGTGCCACCTACTGGTTTTGAGACAGAATATGGCATTTTTTTGGCCTAAAACTACTGCAACAACACATCTAAAACCATGAGTCATCATGGATTATTCCTTTCATGGCTTTGACTATAATCACTAGAGGATGTCCATTTACTCTCTAGCAACCAATGAGAATACGTTATCAACTGTTTTTGCAAGAGCTTTTTCTCTGTATCAGAACATCACAGAGACATGGGGATGGTCTCTTTTGACTCTTTTAACTTGTTGTAACATGCTGTGACCCATGTTTGCCCACTGTAAGCATCACATACATGTCCTTCAGTGCTCTAATGTTCCATGATTGTCAATAACCGAAGGACAGTTGCAGTAGACAAGAATATAGATTATTTTTGTTGATTACCTTTGCATTTTTTCATCTGAAATCATTAGGTTTACCTAGGTTCTTCAGTCTGCTTATCCAAACGCAACTTTACATCCTTCTGTGCCCTTTTCGGCTTGACCCCGGCATTGCTGCTTGCAGCTATATTTCTTTTTCTTTTTCTTCCTCCGCCATTGCGGTCTATGGCAGCCTATTGAACCGTACGTAGGAAAGTTATGAAATTTGGCACACTGATAGAGGACTGTCCAAAAAGTCTCCACAGCAAATTTGAAGTCTGTATCTCTAACCCGCTAGCGCCACCAACAGTCCAAATTTGCACTTATGTATTTGCCTATAACTTCTGACCCGTAAGTCCTAGACACTAAATTCTTGTATCCTCTGATTCCTTGGCTCAAGACGATTCGATTGGACCCTATGACGTCATTTTCCGTCATGAAAAATTTTCCGCCATTTTGATTTATTCATAAAACCTACTTTTGCGAACTTGTCCTAGAGCTTTTGCCCAATTGCCACGAAAAATGGTATGTAGCATCTAGAGACACTCAGGGCAAAAAGTTATTAAAAGAATTTTGATAAACCATTCCGTTTTCGTATAGCGCGTCAACAAATTTTACGTAGAGCCCAAAAAACAGGTTTTAGTGTGTATCTTCGCCAATCTTATGTCTATTGACGCCACACTTGGTAGTTGTGATGCCAGTGAGGATCTGAGGGGGCATGCAGAGTTTCGTCACAGCACCACCTAGTGGTCATACGAATGTTGTGCATGCTTATAACTTTGGCTCTGATCTGTGTTTTTTCACGGGACTTGTTTCGCTGAAGTCCAGAATAGTTGCCGAGTCCAACCTTACCAAACATGCCAGATTTCGCCTTACGGTTAGCCCTGCGCAGCAAAACAACACTTAAAAAACACGCGCGAATATCTCCGCGAGCGTAATTCTGATCGACTCGAAAACATCATAGGAAGAATATTGCATTACCTTCTGAACAAAAAGTTCTATTGGCGTTGTATTAAAATTTTCATCAGAAATGGCCGAAAATTGCAAAAAACGAAAAATTACCTTTAAATTTTCTGTTTTTACACATAAATGGTTATAACTTCGTAACGCAAAGAGATTTTTTCACCATATTTGATACGCTGATGTACGACCACAGTCTGAGGCTACACAAAAAAAATTGTATGCTTGCACCACTAGTTGGCCTTATAATTGAATAAAACCTTTGAAATCAAGCCACCCTATGGTCATACAACTGTTTCTTCACTAAACTAAAGTGTATAGTCATAAAACTAGCAAGATGTAACACAGTTATGACCTGAGGTTGCATGCACGAATTTTGTCATTGCGCCACCTACTGGTTTTGAGACAGAATATGGCATTTTTTTGGCCTAAAACTACTGCAACAACACATCTAAAACCATGAGTCATCATGGATTATTCCTTTCATGGCTTTGACTATAATCACTAGTGGATGTCCATTTACTCTCTAGCAACCAATGAGAATACCTTATCAACTGTTTTTGCAAGAGTTTTTTCTCTGCATCAGAACATCGCAGAGACATGGGGATGGTCTCTTTTGACTCTTTTAACTTGTTGTAACATGTTGTGACCCATGTTATGCCACTGCAAACATCACTCACATATCCTTCTGTGCTCTAATGTTCCATGACTGTCAATAACAGAAGGACGATTGCAGTGGATTAGAACATAGATTATTTTTGTTGATTACTTTTGCGTTTTTTCATCTGAAATCATTAGGTTTACCTAGGTTCTTCAGTCTGCTTATCCAAATGCAACTTTACATCCTTCTGTGCCCTTTTCGGCTTGACCCCGGTATTGCTGCTTGCAGCTATATTTATCTATTATTCTTCTTCTTCCGCCATTGCGTCTATGGCAGCCCATAGAACCGTACGTAGGAAAGTTGTGAAATTTGGCACACTCAAAGAGGACATTCCAAATAGTCATCACACCAAATTTGGAGTGTCTATGTCAAACCCAATAGCGCCACCAACAGTCCAAATTTTCACTTACATTTTTGGTTATAACTGCTGACCCATATGTCATAGAAACGCAATTCTTGTTTCATCTGATTCCTTGGCTCATGCCGATTCAATTGCACCATATGACGTCATTTCCGTTATGCTAATTATTTCAATATTTGAATTGTTTGTAAAACCTACTTTTTCGAACTCGTCCTAGAGCTTTTGTCCAATTTGCGTAAAGAATAGGTGTGTAGCATCTAGAGACACTCATGGCAAAAAGTTATGGAGTTTGTGTCGATTCGCCAGTCCGTTTCCGTATACCGCATCAACGAATTTTACGTAGAGCGCGGAAAAACGGATTTGAGGCTGTATCTTCGCCAAAGTTGAACGTATTCACACGACACTTGGTAGTTTTGATGGCAGTCATGACCTGAGGGTTCATGCCCAGTTTCGTCACAGCGCCACCTAGTGTTCACGAGAATTGAAAAATGGCTATTTTTGCTTATAACTACTGCAAACTTGAGTCTAAAATTATAAAAGTGCTATTGTTAGATTCCTTGAGGCATGCCGAGTCAAACGATACCAAAATGTTTTCGGTCGGCCATTTTGGGGGTCGGCCATTTTGAATTTTAACTTTTTTTGTCGGAAAGTTATGAAATTTGGCACACTCAAAGAGGACATTCCAAATAGTCCTGACACCAAATTTGGAGTGTCTTTGTCAAACCCGATAGCGCCACCAACAGTCCAAATTTTCACTTGCATTTTTGGTTGTAACTGCTGACCCATACGTCATACAAATGCAATTATTGTTTCTTCTGATTCCTTGGCTCATGCCGATTCGATTGCACCATATGACGTCATTTCCGTTATGCTAATTATTTTGATATTTTGAATTGTTTGTAAAACCTACTTTTTCGAACTCGTCCTAGAGCTTTTGTCCAATTTGCGTAAAGAATGGGTGTTTAGCATCTAGAGACACTAATGGCAAAAAGTTATGGAATTCGTGTCGATTCGCCAATCCGTTTCCGTATACCGCGTCATAACATTTTACGTAGATAGCGAACAAACAAATTTGAGGCTGTATCTTTGCCAAAATAGTTTTGATGGCAGTCATGACATGAGGGTGCGTGCACAGTTTCGTCACAGTGCCACATAGTTTTCACGAGATTTGAAAAAATTATATTTTTGCTTATATCTAATTATAACTTGATACCAAATTTGAGGCTATATCTTCGCAAAAGTTTTGCACATTAACGTGTGCATTGCCAGTGGTTCAGTGGTTAGTGTAGGTTGTCTACAAATCGGAAGGTTGGTGGTTCAAACCCCAGCTCCACTTGACCAAGTCTTGAGGTGTCCATGAGTGAGACATCTAACCCCAACTGTTATATGTCATGAACTGAGGGTGCATGGAATGGTTTGTCACAGGGCCACCTAGTGGTCACGAGATTTGAAAAGTGACTGTTTTTGCTTATGTACTGCAAAATTGAGTCTAAAATCATGAAATTGTTATTGTTAGATTCCTTGAGGCATGCTGAGTCAAACGATACCAAAACGTTTTGCCATTTTCAATTACAAAGCATACCAACTTTTCAAACTCTTCCTACAGCGTTTGTTTGATTGGCTTGGATTTGGTACACACAATCTAGACTCTAGACAAAAAGTCATAAAAAGATTTTGATAGACCAGTCAGTTATTGTATAGCGCATCAACAAATATGATGGCGAGCACGCCGAAATGGATTTGAGGCTATATTTGCAAAAGTTTTGCATATTGATTTCCGTATTTCCAGTGGTTCAGTGGTTAGTGTAGGTTGTCTACAAATCGGAAGGTTGGTGGTTCAAACCCCAGCTCCACCTGACCAAGTGTTGAGGTATCTTTGAGCGAGACATCTACACCCCAACTGCTCCCGATGAGCTGGATGGCTCTCGCATGGCTGACACTGTATGAATAGGTGAATGTTTAATAAATTTTAAATGTAAATTGAGGGTGCATTGAATGTTTTGTTACAGCGCCACCTATTTCATCAGCAACATTTTTTGATAGCCCTTGTAAACTTTTCAGTGCCCCCTAGTGGTTAAGAGTTTTGAGGCTTTATCTCCAGATCGCTTTATTGTGTGTACACCATATTTGGTGGGTGTCATCACAATCATGACCTGAGGCCAGGGCCGGATTATCCAATGGGCATTATGGGCACGTGCCCAGGGGCCCACGCCCAGTCAGGGCCCAAGCGACGGGAGAAAATAAAATGTAAAATCAAATTGTTAATTATTTAGATTAACTATTTAAGCGCAAATAATCCCGCGCTGAATCAAGCGGACTGTGGGTGGCAGTAGTCTTCATAGTTTAAGTTCGGAATGAGTGAGAAAAGCAGCAGCGCACAGTTGATTTATCCAGCCAAGCATCAGACAATCCATTACTCTTCTTCATTTATCCTGAATAGGTGAATGTCCTTTAAATGACGCGAATCAGTGCTGCTCTGACAGCCTGGTAAAGTAATCATTTGTATAAGAAATCATTTGTACTGCTTATGTGTCGAACGGAGCCGTCCGCGCTTGTCCGTGGTTTGGAAGCTGCGCGGGAACGCGCACGCGACAAAGACAGACGGGGAAAGTTTGTCGTATTTGCCCAGATTGCCCTTCCTCCTCTGCATCTGTGCGCAACAGTGAAACACACATCGCCAACAGACAGACAGGTAGGCAGGAGCTCTTCACACAGGTCGTATTCCAGCTGTGTTTTTCTTGACTTGTGGGGAAGTCACTGGAGATCAAATGACATAACTACCAGTACCTCAGTTTTACAGCTCATTATCCAAAAGACAATTGTTGTCTTGCTAACATGACTCATAATACGTTTTCTAAAGTGTAGATAAGCCAATAGTAACAGGTTTTAGTTTAAAGTTCAATACTTTTTGAAACAGTTTCAGTTGCTTTATTTTTTATTTTGTCAATATATCTGTAGTTTTTTTCCCCACTTTTTTGCTGATTCTTTTTTCGTGCTATTATCACGAAATTTCGTGTTTTTTCGTGATCGTATAACGAATTCCTGTTTTCGTGTGATTATCACGTATTGGTTACTCAACTGTTTTGTCCTATTTTCTTACCATTGTTGTGATGTATAGTAATGTGTATAAATACTCCTTACCTGTTGGAGGTGCTAGAGTTGAGTCGCACCTGAGCTGTAACTAACCGAGTAAGAAATGGAAGTAAACGCTAGTGTCACGTTAATCTAAGTCTCTGTGATTTATTGTTATCACGCATCATATATTACATGGTGTCAGAAGTGAACTATGGAGCAGTTGAAGCCTCCTAACAGTTTGTGTTTCGAAGGAAATCTGGCAGAAAACTGGCGAGCATGGATTCAAAAGTTTGATCTGTATCTCATTGCAACTGGCATCGCGGAAAAGAGCGAGAAAGTGAAGTGTGCAACATTTCTTCACGTGGCTGGTGATGACGCCATAAAGGTATTTAATACCATGGAATTTGATGATGATGATGTGGATGATTTAAAAGTGCTCAAAGAAAAGTTTAAAGAGTACTGTGAGCCAAGGAAGAATGTTACATATCTGAGGCATATGTTTTTCACAAGAACACAAGGTTTGAACGAGACAATTGATGCATACGTGACAGATTTGAAAAATAAAGCAAAGGACTGTGCGTTTGGACAATTAACTGATGAACTGATTAAAGATCGAATTGTCTGTGGCGTTAATAATGACACTGTGAGAGCTAGGCTTCTCAGGGAAACTGATTTGGACCTAGAAAAGGCTGTGAATATCTGTCGTGCTAACGAAGTAACACAAAGCCACATGAAAGTGTTGCAAGAAGAAGCAGAAGTAGGTGTGAATAAAATTGCGAGAACAAAATCAACTGTCAGACAAGCTAAAGTTAAGCAGAAAGGAAAAGATGAAGACGAATGCACAAGATGTGGATATACACATGAGCCGAGGAAGTGCCCAGCATATGGTAAAATATGTAATGAGTGCTCACGGAAGAACCATTTTAGCCGCATGTGCAAAACGCCAAAACACAAAGTCAAGTCTAGAAAGTTTGAGAAGAATGTTCACGACATAGGACAAGAAGAAATGTTTATGGGTACAATTGAGGTTAGACAACAAGAACAAACCGCTATGAAACAGAAGGTGCAAATGAATACTGTCTATACAGCTGGAAATGAGAAGTGGACTCAAGAATTCAAAATAAATAACTCTGTACTTACCTTTAAGCTAGACACAGGAGCTGAGTGTAACGTGTTGTCGTATAAAGACTTTGAAAAAATCACTAATAAGGACACGCCATTGATGAAGTCAAACTGCACGTTAGTTACTTATTCTGGCCACACGATGGAGCCAAAGGGTAAGGCCATGCTTAAATGTGGTTACAAAGAGAATGAATTTGGGCTAGAATTCCAAATAGTAAATGAAAACTCACCAGCTGTCTTAGGCAGAGAAGCATGCTCAAAATTAGGACTGATTAAAAGAGTTTATAAAGTAGAGAATGCGGATCACAGTGACATACTGAGTGAATACAAAGATGTGTTTTCTGGATTAGGATGTGTATCAGGACTGCACCATATACAGCTGAATCCAGATGTTGCTCCAGTTATACATGCACCACGGAAAATACCTGTAGCACTAAAGGAAAGGGTAAAAGTGGAACTCAAAAGGATGGAGGATCTTGGAGTTATCGTTAAGCAAACCGAGCCCACTGATTGGGTAAACAGTATGGTGACTGTGGTTAAGCCTAAGAAGCTGAGGATTTGCATTGATCCACAAGATCTTAATAAAGCTATAAAGAGAGAACACTACCCATTACGCACAATTGAAGAAATAGTATCTGAAATGCCAAATGCCAAAGTATTTTCAGTGCTTGATGCTAATCATGGATTTTGGCAAGTTCAACTGGATAAAGAGAGCTCCAAACTATGTACTTTTAATACTCCTTTTGGGAGATATCGTTTTTTAAGACTTCCATTTGGCATCGTATCAGCTCCAGAAGTGTTCCAAAAATGCATTGCACAAAGACTAGAAGACTTGGAAGGAGTTGTGAACATAGTGGATGACATTCTGGTGTGGGGTGAGGACGTGGAACAGCATGACAGGAGACTAAGACAACTGCTAGACAGAATAAGAAGCATTAATTTAAAGCTGAACAAAGATAAATGCAAGATCAGGATGACTGAAGTCAGCTATGTTGAACATATTCTGACTGCAGATGGATTGAAGCCAGATCCAGAGAAAGTCCGAGCAATACAGAACATGCCAGAGCCAGTGGACAAGGCTGCACTGATGAGGTTCTTAGGCCTGCTACAGTATCTGGCTAAGTTTGTTCCACATCTATCAGACGTCAGTGCTCCTCTAAGGAAACTTCTTGAAAGTGATGTAGAGTGGCATTGGGAATCAGAGCAACAGAAGAGCTTTGATAGGTTGAAATTACTTGTGAGTGAAGGCCCAGTACTGAAGTATTTTGATGTCAATAAAGAGGTAACATTGTCTGTGGATGCTAGTGCGGAAGGCCTGGGAGCAGTGTTACTGCAAGAAGGACATCCGGTGGCATACGGTTCAAGGTCACTTACTGAGTGTCAAAAACGATATGCACAAATAGAGAAAGAGCTCTTGGCAATTGTGTACGGCTGTGAAAAATTTCATCAGTACATCTATGGTAAGGCAGTTCGAGTGGAGACTGATCATAAACCCTTGGAAACAGTGTTTAAAAAGACTCTCCACAAAACTCCTCCAAGACTTCAGCGAATGCTGATGAGATTGCAGCTTTATGATTTGCGTGTCAGCTTTAAGCCTGGTAAAGAGTTATATATAGCAGACACAATGAGCCGAGCATATTTGAAAGAACAAACTGAGTCACTCCTAGAAGATGAGTTGCAAGTACTTTCTTTAGCAGTATTTTTGCCAATCTCAAAAGAGAAGCTGCATACTTTCAAAACTGCAACAGCAGCAGATGAAGAGTTAAAGATTGTTATGGAATTAGTTCAGTCAGGATGGCCTGCTGACATAAGAAAAGTTTCAGCAAAAATAAAAAAATACTGGACGTTCAGAGAAGAACTTACCTGTTCCGATGGCTTACTCTTTAAGAACTGGCGACTTGTAGTCCCACAAAGTTTGAGAGCTGATATGCTGGCAAGAGTTCATGAATCTCATCTAGGTGTGGTTAAATGTAAGGAAAGGGCAAGAGATGTCATGTTCTGGCCCAGCATGGCAAGCCAAATTGAAGATTTAGTGTTGAAATGTCCTATCTGTAATACTTTTAGACGTAGTAACCCCAAAGAGCCACTCATCTGCCATGACATTCCAGACAGAGCATGGGCGAAAGTGGGAGTAGACTTGTTTCACTTTAACCAAGGTGAATATTTACTGTGTGTGGATTACTTTTCAAAATTTCCAGAGATTGTTAAACTCACACAATCAACAAGCAAGTATGTTGTGACTGCTCTCAAATCCATCTTTGCGAGACATGGAATTCCAGATGAAGTGGTGTCGGACAATGGTCCTCAATTCTCAAGTGGAGAATTTAGAGCGTTTGCAGAAAATTGGGAGTTTGTACATTCCACATCTAGTCCTGGATTTCCGCAGTCGAATGGACAAAGTGAGCGAACAATTCAGACAGTAAAGAACCTGTTAAAAAAAGCACAGGAAAGTCAGAGAGATCCTTATATTGCTTTATTAGAATACAGGAATACACCGTTAGATGGTGTGAAATTGTCTCCGGCCCAATTGCTTATGGGTCGAAGATTGAAAACAAAACTGCCTACATCAGCACACCTGTTGAAACCACAACTTCATGGCAATGTGCATAAGAGCATCAAAAGCAGGCAACTAAAGCAAAAACATTATTTTGATAGTGGAGCAAAACAGTTACCACTTCTAGCAGATGGAGAGAATGTAAGAGTAAAAGTAAAAAATACCTGGCAACCAGCAGTTGTGCTGAGGAGTCATGAAAAACCTAGATCATATGTGATTCAAACGCCTGATGGAAACATCTTCAGGAGAAACAGACGGTGTTTGCTAAAAACTGGAGAAATGACTCCACTCTCTCTAGATCTGGATGACTTTCCTACAGTAGACAGTGAATCTGCTACTGCTACTGAAATTCCATTGCAATCACCTGTACGGTCACCTATGAAAAGTCCTCTAACACCAACTGGACTTAATGAAGGACAATTTAAGAGATCACGATGTGGCAGACTGATAAAACCACCTAAATTCTTTTCGCCATAAAACATTGTGGATAGATGTATAAAGAGTGTCTTTATTGTTTGTTTGATTATAACTTCAATACAGATTTAAGTTATAGTCTAATTTTGAGTGTACTTTTGTGTGGAAAGTCAGCAAAGTGCAATTTGTGATATCTACAGTTGAACCATAGTAATATGTTTGTTATTCTGCTTGGTAAGTTATGCATTTAAAGGGGGAGATGTGATGTATAGTAATGTGTATAAATACTCCTTACCTGTTGGAGGTGCTAGAGTTGAGTCGCACCTGAGCTGTAACTAACCGAGTAAGAAATGGAAGTAAACGCTAGTGTCACGTTAATCTAAGTCTCTGTGATTTATTGTTATCACGCATCATATATTACATGGTGTCAGAAGTGAACTATGGAGCAGTTGAAGCCTCCTAACAGTTTGTGTTTCGAAGGAAATCTGGCAGAAAACTGGCGAGCATGGATTCAAAAGTTTGATCTGTATCTCATTGCAACTGGCATCGCGGAAAAGAGCGAGAAAGTGAAGTGTGCAACATTTCTTCACGTGGCTGGTGATGACGCCATAAAGGTATTTAATACCATGGAATTTGATGATGATGATGTGGATGATTTAAAAGTGCTCAAAGAAAAGTTTAAAGAGTACTGTGAGCCAAGGAAGAATGTTACATATCTGAGGCATATGTTTTTCACAAGAACACAAGGTTTGAACGAGACAATTGATGCATACGTGACAGATTTGAAAAATAAAGCAAAGGACTGTGCGTTTGGACAATTAACTGATGAACTGATTAAAGATCGAATTGTCTGTGGCGTTAATAATGACACTGTGAGAGCTAGGCTTCTCAGGGAAACTGATTTGGACCTAGAAAAGGCTGTGAATATCTGTCGTGCTAACGAAGTAACACAAAGCCACATGAAAGTGTTGCAAGAAGAAGCAGAAGTAGGTGTGAATAAAATTGCGAGAACAAAATCAACTGTCAGACAAGCTAAAGTTAAGCAGAAAGGAAAAGATGAAGACGAATGCACAAGATGTGGATATACACATGAGCCGAGGAAGTGCCCAGCATATGGTAAAATATGTAATGAGTGCTCACGGAAGAACCATTTTAGCCGCATGTGCAAAACGCCAAAACACAAAGTCAAGTCTAGAAAGTTTGAGAAGAATGTTCACGACATAGGACAAGAAGAAATGTTTATGGGTACAATTGAGGTTAGACAACAAGAACAAACCGCTATGAAACAGAAGGTGCAAATGAATACTGTCTATACAGCTGGAAATGAGAAGTGGACTCAAGAATTCAAAATAAATAACTCTGTACTTACCTTTAAGCTAGACACAGGAGCTGAGTGTAACGTGTTGTCGTATAAAGACTTTGAAAAAATCACTAATAAGGACACGCCATTGATGAAGTCAAACTGCACGTTAGTTACTTATTCTGGCCACACGATGGAGCCAAAGGGTAAGGCCATGCTTAAATGTGGTTACAAAGAGAATGAATTTGGGCTAGAATTCCAAATAGTAAATGAAAACTCACCAGCTGTCTTAGGCAGAGAAGCATGCTCAAAATTAGGACTGATTAAAAGAGTTTATAAAGTAGAGAATGCGGATCACAGTGACATACTGAGTGAATACAAAGATGTGTTTTCTGGATTAGGATGTGTATCAGGACTGCACCATATACAGCTGAATCCAGATGTTGCTCCAGTTATACATGCACCACGGAAAATACCTGTAGCACTAAAGGAAAGGGTAAAAGTGGAACTCAAAAGGATGGAGGATCTTGGAGTTATCGTTAAGCAAACCGAGCCCACTGATTGGGTAAACAGTATGGTGACTGTGGTTAAGCCTAAGAAGCTGAGGATTTGCATTGATCCACAAGATCTTAATAAAGCTATAAAGAGAGAACACTACCCATTACGCACAATTGAAGAAATAGTATCTGAAATGCCAAATGCCAAAGTATTTTCAGTGCTTGATGCTAATCATGGATTTTGGCAAGTTCAACTGGATAAAGAGAGCTCCAAACTATGTACTTTTAATACTCCTTTTGGGAGATATCGTTTTTTAAGACTTCCATTTGGCATCGTATCAGCTCCAGAAGTGTTCCAAAAATGCATTGCACAAAGACTAGAAGACTTGGAAGGAGTTGTGAACATAGTGGATGACATTCTGGTGTGGGGTGAGGACGTGGAACAGCATGACAGGAGACTAAGACAACTGCTAGACAGAATAAGAAGCATTAATTTAAAGCTGAACAAAGATAAATGCAAGATCAGGATGACTGAAGTCAGCTATGTTGGACATATTCTGACTGCAGATGGATTGAAGCCAGATCCAGAGAAAGTCCGAGCAATACAGAACATGCCAGAGCCAGTGGACAAGGCTGCACTGATGAGGTTCTTAGGCCTGCTACAGTATCTGGCTAAGTTTGTTCCACATCTATCAGACGTCAGTGCTCCTCTAAGGAAACTTCTTGAAAGTGATGTAGAGTGGCATTGGGAATCAGAGCAACAGAAGAGCTTTGATAGGTTGAAATTACTTGTGAGTGAAGGCCCAGTACTGAAGTATTTTGATGTCAATAAAGAGGTAACATTGTCTGTGGATGCTAGTGCGGAAGGCCTGGGAGCAGTGTTACTGCAAGAAGGACATCCGGTGGCATACGGTTCAAGGTCACTTACTGAGTGTCAAAAACGATATGCACAAATAGAGAAAGAGCTCTTGGCAATTGTGTACGGCTGTGAAAAATTTCATCAGTACATCTATGGTAAGGCAGTTCGAGTGGAGACTGATCATAAACCCTTGGAAACAGTGTTTAAAAAGACTCTCCACAAAACTCCTCCAAGACTTCAGCGAATGCTGATGAGATTGCAGCTTTATGATTTGCGTGTCAGCTTTAAGCCTGGTAAAGAGTTATATATAGCAGACACAATGAGCCGAGCATATTTGAAAGAACAAACTGAGTCACTCCTAGAAGATGAGTTGCAAGTACTTTCTTTAGCAGTATTTTTGCCAATCTCAAAAGAGAAGCTGCATACTTTCAAAACTGCAACAGCAGCAGATGAAGAGTTAAAGATTGTTATGGAATTAGTTCAGTCAGGATGGCCTGCTGACATAAGAAAAGTTTCAGCAAAAATAAAAAAATACTGGACGTTCAGAGAAGAACTTACCTGTTCCGATGGCTTACTCTTTAAGAACTGGCGACTTGTAGTCCCACAAAGTTTGAGAGCTGATATGCTGGCAAGAGTTCATGAATCTCATCTAGGTGTGGTTAAATGTAAGGAAAGGGCAAGAGATGTCATGTTCTGGCCCAGCATGGCAAGCCAAATTGAAGATTTAGTGTTGAAATGTCCTATCTGTAATACTTTTAGACGTAGTAACCCCAAAGAGCCACTCATCTGCCATGACATTCCAGACAGAGCATGGGCGAAAGTGGGAGTAGACTTGTTTCACTTTAACCAAGGTGAATATTTACTGTTTGTGGATTACTTTTCAAAATTTCCAGAGATTGTTAAACTCACACAATCAACAAGCAAGTATGTTGTGACTGCTCTCAAATCCATCTTTGCGAGACATGGAATTCCAGATGAAGTGGTGTCGGACAATGGTCCTCAATTCTCAAGTGGAGAATTTAGAGCGTTTGCAGAAAATTGGGAGTTTGTACATTCCACATCTAGTCCTGGATTTCCGCAGTCGAATGGACAAAGTGAGCGAACAATTCAGACAGTAAAGAACCTGTTAAAAAAAGCACAGGAAAGTCAGAGAGATCCTTATATTGCTTTATTAGAATACAGGAATACACCGTTAGATGGTGTGAAATTGTCTCCGGCCCAATTGCTTATGGGTCGAAGATTGAAAACAAAACTGCCTACATCAGCACACCTGTTGAAACCACAACTTCATGGCAATGTGCATAAGAGCATCAAAAGCAGGCAACTAAAGCAAAAACATTATTTTGATAGTGGAGCAAAACAGTTACCACTTCTAGCAGATGGAGAGAATGTAAGAGTAAAAGTAAAAAATACCTGGCAACCAGCAGTTGTGCTGAGGAGTCATGAAAAACCTAGATCATATGTGATTCAAACGCCTGATGGAAACATCTTCAGGAGAAACAGACGGTGTTTGCTAAAAACTGGAGAAATGACTCCACTCTCTCTAGATCTGGATGACTTTCCTACAGTAGACAGTGAATCTGCTACTGCTACTGAAATTCCATTGCAATCACCTGTACGGTCACCTATGAAAAGTCCTCTAACACCAACTGGACTTAATGAAGGACAATTTAAGAGATCACGATGTGGCAGACTGATAAAACCACCTAAATTCTTTTCGCCATAAAACATTGTGGATAGATGTATAAAGAGTGTCTTTATTGTTTGTTTGATTATAACTTCAATACAGATTTAAGTTATAGTCTAATTTTGAGTGTACTTTTGTGTGGAAAGTCAGCAAAGTGCAATTTGTGATATCTACAGTTGAACCATAGTAATATGTTTGTTATTCTGCTTGGTAAGTTATGCATTTAAAGGGGGAGATGTGATGTATAGTAATGTGTATAAATACTCCTTACCTGTTGGAGGTGCCAGAGTTGAGTCGCACCTGAGCTGTAACTAACCGAGTAAGAAATGGAAGTAAACGCTAGTGTCACGTTAATCTAAGTCTCTGTGATTTATTGTTATCACGCATCATATATTACAATTGTCGCTTCGGTTTAGGGTTAGATTTACATAAAATGACATCCCTAACCAAACCCAACTCTAACCCTAACGCCAGGCGACATATAAAAAAATAAATCAGAAAAAATAGTATAAACCAATATATAAAGTGACATTCTAATGCAAGCACCAAATCTAACCCTAAACCGAAGCGACAATAGTTTAAAAATAGGAAAAAGCAGTTGAGTAACCAATACGTGATAATCACACGAAAACAGGAATTCGTTATACGATCACGAAAAAACACGAAATTTCGTGATAATAGCACGAAAAAAGAATAAAAAAAATACGTGACTATATCACGAAACTTTGTGAGACTGGGTAGGAAATTAACAATAATATTATAGCAGCAACCCTCCTTTTTTAGTTTAGTGTTAAAGATGTGTTATTTTAACACCAAAATAATTAAAAAGATTTACTACCATGTTCAAAATAAACAAACACATTATTAGTGAAACTGTACCCTCTCCTTGGCGCAGTCATTTATTCTAGATATATTTGAAACTAGTAGAACAGAAAACATGCACATTGTTGGCAGTATCATTTGCTGTCTTCTGTTCTTGTGTTAAACACTTTATGTGAACTGATTATTTTCTATTTTGTAGAAATCTGTAGAGTATGAAACAGTTGGGTGTGTGTGAAGGAATTAAAATAAGGAAGTTGTGTCAATATATTTAATCTTTTGTTTAAAAAAGAATTAGGCCTAAGAGAAGTGCCCTTTTTTCACTTGAGCATCTGCCCCTTGTGCAGGTCTCTGTGCAGGTCCCTGCTTGCAACAAAAATATCTACATGTATTGATATTGTCCTACAGGTAGTGATCACCAGCTGTAATGTGTCATTGTAAATCCTGTAAAACTCGAGGTGTTTCTAACAAAAAGAACCATATAATATATATATATATATATATATATATATATATATATATATATATATATATATATATATATATATATATATATATATATATATATAGTTTGATTGTGTGCGTGGGGGGGCCTACAAGAAATTGTGCCAAGGGGCCTCCGAATTCTTAATCCGGGCCTGCCTGAGGCACCATCTATTGTTTTGGTGCAGTGCCCCGAGTGGTCAAGTCATTTGAGGCTATATCTTAATATTGGTTAATCATATGTATATCAAATTTGGTGGGTGTCATCACAATCATGACCCAAGGCACCATCTATTGTCTCGGTGCAGCGCCACCAAGTGGTCTCAAGATTTGAAAAAATGCTATTTTTGCCTTAATCTACTGAAAACTAAGATCTAAAATCAAGACAGTCATTACTGATACTTCATTCTGTGCCCTTTTTGGCTTGACCCCACCATCGCTGCTTTGCAGCTATATTATTATCTATTGATTTTCTGTGTTTTCCCCTACATCTACTCATGTAAAGCTGCTTTGCAACAATTAACAATTGTGAAAAGCGTTATATAAATAAAATTGAATTGAACAAGAGATTATAAGCTAGATGCATTTTTTTGGGGGGGGGGGGGTTCAATGTTCTTTGACTGTTATACATAATAAATGTGTTTATGAATAAAGGTTGATCTGTTGAAAGCCGTTATTTTGAGTAAGATGCCAAATGAATTAAAATTTGACATTAAAGGGGTGCATACAACCTTTTTGCCCACCAGCAACTATAGTTGCCGCACATTAAAATATGATTTTCAAAAAAATAAAAATAAAAATGGGGAAAATAAATGCAGAACATGTTTACAGACACTATTAACACAATAGAGGGTTTTCACGGCACGTCATCAGAGCGGAAGACGCCATATTGGAGGCACTCCGCATTACAACAGAGCAGACACTGATGTATATGCCGTCGTCAAGGAAAATAGTTAATTATTGCCGTGTTTGAGATGGTACCAACAGTACATATTGAGAAAAACATTTGGATTATTATCGACTTCCAAAAGTTATTAAAAACCAGGGAAAGGAATGCAAGAAATTATCAGAGGAGCGGCGCTTGTGGTTATTGTAGTATTGTATAAGAAATATGATTGAAGTACATAAAGTATAAAACAATTATGCTTCTACTTGTTGTGCTTTATTTAAAGAGTATTTAATATGTACTTTAGTGTATGCACAAAATGTACTTAAACACAAATAAAATTTGCGCTGCAATGCCTTAATGCCAGTGTGCTTAATTGCTCATAACAAATTTTCTATTGTAATGATAATAATATTTTTAATATTAAATGGTAAAAACAATTATTGCTTTTATTTTTTACTGTGCTTATTTTACATTAAAGCACTTTGGTAGGACACTGGCTGTTTTAAATTTGCTATATAAATAAAGCTGACATTGACATATGGGCTCTGCATGAAAACTAGGTAGTTCACTAACTTATATTGGGATATGCAACTGAAGGAAGAATCGCCGGGTCGTCACGGATCCTAGAAGAGGGAGCTCGTATGGATCTACAGCGCCTATAAATTATAATTTCTCGAAATATCGTGCCTTTTCTTGCGGTCCAAGTCCTTCCCTATATGCCTTTGCATCTTGGATGCGTTTTCTGTTGTTTAGACATGTCTACATTCACTTAAAGCAGGGTTCCTCAATTAGTTTTTACCAAGGGCCAAATTCTGCCAACAATACAAAGCCAAGGGCCACCGACCCCAATGTTATGACCTCGATGTTTGCCCCGCTATTATTGTTGTGTTTGATTTGTTAAGAGAGTCACAAAATCACAAAATACTTATTCTGATTTTATTTATTTTTATTTATTAATTTCTTTTTCTCATTAGTCTATTTTATTCAAACAATTAGCAGTTTTGTATTCAGATGCAGAAAACTAAAGAACTTTGCATGGTGGATATCAAAAACAAATGAAAAAACAACAACTCTGGATCTCCATGTCTGCATGGGAGTCAACTGATCCTGCTCATCACTGCACTAGATCTCTTCTCATCAATTTCCCTAATGGCAGATTAAATTATTAGACCAGCTTTAATATTTTATTGTTCTTACTTGGATCAAACTAAAAGTATTTACTTGTATGTACTCACCATTCAATGAGAGAAGTGACAGCGACCAGCTGAAGCGATACCTCTGATGTTAGGGCTATATTCTGTTGTAGCAATTCTGAGACACTGATCAAGATGCACACTGGACAGTCTGTTTCTATCCTGGTTCTTGATGATGTTCATTATAGAAAATGATGACTCACAGATGTAAGTGGATGGGAACATTGAAAGAAGGAACATTGCAATAATTCTGCTGTTCTTGAATTTAGCTTGAGAAATCACTTTTGTCCAAAAATCGCTCACACTAGCCTCCTTGTGTTGCTCTCTGAGCAAATCAGATTTTGACATTTCGTCCCCTTGGAATTATAAGGTTCTATCAGACATTTTTGTCAAAATTGAGTTATTCACATATTCTTACTCTGTGACAACTTTTTAAGCTGGTCTAGACACACAATATCTGTGAGGATTATGGCACGCAACGCAAAGTTTTTAAGAAACCTTAAGATCGACAGCCCCGAAGTTCACCCTACTGTAAAATCCAGCTTAAGCTGGTGAGATGGTTTTAGCTGGTCTCCTAGCTTGGTTTTTGCCGGTATTGCTGGTATAGCAAGCTGGTCTAGCTGTGTTTTGGTAATTTTTTAAACTGGTCTAGCTGTGTTTTGGTCATTTTTTAAGCTGGTCTAGCTGTGTTTTGGCCACTTTTTAAGCTGGTCTAGCTGTGTTTTGGTCACTTTTTAAGCTGGTCTAGCTGTGTTTTGGTCACTTTTTAAGTTGGTCATGCTGGAAGACCAGCTGACCCACCAGCTTGACCAGCTTTGCCAGGCTGGTTGGACCAGCTTACACCAGCTACTGCCACCTCAAACCAGCTAAAACCAGCTACCAGCTTATGCTGGTCTTTGCTGGATTTTTCAGTAGGGGCAATCTTTTTTTGTAGGTCTTGCTGAGGAGATTGTTTTCATAGTTAGACACCACACTAGCCAGCAGTGCTAGCTTCTTAGTTCCTGATATTAAGAGGCAAGCACTAAGATAAAAAATACAGAAAAAACAAACTAACCTATCCTACCCAAAAAAGTGTGTTTACAGTAATTTATGATTGTTATGTCAAAATGTAAACATGTGAAAGATTGTTAAAGCAGTTACCTCAGTATTAAAATGATTTCAGAATGATTGTAGCCTGTAGCTGCTCAATCCTACTGAAAAATCCAGCAAAGACCAGCATAAGCTGGTAGCTGGTTTTAGCTGGTTTAAGGTGGCAGTAGCTAAGTCCAGCCAGACCAGCTTAAAAGGTGACCAAAACACAGCTAGACCAGCTTACTACACCAGCAATACCTGCTAAAACCAAGCTGGGAGACCTGCTAAAACCAAGTTTTGAGACCAGCTCAAACCAGCTCACCAGCTTATGCTGGTCTTAGCTGGATTTTTCAGTAGGGAATGGTATAACATGCTGAAACAAAATTGTCTATTTTGTAATGAACCCGACATATACAGGAGGATGGTAGAAAAACTGAGGCAGAAGAGGGAAGAAGCAATGTTGTAAAAGAGCAATGTAAAATAAGACTTTTAGAGATAAAAGTGCTAAAATAAAAATATAAAATGTCATAGAAAGGATTAAAATGTTACTTTCTAACACATGTTAAAAAATTGTTACAACATTAATTTTATATTTAATGTTTAAATAATGTTTTGGCAGATAGAACCTTATAATTCTTAGCGAAAAGTGTTGTTTTAGAATTAGAAGGTTCTATCTGCATTTGACCCCTTCCAAAAATTCACATTTAGAAATTTGAGAGGATTTTGATATTGTATATTTAAAATGCATTTAGGGTCGCTGTTATTTTCATGTTTGAAAGAAACTTCTTCCCCATGGTAGTTTTCCTATATGTATGTAATGCAAAAACTTTGAAGCTCAATATCTCAAAACTGCTCAGAACGCAGATAGAACCTTATAATTCCAAGGGGACGGTTTCCAAAATCTCCAGCTGTAAAGATGCTTCGTCTAAGGATGAAACCAGGCGTTTGGCCTCAGCAGTCCATTGTCCATCTGCTGGGACTGAAAATGGCTGTCTTAGGAAGAGGAGGAGTTCACTTGACAGGTTAAAGCTCTGAAATCGCTCTTTGAAATTCTCTGCCAGTCTCATCACGAAGTCGCGCATTAACAGGTCCTCTTGCATCTGGGGTTTCTCGCAATGCTGTTGTAAATACGGAAAGTGCAGCTTTCACCCTTGAAGATCCCTTTCAAAAAGGTCCAGCTTTAAAAGAAAAGCCTCAACCGCTTCGTACATGTCAGCAAAAGTGTGGTTTTTGCCTTGCAATTGCAAATTAAGCTGATTTAGGTGAGACATGATATCGCACAAAAAATGCACGAATGCCATCTCTGTGTTGTCGTTCAAAAACCTCAGAAATGTCTCTCTCTTTGGCCCTTGCTCAGCCATCGGACATCATTGTGCAGCAAAAGATCTTGCCGTTCTGCAGACATTTCTTCCAGCAAGGCTCGGAAGAGGCGATGTTGCAGACCAGAACTCGCGCGAATAAAATTGACCAGCCAATGAACCAATTTCCAGACAATTTAGCACACAACACCGATTTATGAATTATACAGTATCAGTTTTGGATTGACAGCAGCTAGCCTGCTTATCAGACCTCTGTGATGACCAACCATTGACGGAGCCCCGTCAGTGATAACTGACACAACTTTGCTTAAATCTAATCCATTCTTTTCAAAGAACTGCATCAGTTTGTTAAAAATTATTTCTCCGGTTGTGCGTTCCTGTATTTCCAGCAAACAAAGCAGCTCTTCGCGGAAAACCTTCCCATCAAAAAATCTGACAAACACAGCTGTTCAATGTCTGTTCGATCGCAAGACGAGTCTATTGCAAGTGACATAACTTCGGCTTTCTTTATGTCGGATAAAAGATTGGACAGACACTCACCCGCCAGTGCCTCCACTCTTCTTGTTGCGGTGCAATCGGATAATGGCACCTTATGTAATAGCTCCACAACCATTTTCTTCGTTATCTCGTCGTGTTTTAAAACTTCATCCACCATGTCAATCGCACAGGTTTTAATTAATTCGGCATCCGTGAACGGCTTTTTGGCCTTTGCTAAGTTCCAAGCCACACGTAATGCTGCGGTGGCATTCTCCTGTATGGATGTGGTTTTATGAATAACAGCAACGGAATGCTTGTAAGCTGCAACCAAGTGTGTTACCTTCTGTTTGCGAGTCTCAGAATGTTCAGGAAAATTGCTGTTAAAATTGCTGTGCAAGGAGTTGAAATGGCGTATGATATTTTCTGCCTTACAGACAGCCACGGTCTGCGTGCATAATAAACACGTTGGCTTTGGTGGTCAGGTAAAATAAAACAAAATTGTTCAGTCAAAATTGTTTCCGTGTCCACTTTTCTTTTCTTCACACTTGCCATATTTTTGTTGTGCGCGAAACACGAATGCAGGTAATGCTTGAATTTTTGCGCCAGTGACGTGCTTACGCTGACGTTACCATGTCAACACTGAAATAAGCGCGGGCCAAACATTTTCCTCTCACGGGCCGCCTATTGAGGAACCCTGACTTAAAGTATCCAAAGCGCATATTCCATTGTACTCCGTTCAGTTCTTTACACCGAGTCGTGCCTCCACAATGGCCGCGCATCCGGCCCAGCAAACATTGGTCGGACGGCAACGTCGTCTCCCCGGCCAAAAGAGGTCGCTGCGGGACGCCACAAATGGTGTACTATTTGTCCGAAATCAACGTCGTCTCCCCGTCCAAAAGTAGTCGCTGCTGGACGGCACAAATGCACAACATGTCCTAAAATGCATTTATGTAGTCGTTGTGAAGTATGCAAATGCTGTGCGTACACCTTGGTTAATACTGCAATAATTAATTTAAGTGAACAAAGTAGTTTTTAAGAGGTTATGAATAGACGTCCACTCACGTCTTTTTCACGTCTAGACTAGACTCGTTGGAAAAAAACAGAATAATCTTTATGAAATACACGATTTGTATACAAAGTAAATATATTAACTTTATCGTGTTTAAATAAATTATAATCACAAAGTGCCCAGTGTGATTGCAAAGCCACGCTGCATTTTAGTCATTATTTCAACCTGTTTTATTATTGAATGTATGCATATAAATCTAAAACAGATACATATCCGGTCACCATTTAGGTCTGAGTTGGATGTTATTTCAAAAACTGTGCTTCCAATATTATATTAAGAAATATATTACAAAATCCCGCGATAGGACAGATTATCTCGCGAGATAGTGGTCACGTCACGCATTCTTCCGGAAGTTCACATTCAAACACGAGGAGCGATTACGAGGGATTTTTGTCTATATATTATGCAAAATCTACTGTTGGGTAAGTACATTGTGTAGTATTTGATTAACGTGCTTAAGTTTTACTTGTTTGACACGAAGGCTCCGAAATAAACGTTGCCAGAATTGTCCACACTGAGTATGGCAAAAATTAGCTAGAACGCTAAAAGCTAACGTACTTTGAACATAAAGTATGTTTAAGGATACAATCAAAGTTATTACTGTAACTTATAGGGCTGTGCAAAAAATCGACTGCGATTATCATGCGCGTGTCATCAGTAAAGCCGGTTCCGTGATTAGAAGTAAATCACCATCAGCTGCTTTCAGATGGAGCAGCATTTATTACACAGACCTGTAGTTCACCGAGAAGCTAGGCAAAATCGCATAGAAAATCGGAATCGATTTTCCTCGATTATGAACCCGATTTTGCCTAGCTTCTCGGTGAACTACGGGTCTGTTTAATAAATGCCGCTCCATCTGAAAGCAGCTGATGGCGATTTAATACTAATCACCGAACCGGCTTTACTGATGACACGCGCATGATAATCGCAGTCGATTTTTGCACAGCCCTAGTAACTTATTAATGTAGCCTCTTGAAAGTCTCTTTCAGAAAGTAAATTATCTGAAAAATAAAAGTTATTTGGCATTAATGGAATTACAATGATTTGATTGCCTAAACATTGCACATGCAAAATATTAAATACTGTTTTGCATTAAAAGTTCTGCATAAGTGTTTGTTTGATTAACTTCCTTTGCTTTTGTTTTGTACAAAGGAAAAGCAGAACCTCATCCAAATAAAAATAAACAAGCTGTTAAAGGCACTGTGTCCTACACAGACCCTCCAAAATATAACCACCCAAAACCCAAGTCAGGTAAATGCCTCAGTTTGAAAATACATTAGCAAATTGGAGTTGTTATTGTGGAGTTAATATAATTAATTACAATTTCGTTTTATTTACAGTTGAAGATCAACACAAACCAAATAAAGATGCGCATTCTACAAACAATAAAAAAAGGTATGGAAAACTGTAGATATGAATTTTTGTAGATATGGCTTAAACAGTCTACACATTTGTTAATGTTCTAATGTGTCATATGTCCTTGTTTGTGCTAAAGATCAAGTTTTGTGTCCAACACACTTGGATGAGACGTGCCCGACCCCTGACTTTGTCTACCCTACATTAAGTTGTAAGTTTTTGACTTCTTTGCTTAATACTACGAAAAAGCATGATTCTTTCAAAAAGGACTTTTATATATTTTGATATGAAACTCAAAAATGTATATAAATTGTTTTGGTGTATTTTGTTTACACAGGCACACTTCATGACAGTAAACATCGGTATCAAGATGGTGTGATTAATCTATACCCTAGAATAAGCTGTGACACTATGAGACGTACGTGCTACTGATACTTTTGTTATTTTTTTGGTGCATTTCCACACTATACAAACACGTTGCTTTGCTCCTAAGTGCATACACTTTTGCCTTTATAATGTCATTCTCATTTTTAGGTAAAATTTTATTCCATGAGTCAGGGTTTTGCCTGAATGTCAACATAATATCCAAAAACTTTGATATAAAAAGTGATTTAATTTAATATTTTACACTACTATGTATTTTTTAAAATACATTGTGCATGTGTATGTTTATTGTACTTAATGAAATTACATGCAAGGTGTCATTTGTTTTGCAAGGTCACATAATGAACAGCCATCTTACAGACAACCGAAAGAGGCATAGTATTGTTTTCTTGTGTATTGTCATACACCTAAAGAGGATTTTTTAATCATACAATTATGGTGTTTTTCATTCATTAATGTGTCCTTTCTTACCTTAAATAACTTATCATTTTTCATTACTTTTGTTTTTAATGTCTATATAGTATTCTCTACAATCCCAAATTCTGGATTGACGCCCCAGTACCAGAGGGCACCCCAATCCCAGAGAGCACACCAATCCCAGAGAGCATCCATCTGAAAGCAGGTGATGGCAATTTACTACTAATCAAGGAACCTGCTTTACTGACGAGATGCGCATGATATCGCATCTGATTTATCGTGCAGCCCTAGATTTTACATTAGTGACAACACAGCTAAGAGAATAAACATGTACATTTCTCTGAATCTGAGTTAATAATTACAAATACAGAGCTTATAATGTCTGTCATTGCTCAACCACAAACACCTAAAAGTACAGACAGCTAAATTTCATAACTAATGCAGTATTACACTGTGAAGTTATTTACTGTTAAAATATTACACTATATTTGTCCAGGTGAGGTAACACAAGAAAAACTAACAGGATGGAGACTACCTGATTCTTTGCCTATGGCCTCAGCTTCAAATGCAAGAAGTAAGAAATGCTATATGACTGTGTATTTTGCATTATGAATACATCAAAGATGTTGATAACAAGTTGATCTGCGTAAATTGTGACATAAAGAATATTTCCATCTATCTTTCTATAACATTATTTCAATTGTTTTCACATGTAGGTCCAGCAACTGTCTGAGTTGTTGGATATTCTGTCAGAAACGGCGTGAACAATGTTATGAACAGGTATGTATTTCTCTTGAATTGTGTAATCCTGCATAATATTTCAGGAATATATATTGATTACCACCATTAACCCAGCTATTTATATTACTTCATTTCAGGATTTAATCTGTCACACATTACTTATCAGAAGTTTTAATGTTTGTAGTGGCTCAAACAGTCAGCCATACTGAAAACAAGAAATCAAACATAATTTCAGTGTAAGCCATTACTTGTCATCAAAACTTATGGATGATGATATAGTTTATAGCACTTGTTACATGATAGATGAGTAGTTGTGAAATGTTAAAACATAGTGTATGTTTGAACATTGTATGCAAATGCTATGTTGCACATTATTGTTAATTGTGATTTATTGACCATTTAGGTAATTTGTCTAAGGTGAAGTAATCATACATTTCTTTCACAGAATGATGTCTAATTGTCTTATGGCAAAGTTCAATATGAGGGGTGGCGGACATCTGGAAAAGTTCAATATGAGTGGTGGTGGACATCTGGAAAAGAAGTCTTTTAAAGGCACACCTTTGTATTATGTTATTCAAGGTAATTTGGGGAATATGTTGATCTAAAAAACGTGTTTTTGTATATTGATGTAATTTTTGTTGCTATGCTTTATCTATTCAGGGGACATCACAGCTCACCTGTCTTTAGCAGAAATGTCCTGTTCATTTTTTGACAATTACAAACCTAGTAAAGGGTCTTTCTCAAGGGCACCACAGTTGTTTTGTAGAGGGAGGGGACGAATGCTGTTTCCCCCACAACTGATCTAACACTTATTAAATGCAGAACATCTTTTATACTATATATTGTATTGTATTGTATTTTAATTGTATTTATTTTAAAAAGAAACATATTCTTTTCTTCCCTCAGATGCTGTGAAGAGGTGGAGCCCAAATGCCACAGACTCGGAAATAGTTGCAGCTATGGCAGACCACCTCAAGCACGGTCCAGGAAGAGCTGGGGGTTGTGAATACACTAAATAAGCCAAACAGCTGTAATGTGTTAAAGAGAGAGTTAACCCAAAAATGAAAATTTTATAATTTTCTTACCCACATGTTTCAAACCTGTATACATTTCTATTTTCTGCTGAACACAAAGATTGAAAAATTTTTGTAACCAAGCTAACTGTCAATAATTTTTTACAATTGTAGTAATGGGTTGTGAGATCTGCTTTCTGCTTTCTATTCTTTCAAATATCTTTGTGTTCAGCAGAACATAGAAAGGTATACAGGTTTGAAACATAAGAGAGAGTAAATTACTAAAAAACATGTTTGGGTGAACTATCCTTTTATATAATAAAGTATTTTGAAATTGTTATTATAGTTAAACGGTTTAAAAAAAAATAAAAAGTGCTAAATCAGAACATGCTTTTTTTTTTGCTTATGTCCACAAATAATGTGTTCTTTAATGTGTTTGTGAAATACACGTGATTACAACGTTATAAAGACGTTCAGGTTTGACTGGACTGAATTTCTGTATTTTAAGAACCTTAACAATTGCCTATTACAATTGTACAAACTAGCCTGTTTTATATGCACGTTTAAGTGAGTATAACGCCTGAATTAAGCAGAGACTCATATTACCGTCCAGAAGAGGACATTTTTAGACGTGCACGGACCGTGCAGAAAAGACGTGTGATTCACGGTCAGATGACGTCAAAGACGTCGGTTGGATTTTCATTTTGGAACTATTTTTCAACCATGACGGGACGTGACGAACGGACGTCTTTTCAACGGTCATCACACATCCAAGCATCTTGCGAACGAGCTGAATGTCTTTTACTGTAGATTTGAGACCCCCGATCAGACACCCCACACCCGCCCTGACCATCTCTCTACACAGCCATCAACACCTCCAGCCATCCCCCTCCCCTCCCCCCCCCGCACTTCAGATCAGTGAGGATAGTGTGCGTCAGATCTTCAGGAAACAGAAGAGAAGGAAAGCACCAGGCCCAGACAGGGTTTCATCAGCCTGTCTGAAAACCTGCGCTGACCAGCTGGCCTCTATCTTCTCACTGATTTTCAACAGATCACTGGAGCAGTGCAAAGTCCCTTACTGCTTTAAACGCTCCACCATCATCCCAATCCCGAAGAAATCAAAGATCACAGGACTCAATGACTTCAGACCTGTTGCCTTAACATCTGTGGCCATGAAGTCATTCGAAAGACTGGTGTTAGCATATCTGAAGGACATCACTGGACCCTTGCTAGACCCCCTGCAGTTTGCCTACAGAGCAAACCGGTCTGTGGATGATGCGGTCAATATGGGACTGCATTACACCCTACAACATCTGGACAAACCACGGACCTATGCAAGGATTCTGTTCGTGGACTTTAGTTCTGCCTTCAACACCATCATCCCATCACTGCTACAGACCAAACTGACCCAGCTCTCTGTCCCTAGCTCCGTCTGCCAATGGATCACCAGCTTTCTGACAGACAGACAACAGCTAGTCAGAATGGGCAAAATCACGTCCGACAGCCACACCATCAGCACTGGTGCTCCACAGGGATGTGTTCTCTCACCACTGCTCTTCTCCCTGTACACAAATGACTGCACCTCTAAAGACCCCTCTGTCAAGCTCCTGAAGTTTGCGGATGACACTACTGTTATCGGACTCATCCGGAACGGTGACGAGTCTGCGTACAGACAGGAGGTGGAGCAGCTGGCTCTTTGGTGCAATTATAACAACCTTGAGCTGAACACGATCAAAACAGTGGAGATGATTGTGGACTTCAGGAGAAACCCCCCTGCACTCCCTCCACTCACCATCATGGACAGCACTGTGACTGCAGTAGAGGCATTTAGGTTCCTGGGCACCACCATCTCTCACGATCTGAAGTGGGACACTCACATAGACTCTATTGTAAAGAAAGCCCAACAGAGACTGTACTTCCTACGTCAGCTGAGGAAATTCAACCTGCCACAGGAGCTGCTCGTACAGTTCTACTCAGCTGTCATCCAGTCCATCCTCTGCACTTCCATCACCGTCTGGTTCGGCTCTGCTACCAAAACCGACCTCCGTAGACTACAGCGAATAGTTCGGACTGCTGAAGGAATCACTGGCACTACCCTTCCCACACTCATAGAACTGTACTCATCCAGAGTGAGTAAAAGGGCTCGCAAAATCACACTGGACCCGTCACACCCAGCAAACTTTCTGTTTGTACTGTTACCGTCTGGTCGACGCTACAGAGCACTGAGCACAAAAACAACTAGACACAGGAAAAGTTTCTTTCCCCAGGCCATCCACCTCATGAACACTTAAATGTTCCCCTACTGTGGAACAACATGTGCAATACTTCCCTCAGACATTTCATTATAGCACCTTATAACTTTATATATATTCATAACTTATACCTATGTTACTTGTCACTTGTCTTGTTACTTTATATTGTATGTGTACTGGAAGCTACTGCCACCAAGACAAATTCCTTGTACGCGCAAGCATACTTGGCAAAAAAGTTCTTTCTGATTCTGATTCTGATTCTGAAAAAAAAAAAAATGTTTGCTGGGGGGTTACCGCTCAGAACGTGACGTCGGTGAAAACCCTCTATTATATGCATGAAACCATTCAGAAAAATTTGGGCACAAATGGGTTAATCTTGCTTGATGCTGCTATTTTTGCTAGAAATTATGAATGTGGTAATGGTATCAAACTCATGGTTTTAAAACCTGTCAACCTTTATTTCAGTTGACAAATGCTGCCATGCATCGACTAGGCTACTTGTCCACATTTTATTCAATTTAAATGTATACCGCATTTCACATACATTTTAACAGACATACAATTAGACATATAGTGTATAAAATAATATTTAAATTATAAAACGTGTTACTGAAATAGCTACCTTGTATTTTTACATTGTAAATATCAAATTATGTGTTTTCATATATCGTCATAATGCTTTAAATTTGTTTTTTAAACGCATAACCTTAAAGTTCATCTAACTGACAGAAATACTTATTTTAGCAGTTTTATATCATTATATCAACACGTACGTCGCGTCTCACGGGTAATGTTCCTCTGTTGGCACCGTATTTTCTGTTTTCACTCAACGCCACCAATTAACCCATACCAGTTAATTAGTAACAATTTAACCAAGTGGTTTCTTAAAATAGCGTGAGAGCATGACGTAAGGGCCGGAGGGTTTGTCGATTTTGCGTGTATTACACACGCGCACGCCCCAACCCGCCCACCTATTGACAGTATAGCGTGGAGAGCGAGCACTGGAGAAACATGCGCGCGCACACACACACACGTCCAAAGAAATATATTTTTGAATATCACATGTTGCCAATCACACTTTGGATTAAAGACGGCATGAGTTACAATCTTCATCAAACGTGTCTTTCTTGTGTATTGGACGCGCACTCAACCCGTGCGTAATATCGATGTATTCCAAAATCTTGAATCTCCAGAATCACCCAAAGCGCGTTTGGTGATGCGGCGTTAACGACGCGCCCCTGTGCTTCACGTGCCATCTGGATGTTTCCTTGAATCTCTTTCACGGATTGTTATGCTGGTCAAAAACGCATAAATCTGAGTGGTTGGTTGCCATTGCATTGCTTTACAGACTGCTGTTGTGGCGGATCACGCACGGAACCGGATCACGCAAGGAACCTGTGGTTGGATATGACGCATCCGTCACAGTAGGGACGCGTCTAGGAAAAGACGAGAGGTTTCAGTGAGAAGCGGCCAAAAATTTGGACTACACCTGCTCGTCATGTCGGCGAAGAGCAAGAAGGAAAAGGAAATCATTACCGAGTATGAGAGCCAAGTGAAAGGTAAGAAAAGTCTCACACCTGATCGGTACCTGGATACTGTCTATTATGTGATGCATCTAATGCTTTCCTGCAAAAAAAAAAAAAACATCTATGGATTTAAGGGTTATAATGGGATTTTTATTGGTTTTAATGGAAACTTTAGTGGTCTCGGTGGGTCTCTACTGGTAATGTGTTGGGTTCTATTGGTGTGATTTTATGTGGCAGCTGGGAACCAAGAGAACACCATTAAATCCTACAGAATTTTGGGAGGAATTTTGTTGGTTTTAATTGTAAACAGCTGAGTATTCACAATTATTCATATTTGTGTAGATATTAGAATTTGTGTTTTTTTATTCAGCAGTTTGTGCATGCATTTACACTATGACTTGAAATGTAATTATAATATTTATGAATGCATTTTTAAATCGCTTTGCATCTATTTAATATGCACTTCTTCCCATAAGGCATTTCAAACATTTTTATTTATTTTAAAAAGGAGGATGAAACTAAATGCATTTCCCATTTTAATTGAATATTCGCACTTATGAGTTAATAAACACTGATATGTAAAACGCCCTGCTATCGTTGTTTGGCCTTCCAGCAGGGCGTCTGTTTGTGCACGCGCGCTCGTTTTACACCGTTTAATCGATGAAATGCAAAGGGGCGCGGGCAGCCGCGTGCGGGCTCCATGGCAACCTGCATGGCAACTCCTGTCTCCCGCGCTCTGGCTGTAGTCAGGTGAATGTGTATGGCTCACCTAGACTGTGTTAAAAGATGGGAAAGTGAAAAGATTAAATCTAGAGACTAAGTGACCAGAAAGCTGCACCAAAAAGTGTAGGACGGCTGTAGTTGCTGTCTCGGCTACTATTGGCCAATGGTGGTGGAGGTAAGGGTGGTCTCTAGGCAACTCAAGGCATGAAGCATTATGTTGATAGATTGATGTAGTATGTGGGCCACTGCATAAGTGCACGCATGGCCGTTTCTTACTTGCCCAAGCCTACTCTGCACCTAGATCCCCTCTTATTTCAAACAATACTGGCAACAGGCTCTTGGTGGATTGTACACATTTCCATGGATACTCAACCACCAGCCTGTGTTTGAATGTCCAATGGGAAAGCGATGGGTATCTGCGTGTGTCAGGGAGCAAGAGCGGGGAATCCTTCTGCTGCAGCAGCAGTGCTGTTTAGTAGGAACCGCACGTACAGTCATGTGTGACATATAGTAGTGTGACTAAGGGTGGATTGAGACAGATTGAGTGATTCATGGTCATAAGGGATAGGGTTGCTATTCTCAGTGGTAACACACACACAGTACGTACAGCCATTCAGACATGCATCACACTGATTGTGCATTCTATTGATGTATTTGGGATTGTAGTAGTGTTGTAATGTGATTGGGAAGGTGCCCTTGTTTAAAATACCTACTAGGTGTGACCGTTTGAAGAAGCCAAAATGTGTTAATTGATTTGTAAATAATGCAAATGGTTCTCAGGAATTTGTTGGAGTTCAGTTGGTGTCCGAACAGGAAAGGGTTTTCTCTCCGGGAGGAAGTTGAGAGGCATGACCTTGTCTCTACCTGCATACTCACACAAGCACACCAACAGAATTATGTGATGCAGAGCAGATTTAATGTGGAAAAACATAGCTTACGTATGCACGCATGCTAGGGTGCATTTCTCAAAATCGCATTTTTGCTTTATCAGCAGAAAACCCATACTTAAATGGGAAGGTTGTTTCAGCTCTGCATGGAACGCTTGCATTATAAAAAGCTCAGAAACACTACAGGAAAAAGGTTTGTGCACATTAAGAGATTGAGCCAAAAAACAGAAAATTGTGACATTGCCTTAAAGCTGTATTTGTAGCTTGCAATTCTCTTGAGATGTGATGTTGGATTGCATTCCTGGCTGCCATCCAGTCCTGAATGCTCTGACCATACACACACAAACGCACACACACATGTAAGCAGAAAAGAAATACACATCATGTCACAGACATATTTGCTCTACCTGGAGTGAAACTATGAATCAGAATTATTGCTTGGGGATCCGCATGGCTACAAGACATTTCATTTTTGGTTCAGGTTCTTAACCGTTCAAAGCCATTACAGAATGACATAAAATAGGTTGCGTAAGGGACTTAGCCTCCTATATCAGGTTATGAGATGTGTTGGTCCAAAAGTGTGCCATTCTTGTTCAGAACTTGCACAGCTCACAAAATTAATATTAAAAAAAAAAAACATTTGATTTGTTAGTAGATACGCATCTCTGTATATTAGAAACACTGGTGCATTTGGTTGCATTTTAATTAGCGATTTTGCTGAAGCGAAGAAAAGACCACAGATGGGATAAGTGTTAGCGGGTGGAGCAACACAGAGAGCTGCATGTATGGGGCGGAGCTTGCTTGTGCACATAAAGAACAAATAGTTCTACTGTAACTGTACGGTAAAATTCCGTAATCATTCTTTATTCTGCTAAATACAAAATCATATATTTGGATAAATTATGGTAAGCACAGTTGACACTATCCCTTGACTTCCATAGTATTTGTTTCTCCTAGTGTGGAAGTCAATGGGTACCATCAGCTGTGTGCTTACCATCATTTATCTTATTTTTTTGTACCAAAACTCAAACGGGTTTAGAACAACATGAGGGTGCATAAATGATGGCATAATTTTCATTTTTGGGAGAACTATCCTAGACCTTTAAGGTTAAAAGATTTTGACAAAAATAAAATGTCATAGACTATAGCTGTTGTTGACTTTTAATAAAAATAATTTTTGGGGGCTGAGATGAAAGACACAGGAGCTAAAGCCCACCTACAGTAAATAGGGTTTATCAATTGTCATGTTACACACGTTTAATGAGCAATAAGGAACATCTTTGACATGTTGTCATTTGTCAATCAAATTAAAGCGCAGATGGTCTCCCACATGTCCCGGATGTCATCTATCTTAAATTTTCTTGTTGATGGGTAGGCCTACCTTTTGATTTTTTTCCTAATTTAAAAGAGTACGATTTATTATGTTCTGGGGTCTCATTTATAAAGCGTGCATACACACAAAACGGGGCTGTAAACGTGCATGCGCCAGTTCCCACGCAAAGGTTGTGATCTATAAAGAACAAACTTAAAAGGTATAACGGAAGATTTTCTTTTTCCTGGTGGATCATCTAGAATATTGGTCATCCCATTTGTCAATCATTCTGATGATATGTTGACGTAAGGCTGTCGTACGTGCTCGTCCCTAGGTTCGCTTTCTGCACATGCGCACTTTCAGGTGTATATGTGTGGTGGGCTACGGTTTTAGCCATTCATTGAAGCTTAGTGCAGATAATTGTTTTCAAAATGTCTGAGGTTCGCAAGAGAAAAAGTGTCTACGAATTGTATGACAAGAAGAGAAAGGCCTATGAAGAAAGAAAAAATATTAGAGTGTTTTTGAGAGACTATTTCACATGCTAGCGTGCGCTAAAAGCACAGGTTGGGCTTCCCACGGGAAGTTTCTACTTGACAGGTAAAGTTTGTCATGCTATTTGTAGAAATCCATTTAAAATCACTGCTAGTAAAAGTTGATATAAGCTATGATTAGCGATGCTAGCCCTGGTACAAGTCACGAACCGCGCAGACACTGTAAACATCTCAAAGTATGAGCCATGCCGGCAGCATCTTGTAAACAGAGTGAAGAGAAGAACTACAGTAGGCTCGTGCATGCTCTCTCGTGCGCACATTAATAGGTGTTTCCTATCGGAGTGTTGCGCATGTGCATTTTTTTAAAAAAGTGGAGGGGCGGTTCTTTTAAAAAATTCGGGAAAATCTTTCGCTTTACCTTTAATGAGAGAAAGGGCTGGCAGGGTGGGATCTGAGGATGATTCATGTATGCAAACTTGCAGGTGATCTGTGACTTATAAAGGGAACATTGCTTTGTTTTATAAGTCTTAATATTTTTTACTGTATGCCATTTTTGGCTTTTGTGCATACGTAGACCCTTAGTAAGGATCCTACACACATTTTTATAAATGAGGTCCCTGTTCCTTTAAGAGTTGGAGATCATCTTTGGAAATGTGACATTTCATTATCTGTGTACCAGGTTTAGACACTTGTGAGACATGCAGTGTGGGAGTACACAGATAACATGGACATGAACTGCTTTGTGTGCACACACGCATGTTTTCTTCTATGCTGCACCATTGAGTTTTACCGTCTGTCTATTTTTAAATGTACTTTATGTAGCGTTTTAACAATTTAAGACATCGCACGTGATTTCTTCTTTGGGAGAAATTTGTCCCTAAGTAGTTGTACATATTCATAGTCATAGATATACATACATATTTAAACAGACAGTTCTTTTAAATGGAAATTAGAAGCTGGGAAACTTACACAATACTTTGAAACTCTTGGTTTACTGTGTGTTTAGGTTAAACACCAGGAAAAAAAACGTCAAAATATGGTCCCTAGCTGTCACTGAGACGATACACTTTCAAAAAGTACACCTAAAGACTTCATAATAATACACACACTTACATTTTGGTGCCATATGTATACAAGGACAAGAACCGGATGTTGACAACATGGTTATGTTGTGTTATGTTATGTGCGTGCGCATGCATGTGTACAGTATTGCCATGCTCTCATTTCTCCAGATCTTAACCCTGGTCATACTGTGTTTCAAAATAATGAATGGCTCGACCTCTTATGTTAGAGAATAGAAAACAAATGAATAAACTACTGAATTCTTATGTGAGACCAGACAGATTTTGCTGCCAGCCACTGCATGTATTCATAATGGAAGTCTTGTAAGTGTCATTAATCAAGTATAGATATCGATCTTGTAATCTATTTAAGGCTGTGTGGTCCTCAGACAGAGATGACCACATAAACTGCGGTACTTACAGTAAGATTCATGGGTCTTACACTAAAGCATGTCTTTGACTTTACTCTCTCTGGTTTAAAGCCAACAGGAAATAAAAATTGATTTGAAATCGTTTTATTTGGACTCGTTTTTCTCATTTTTTAGATCCGCACATAGCCACCTGTTGTATAGAGATTTTATACTGTTATATATAATCCCAATAAAATATTCTCCTCTAATTTTCTCTGGTTTTAACCGAAAAGGCATTAAATTTTTTACTTTTTTATAAGTTGTCCTTTTATCATTGTTTTCAATTATCTGCACTAGAGATGCTCCGATCAGCATTTTTGGGGCCGATCACCGATTACCGATCACCAAGATCATGATCTGCCGATCAGTGCCGATCACATAATGGCAGTGGAATGGGAATCTTTTATCTATAATCTAGCAGAGTTTGCACAATTTGTAGAAATGAAATTAACTGTAAATTAGGTATGTTATTGTCTTAATAGAGAATCAAATAAATAAGCACAACAAATATTTATTCTTGCAAAGAGAAATGTAATATGCCTTTAAAAAGGTATGTCTGTTAAAAGTAGTTAAAATAAAACAATTCACACAGTCTTTACTGTATGAATTAAATATACACGCATTCATATGAAGTACAACAGTTTTTCACTGATGAGCAGAGAGTAATTTTATTGAGAGATGAATTAGGATACTGTAGCTTTAAGACGTGGGAGAGATCGTTCTCTTCACGTGCACTGATGACCGGCTGCTGTGTATGCGTGCGGCGGGTGTCGGCAAACAAGAGCAGCTGTGAGGAAAATGGAAGTTTAAACCTTCAAAACTTTAAAACAAATGCAAGTAATAAACTTTCGGCATGAGGATGCAATTGTCCTCAATAGATATGTGTTGTATACGCTGTTTGATAGGGATGTGAAGACGCATCACGCTGAGGACCAGGGGCCTCATTTATAAACGTTGCATACGCACAAAAGAAGGCGTACGCCACTCTCTACGCAATACTTATTATTTATAAAAAGCAAACTTGACGGGAAAATGTGCTGTCCGTCACGCAAGCTCTGACCCAGGCGTACGCACAAAAACGAGTGAAATGAGAAATGGCGACACTGTCGGCAGATGGAAGAAACACGTGAAAGTGAAAGTGAAAATGACAACACTGCCTCTCATAAATAACATGAAGACTTCATAAAGCAAGTCTCACAATTAACAGTCTACACGAAAACCCGTTTGATCGATCAGCAGTGAAAAATAAATAAATACATCGAAAATTACAACAGAAATTCAAATGAACACACATTTGCTAAAAGAAAAGTGAAATATGTTCTGCAATAATATTGGCATGTTGTGCAATTCATCCTCATAAAGAATATAGTTCACAGAACGAAATAATGTACAAAACTGATATTCTCGTCAATGTGTCCGTCTGGCGGAGCAGATATAGATGCAATTACATAGACAGATAGATAGATAGATAGATAGATAGATAGATAGATAGATAGATAGATAGATAGATAGATAGATAGATAGATAGATAGATGTATTAATTGTCCACTGGGGAAAGTTGTTTTCATAGTAAACCATATCTTCATAATCTACGGAATTATGGTATTCATGCATATGCCTTTAGTGTGTTTTATTTTTGATAAAACAATGTATGGCGTATGTCTCAACCATTCAGAAAGCAACAAGAAATTACATTTGCGCTGAACAATGTCCCATTTCCACGTCGATTATTACCGACATCTGTAGCTTGTCAGATGCAATTAAATGGATGGAAATAAAATGCCCCATCACAATGCGTAATGCCCACACTGTGCCCTCCAAACAACATTTTTCTCCTCTTTTCCACCTCGCCAACGATAACTTCTACTTCACATTGAGTGAAGTTACGTTTTTTTGATTTCCTCTCTGTGTTTGCCATGATTTTGCATTCAATGCATATTAAATGTGGGCGTTTCACGGACTATTTATGGGCAACTATGGGCGTGTCATGAAGCCGCAAAAGCTGCGCTACATTTAGAATTGATTGTGATTTATTAAGGGAAAAATGCGTAGGATGTGCGTGCGCACGGTTTTATAAATCCGAATATTTCTGTGCGTACGCGCGTCCTATGTTTCATCCGTACGCCACTTCTGACGCAAATCCTACGCAAAGTTTTATAAATGAGGCCCCAGAGCGCGTCCTCATAGTCCGCAAACAAGAGCAGCTGTGAGGAAAAGGGATGTTTAAAGGCGCTCTAAGCGAATAATGTGCGACGTCACTTCCTGTTGATGTTTGAACTGTTTTCAAACAGACAGAGCGTAGCTACCTCCTCCCCCTCCCCCTCCCTTCCGTGCTTTCATGAACGCGCCCAACCCCCACCCCCAAATCCTTCTTGTCGTTTATTGGCTGGAACACTTTGTTATGGTTTCTGTTTGTAGGTTTGGCCATTTGTTGATATTGCCGTTTGTGAAGCCGGGGCTGTCTACAGAGATCGCGTTTTTTTACAGTTTGATCAGCGGACAGGCAGCAAGCAGATAGTGAGGAGATGTTTCCGGTATGTAACAAAAAATGTTTTATGGTCTAAAACGCTTCAATTCGCTTAGAGCACCTTTAAACCTTCAAAAATTTAAAACGAATGCAAGTAATAAACTTTAGGCACGAGGATGCAATTGTCCGCGATAGATATGTGTTGTATACGCTGTTTGATAGGGATGTGAAGACGCATCGCGCGTCCTCATAGAAAATACGCATATCTCTGTATTCACCTTATTCCGCCACGCCCCTTTTCAATTCTTCGCTCTTCCCCATTTTGTCAACCGACTTCCGCTGCTAATATAGCACAGTGCATTTGGTAGCTAGTTTGGTGGTTAGAAGATTGTTTGTAGTTCACTATAACTTTAGCGAAATGACAAATATCGCAACTGCTGTAAATGTTTTAAATTAGGAGCACGGAGAAAACTTGATACGACGCTCAGATAGTCTTATAATGTCCCATCAATCGTCTCGTGGTTAGACGATATGAAGCAGCCGCGGCAAGTAACCTATTGGACATATTTAATTACCTCGTCCTGTCAGAAGGAGCAGCATTGAAAATTATTAAAGTACTTATGCCTACCAATATTTACACAGTGATTTCGTCTTTTTTAAAGCAAATGTGCACCTTAGCCAGTCCAATAACTATTTTGTTTTTATGTGGTAATGTACCATGATAGAATTCATTTGTAAACTTGCCAACACTATTCCTTCAAATCAGGAGACTTAAATCCTTTTAAGTGGAATCTACAAAGCTCACATATGGTTTAAGAAATTCCTTACAGATAATATCAGATCACACTGTAAAGGTTTATATAACTGCATGACAGGTAACATCTGATCACATTGTAAAGATTTAATATAACTGCACAATATCTGATCACATTGTAAAGGTTTAATATAAATGCATGACAGGTAACATCTGATCACATTGTAAATGTTTAATATAACTGCACAACATCTGATCACATTGTAAATGTTTAATATAACTGCACAATACTGATCACATTGTAAAGGTTTAATATAACTGCATGGCAGATCACATTGTAAATGTTTAATATCACTGCATGACATCTGATCACATATGAAGGTTTAATGTAACTTTACAACAGGTAAAATCAGGTCACATTGTAAAGGTTTATAAAAATAACTATTGACTAAGAAACAACTAACTTTCAGCAAGACCACCCTGCAATGAATTAAGACGCAGCTTTATCAGAGTCATCAGGAGCTGATCCCAAGTGTTTATCTGGAAGCTGTTGCTGTATGTACTGGTGACGTGCTTAGCGACTGTGTAATGCGTGCAATATCAACCCTGTGTAAAGCTGACAAAGATGGTTGTTTCTCAGCAGAGATATGTACATTTGTGCCAGCTCAACACATTGAAGCAGTTTCTCGGACAGGGTTTACAGGACTAGGCCATAATTATATTAGGACATTTTAGTTTTTACAAACATACCACATCTTGTGACAAAACAATGACACTCATATATGTTGAGGTATGTCAGTACAAGGTGTATTTAAATTATCGTAGCTCAAATAAGCATTTTAGCCTGGGACTAGCATAAGCCCTGTCAGGGAAACTGCAAGGTTGTTTTCCCATATCAGATGTAGGTTGCTTCAGGTTGAGTTGTGATTTTAAAGAGTAGTTGTGTTCAGAGACGGATTGATCCTCCCATTGTGTTTCAGCATCACAGTTTAGGAACACGTTGATTGTATCATCCTCACAGTTGTCCACTGCATCACTAAACATCAATGCATCTGTGAAAATAATATAACCATAAACATATTTATGTTAGTATTTAAAAGAAACTTGCATCATGAGAATTAATATATAAATGACATCCATACTTAAACAGAACAGTGTGTGTGAGAGAGATGCATTAAAAAGAGACAGTAACATTATACACACAACCTTTAACTTCAGTGTTAAATAATATGTCGTTTAATATGTCATTATCAATATCTGAATGAGAAATGAACTGACCTACCATCTGAAATCTCTGTAACTTGTATGAATCACGTGAGCTACTGTAAGAATGTAATGTACTATAATATATTGTTGTCTTATCTTAAATATAAAAATATAGGTGGGCAATGAATATCATTCAAAATAATTGCATTTTATAAACTAACGTTACTGATCTTAAGTTAATTCGTAGAACAGACATCACAAATCTAACGTTAGGCGAAAGAGCACATTTAGCTAAGATAGCTTACCTGAAACTGACCACCTTTTCAACACCCGGCGTGGTTTAAAGTTACCGGAACATCGTAGTCGAACCATTACTTGGGATTAGGGTGTTCCTCAGTCGGCTCCCCGTCCGTTAAAATTGGTAAGAAACCAACATAAAGGCGCTTGAGTGAGCTATTTAAGTTTAACGCGTCGCCTTCAGCCACTGCCTCTGCTTCTTATCATATGCAGCCGGAAGTACGTTGACAAAATGAGCGCAATGGCGCCGCCCTTGTTGTCGTGGAAAATAAGGTGAATAGGCAGAGAGGGAAATCCAAATCTGCACGTCACACATGAGCAATAGGTTACAAAATGCTCGCACTGTGTAAAATGGTCTCTAATTGCAGCCGCATCAGGAACGCTATGATGACAAAAGTAAACAGAAAAATCGGCTCATGAGATCGGCAAATTTAGCGAGTGCCGATCGCGTCATTTAATGTCGTTATCGGCCGATTACGATGGGCGGCCGATCTATCGGAGCATCACTAATCTGCACTAATTTAATTTTTATCTAAAGAAAGAAATGTAGTTATTTAGTCTTAGTGTCTGTCGCTACACATTGGACTTCATCTCTGCTGTCCTTGGAGAACGTGATCACATTTTGTTATGTCTTCTAAAGTAACATTGACTTCTCCTTGATACCTTTTATATGAAAGACATGCATTTTATCTCCTTTACCAGCTTCAGACTGTCTTTTTTATTTTTCATGATTTTAAGGGATATTTTTAAACAATTGAAATATACATATGTCAAAAGAGGTAGCTGAATGTATTTGTGGAGAGCGAGTATGTGTGTTGGAAGAAAACAATGCAATTTAATTTTCCTTCTATGAATAATATGGAAATGAAATGGGAAGCGACAGAATATTGTGTAGAACAATGACGTTGACGTATGTGGTTGTAGGGCATTATGATGGGAGTTTCCCTGCTTCTTTAAATATAAATGGGGTATTTTTGTTTTTCTGTGTTTGGGGAAGGTCGTATGTGTATTTTGGTGATGTTGTGGTTTGGATTTCCTTTTTCCTAGATCATGTGAACGTGTGTGCGGCTGCAAGAGTTAATGCCTGTGCATGGTGCTGCTATACGGCATGCCGGCACATTGCTTACACACTCAGGTTGCTGAGCAGAAGCCTTGTTGCCATGGAAACAGTCTGGGTCGGGCGCATGCCGCAGGGTATCAGACGTGCTCACCGCGGTCACAAGTTCAAAGGTCATGTGGGAGATGGACAGCAACTTCAGAAGACTATAAAAAGTGGGACAATTGATTTTGATTGGAGGACGAGAACACACTTTTTTCAGTTGTGAGCATCTTACAACTTTTGTAGGATTTTTTCATCCACTTGCATTTATGTGAGCCATATTATTTTTCTTTGCAGTCATTTAAGATAGATAAATATCCTAACATGACTAATATCAGCCTTTGTGGTTGGGCTCTTATATCCGAAGAGTTGCTTTTAGATTTCTTAAGAATCCACTCATCCAAACCACTGGTATAGTGGGTAGTGCTGTGCGTTGTGGGCAGGGCAGACTTACTGTCGACGACCTGAGTTCGAATAACGGCTTAATGTATTTCAGTTTTATTTATGACAAACATTTGTAAAGTTCGTAGCCTTTTATGCCAAATTCTTATGCCTAATTTCATTTTTTGCTGAGCTGCTTTCATCTTCTTTTTGTCCATGCATGATTGCATCTGCATGAAAATGAATGTAATATGTTTAGTCCTCCTCAGTTTAATTACTTCTGATATCTTAACCATGATTAAAAATTAAAATGTATGCATTTACTAGAGTAGCAATTTCCAACAACAAATCTTTTCTTTAAAAGATATGCTTGTAGTTGCTGTAAACTTGCAGCAACACTTTCAGTTTTAGTAGTAAAAAGGATTTAGACCTCTTTTTTTACATGCTTTCGCCATGGTGAATCATAATATTGGAGCTCCATTGATGATGGCTTTTCATAGTGGCTGTGCACGCGCTTAACTCAGAGTTAACCTACTCAGTCGATTGAACTAACTCAGATCAGCTGTTCTGTAACCGAAAACTCAGAGTTTCCCATCTCAGAGTAAGTCAACTCAGAGTTCAAGTTTAAACTCAGAGTTGGTTGAACCTCCTTATTGAAACTGGGTCCAGATCAGAGGACAGACCGCAGCTTATTTATTATATAAAACGGCCCATTCTGGTCCTTCATTCTGATTGGTTGAAACACTAAAGCCATGATTTAGGACAATAACACCAGTCTTTATTCTTATTTTTTAATTTTTCTACAATTGCAAAATGAACGGTGATATCCAGATAAATGTCAATGAATTTTGTTGAGTTATCTCGTCAATAAAAAGAAAACGCTTTCCTGAGGATTTCTTTAACCTCAAATCCATATTTCCGCTATTATCCATTAGGTGACGATCTTACCCAACTTAAACACTGACGCATTTACTCAGCACTAAAAACAGCGCTGCCGCTCCCACCACGCACATCACGCACTGTGCGTAGGGCACCAAGTTCTGAGGAGGCACCAAAAATAGTCTAATGAAAAAAAATTATGCCGATATTAGCCTATAGAAATATTATTAGAAACTTTTTAGCCATGTGTATATAACAAAAAAGGGGAACGAGATAATTTAAAAGCTCTAGCCCAGAAAGTATGCCCCCCTTGCCTTAGATGGTCCGCGTCCGTTGATCGAGTGGGCGCATGATGAAGTTTGACAGTCGGTAGGCAACTTTTATGGAAATGGCCCTGAAAAGACAGCAGTAGTCAGGATCTGAGAAAAGAAAGAAAAAGAAAGCAACATGATGTCCGTGTATCACTTGTTATAATTTATAACTTCTGTGCAAGCTAAATTGAGAGTTTACTGTTTAACATTACCTATGCATTTTACAAATAACTGACACCAGCTAGCTGTTACTTTCTTTACTATCTTTCCTATTAAACAGTAGTTTATGGTTTATTTTGAGGTGACTGTATAAATATATATATCGGACATAAATGAGGACGATGAGATGTTAGAAGGCGTAAAGAGGTGTCTTACCTGTAGCCTGGTAAGTAATTAAATGTTTTGCTTTAAACAAATGCAAATATTGCATCTATTTTTAAATGTTTTTTAAATGCTACGGTGGATTAATTGTATATGATGACTCTGTAGCTGTGGATATGGTGAGATGAGAAACATTTTTTAAGTAATGCTTTTGTGTGTCTCCTTTATTTAACACACCTGATTCAGATCATCAGCTCGTTAGGAGAGAGTATGTCAGATAAGGGAGACATACAAAATGTGCAGAGCAATGGGTCACCAGGACCAGGATTGAAAACCACTGCTATAGACCATGCGCTAAGATTGTTAAAATAGGGCCCATTGTGTTATTGGAATTGAGTTAGTATTGGTAATAAAAAGTCTAACTGGCAAAAACAAAGTTTTTTCTCGGGGTCGGGATGAGGGGCATCATAAAGGAATTTATGCTTAGGGCACCAAAATGGCTAGCAGTGGCACTGACTTAAAACACTGTGTAAGTTTTGATTATGATCTGCATTGACTTTGTATGAAATCTACTCGCGCAAATCGTTGAACACGCGTCTGGTGTTAACCCACAGTAACAACGCCCCTTGGCTGTTATAAAATGCACTGGTAACCCACTGCTTCTTGGCTTATTGCTTTAATAATAACAAAGTGCTCATTCTGAAATCTAAATAAATAATCATGTTTTGTACGTTATGTGCATGCAATAATTTGCTGGTTTTGTCATTTTTGTTATGTTAAACAGTATTGTTTGTACAGTAAAATGTGTTAACGATGTTTATGATGTATTTTGAAACAGTTAAGATAACAATTTAAACCTTGGTTAAACTTACATGTGATTCAGCAATATAAAAACAACATCGCAGTGCTTATATATAAGTTTTCTTTACTTTACAAGTTACTTAAACTTGTTCAGAGAAATAACGCTAACCGTGTAGCTTAATGTCCAAAAACTTTATTTACACCTGTGTCATTAACAGAATGCAGCAGACACACTCACCTCAACGTTTCTATAAATCCCTTATCCTGCCCGATTAAAACATAAGCATTGCAAATAACATCAGAATTAACAATTAATTTACATACGTATATACCCAACCTAAGTCAATGACGCCCTCTGACAGTTGGGAATACAAAGATGGCGGCTCAACTCTGCGATGGCTTCATTTCTCGCTGATACGTTAAGCGTTCTATGCGCAATCCAGTCATTTATATAGAGCAGTGGTTCAAACCCAGGGAACACACATGCTGAGTTGCTTTGTATGGCCAAATGCATAAATGTGACCCTGGACTACAAAACCATTCATTAGTAGCATAAGTATATTTGTAGAAATAGCCAACATTGAATGGGACAAAAAATTTTATGCCAAAAAAAATAATTAGGATATAAGACAAGATCATGTTCAATGAAGATATTTTGTACATTTCCTACCGCAAATATATAAAAATGTATTTATCATTATTTGTAATATGTGTTGCCAAGGTTTTTATTTGGAGACCTTTAAATGCGATTTTCTTAATATTTTGATTTTATTGCACCCTCAGATTCCACATTTTACAGTTGTACCACTATAAAACCTCAGCCAAATATTGTCCTATCCTAACAAATGATATATTTATATATTTATGCATTTGGCAGAAGCTTTTATGGAAAGGGACTTATAGTGCATTACAAGCAATACATAATTTTTTATCAAGATGTGTTTCCTGGGTTCAACCCTTTTGCACTGCAAACGCAATGCTCTACCGCTGAGCTATACAGGAACACTGACCTAACATCAATGAAAGCTAAATAAATCTAAATTTCAAAAAATGTATGGTCCAGGGTCACAATTGGAAATGTAATATACATCTGTGTTGTTTTTGCTCACTCAATAAGAATTACCTAAACAAATCAAACACAGATGATACAAAATATCAACACTTCTGGTGTGCTGCTTGTCCAAACAGATAAGTGAGCTCGAAATAACTACTATTTATGGTCTAAATGTGGAGTTAACTTTAGTAATTTTAAATTTTACCAATTTTAGGTATATTTTGTGCAGTATGAATTTGTCTTTATAGCCAAAATATGATTTTTCTATATAATCTCATGTAAATATATATATATATATATAAGTGGCCAAACAAAGTATTTAGAGATTGAAGCAACACTAGGTTTCCATGTTTTTATTCATAAGGGTGCACATATTTATAGGGCCATTCAGCAGTATATGAGCTCTAAGAAGATGCTCTCTACATCACCACATGTACATTCATGCATTTGCCAGATGCTTTCATTCAAAGCAATTTACAGTGCATTCAATTTATACATTTTATTATCAGTATGTGTTACCTCGGCTCAAACTCCTGATCCTAGAAATGAAAATGCAGTGCATTTTATAATCTGCAATGTTGTAACTTTTTAATTCATTTGATCTTCTATTGCTTAGTTCAGGGGTTTTCAAACTGGGGTCTGGGGACCCCCATTGTGCCTTCAGGAGGTTTATTGGGTCCCCAGAAATTACAAAAATTATTAGATGTTTATGTCTCATTTCTTGCCACATATATTGCAGTATTGTTTTATTTGCTTTGTATCTTTCTAGTGTGTTTTCCTTATTACAGTGTCCTTTATCACACTCACTGGAGTTTGTAAGGCAGTATCCTTGTAAAGCTGCTGTGAAACAAGGTTTATTGTGAATTAAAGCTATGTACAAATGCATTTAAATTGAAAATGTTTCTCTTCAGTTTTTCCAACATTACTCTAAAGCGTAGCCAAAATACTTGTTATACACAATATGTAAATTACTCATATATTTATGTAGAGGGTCTTTCACAAAAGGTTCATCATATTTGGGGGTCCCTCGAATCATGAAGTTTCAGAACCCCTGGCTTAGTTGGATTTTGAGTGTATCTTATTGTATCAAAAGATTCACCTTGATCACTGTGCCACCTATCACCAATGCAAAACATGCACACAAACACAGTTACAGGTCCCTAGTTCTCCCAGATCCACACAGCCTCCTACACACACTCACACCCACACCGAGCTCATGCCAACCCTGCTGTCTCATCTGTTATTTCGAGCTGGTGTAAGAGAGACAGTGTGACATTAAACAGTTGGGCTGAGGAGGGAGAGGGGGAAACGTGTGAGTTAGAAAGAGAAAAAGAAGAGAACTGCTGAAGGGGAACAAGAGAGGGAAAGCGGTTTTAAAGGGACAGTTCATACAAAAATGAAAATTCTGTCTTTAAGTTTGTATGACTGAATGACAGAATTTTACGGAACATAAAAAGCTAAATTTAGATCTTTGAATGGTATTCCCCTCCACAAAAGCACAAACATGTACTGCGTCTGCCATATGCTTATAATACAACACTTGGATGGCTGCTTTTGCATCCTTTATGGAAGCTTGAAAGCTTCTATCGTGATTTATTATCATTTCAGTGAGTTTCAAATGTATCCTTTAGTTTGTAAGTCATGATTTTGCAATCCATGAGGGAGTAATAATAATCACACAACGTTTACATGTGAACTATTTCTTTAACAAATAGGAGTAAGTGGAGATGAGAGCTAATATAGAGAATCTATAATACTGTACCTCCTCCCATTAAACAGACACACACAGTAATCCCAATGGGATACTCCACTCCACTACCTGTTGTCTTGGCAACGGCAGTGAGTGTTATAACCAGTGTGTTTTTAAGGAAGAATTCGCACGGGCTTGTTAGGAGAAAACCTTTGCTTCAGAGAGCACAACTTCACCCATCACTGCCCACATTGTGTTCAGGTCACTCAAAAACGTGGTCATTCAGTGTCATTGAAGCCATTTACTAAGTTATCAACTATGCATATCTGTATAGCAATAGGTTATTAACTAATATACGTTTGTATATATGTGTGTTTGAGCAGAGATACGATCTCAGTTAGTGGAGCAGCAGAAATGTTTGGAGCAGCAGACGGACATGCGAGTTCAGCTGCTGCAGGACCTGCAGGATTTCTTCAGGAAGAAGGCCGAGATCGAAAGCGAATATTCACGCAACCTGGAGAAGCTTGCCGAACGATTCATGGCCAAGACGCGCAGCACCAAGGATCACCAGCAGTACAAGTGAGTGCAAGTTCTGTGCATGGTGGCTGAACCTTTGATAAAACACTTTTTATCAACTTAGGGATTTACTAAACAAGGCAAATTAGTGTGAGAGCACAATTTCAATAAAGCGCAGATGGAAGTGGACATTTCTGCGTGTGATTTACCGACAATGCGCACTTGCGCAGGTTAAAGAACACGGATGCAAAAATCTTGTTTCCATAACGACCAATGCAATCTACCAAGAGCATCGCAAATTAGTGTAGGGTTTATGACAGGCTATTTTTAGGTGTTAAATAGTGGCACAAATACCAGCAAATGAACGAGTACAAAAATTGCGTTGCGTGCTTTATTTAAATACTCTCTACTAAGCTCAGTCCATGCCTTTGTAGCGCAGATTTTTAAATGCGTATCATTTAGTAAATCCTAACAGTAGGTTTTTAATGGCAAAAGACCAGAGCCGGACATTAACGGAGTACATTTACTTGAGTACAGTACTTAAGTACAATTTTAAGGGATCGGTACTTTCCTCGAGAATCATTTTTGGGGAGTACTCATGACTTTACTCAAGTACATTTGAGAGGCAAATATTGTACTCCATTACATTTCCATCCATAACCATAAGTACCCGTTACTTCTTCTTCTTCAAAAAAGAAAAATCTCAGGAACCCTCACTTTGTTGTTTCCCTCTCAAACGTCATTGTATTGTGCAGGCGCCACTGATTGGGGCAGCATATCAGCAATCACCTTCAGCTTTCCGCCAAAGTCACCATAGTCAGATTTAGATAAGAGACGAAACCATGGATGAAACGATGGATAAAAACGAGCAGGTCCATCCCGGGAATGTTCCAACCCGTGGCCCCACCTTGCCAGACTATTTCAATTTTTATAAAAAAAACAAAACAAGTTAATGGTACTTTTCGCTTCAAGTGTTTGCTGTGTTTACCAAAACAGAACTTCATCACCGCCTGCGCCTACAAAAATTCAACCCCTTGAGCGGCCGGGATCACTGGTGAGCCCGGAATATTGTTGTTCAAAATTAATTACTTGTCAAAACATCAAACTCTTACTTGATCTGGACAAACTCAGCATCACAACACAGGTTTAAGACTCCAGCTTCAATATTTGACCACTGTTTATGATTAAACTGGTTTGCAGTGACATTAATTTCTTAATTTATGCCAGGAGTGCAAAATAATTAATCTGTAACATTCATTATTTTGAATAGAAATCATCCACTCATAAAACATTCATTCTCGTCTTCTCCGGTTTATTTGTGTTCAAATACATAAAATATACAGAATCCGCCTGGGCTATTAGTGCAATGGTGAGCATATTTGGAGAAATAATGATTAATTATCACATGTTAGTTAAATATTTAGTCATACAGAATAACATTTCTATTCAAAGAGCGAACGGAGCGAGATGTGTGTCTCCTCTTACTGATTTGTGTCAGATTTAACCTCAGAGCTCTATCATTTGCTGTACAGCTGTCAATCATCTCACGTGGTTCAACATGCACTGTGGCAGTAGTAATGCAATATTTAGAAAATGTACTCTTGATACTCAAAGACTTTTAAAAACAAGTACTTCAGTACTTTTACTTAAGTAGACATCTGACTGCAGTACTTGTACTTGAGTAAAATTTAGTAAGGGGTATCTGTACTTTTTCATTACTTTTAGTAATGAAGCTGTGTACTCTGTCCGCCTTTGCAAAAGACGCATTTTTGCTGGCGCAAGCTGTAAGTAAATCTGAACCTTAGTGTTCTAATTAACAGAGTTATTTAGAGTGAGTCCCAGGCACAGCATATCAGCATTTTATTTTATTTTGAAGTTTTGTTCTGTCTACCATGTCTGAAGTCCTTTTGTAGTTCTTTTGTTCATTGGTCTTGTGTTGATTGTTTTCCAGGTGTGTCTTGTTATCTTGTTACCCATGTGTATAGTGTTTCAGTTGTCCCTTGTCGAGTATTGTTTAATTTTTATGTTGTTCCGGTGTATGCTGCCCTCCAAAGCCTAAGTGCAGTATCTACGCAAACACTGAAACTGAGAAAAATGGCTTTAAAGTTTTTACACTAGCCAGCCAAACATGTTGTAGGTAGATTAGTGGTAATGCATTCATGTAATGCCTTGTTAGGAAGAATTTTTTTATAGATAAAAACCATGACCACCACCGATGTGACCTTTGACTCCCAAAATGCAGATACTGCACTCTGCCTTTGAAAGACCTTACACAACTAAAACACTATTGCAAAAGCAAAGTGCAGTATCTAAGAACTAAATGTGTTCATTAAATTTTTTCTCATGCTTCTTAATACATTTTGATTGTTTTTAATAACTGTAATAGTTTTATCTATGTTTGTGAATGCTAAAAATGCTCCTTTTACCACAAAGGGAGTATTTAACTCACTTTATTAATTTTTATTTATTAAAAAAATTACATTAGACGAGGTTTGCTTTAAAACAGTAGTTAAAAATTAACATAATTTGAAAATAGAAGAACATGTTTGTCCCAAAGACATTATTGTTTCAAATGTACTATAAGTGGTAACTAACAGTATGTACATTTTTGTTAATTTTCATCTCAAAGTAGCACAGTTATGTAAACTTAGATATTTTTAAGATTAGCTTAAGAAGTACTAAACTAAATGTTTTAATATTAAGTAGCCTACAAATTAGTTAGTGGAGAAAGAGCACTTATTATGGAAGTGTACTTTTTCACATAGTGTGCTTTCTGCTGGCCCGGCTGCGCTCGTCAGGTTGACTGGGCTCCGCTATCTTTGCCTAGCAATAAAACTTTACCAGACTCTTATCAAACTTTTGAAGGAGTAACCCCTGTCAATACAATTTAATTAGCTGCCTAAAAAGTGGAGAGATGTTCGAATCAACAAACACCAATGCGCTTGAATCGGATTATATCATTATTGTCGGACGATATTGCCTTCAAGGGACGAGCACAGGTAGGTCAAAACTTGCTAGCAGCTGGCTAGTCAATGTTAACTACTTATAAAGCTGTAATTTGCCTTAGCATGAGTTATTATTTAGCTATCTTCCTTACCAGTATTTGTTTATTTGCGTTTTTAACGCGAGTTCAACCATCATTTGGCCGCGGGATTGTGCCATGGTTTGTTGTTTCTGTGTGTTACAATCGTGGGAAACCCCAGTATCTGCGGTATCAAAGCCGGGGAAACAAAGCCAGAACGCAGTAACATCACAGCATGGATTTTGTAGTTACTGCAATTTTGACACCCTCATTTCTCTGAAACGGGACAAAATTGAACCAGGAGACATAAAGCTCATTTCAAGCCTTAAAGTGCCCGTATTATGAAAAACTCACTTTTTCTGGGTTTTGGGGTGTTCATTTGTGTCTCTGATGCTCCCACACGCATACAAACTTGGAAAAAAATCCATCCATGCTGTTTTGAGTGAGATACAGGTTTCTGAATGTCCTCTGCCTTGAGTCTCAGATTGCGCGAGTTAAAACTCAGCTCCGTTGTGACGTAACAAAAAGTTTCGTCACATTCAGTTTGAACTTTCCCGCCCACCACCCCACTCGCAGGTCTCCACCCACCAGGTAGCTAGAGAGCATAGAGCAGTCACTTGAATGAGACCCTCTGTGCTGTTATCATGTCTCACGGAAATAACAGCGCTATTTGGATATTATGGATTATACTCCCACCTACTTTTAAAAACAAAGTTTTAACGCGTGGTTATTGGAACCCGGAGTAATCTTATATACAGTGTGTTACGACGCAAACAGTCCTCAGATTGTAGGCGATAAGACCTTCATGCGAAATCTGATGTAAACAACAGACTATGTATCTATATTTCACGGATTATAAGCATTTGTGGACAAAAATGGTAATTGGATGTATTTTATTGGACTTTCATGGATCATTCACACATCTGAAACAGACTGGATTCGATTCGCGATCGCGTTGTTTCATCACAAAGGTAAGAAGTCACGTTATATTTTGCATGTTGTCATCTTCTGTCACAAAATACTACATTTATGATGCTAGAGCTAAAAACTTTTTGCCAAACTAACCGAGACCGTACGCCCCGGCTTTTCTGACGAGGCGAGCCTCTAATAACTTTACGGTCCGCATAGATATATACACGGTCCGGACCTCCCGCTAGCTTCTAGCAATTAGCACGCGGTCCACAAGCAGTATACATCCCCCGCCGGGTCTTAATTTCTGTAATTTGCGAAAATAATGCGTTTGAAAATTTTTATAACGGGAATATGTTAGTATTGTCCAGGGAAAACGAGTGTATTGTTCAGACTGCTACATCACAATTTACGCTGGAATCTTTGTGTCATGATGAGTTTGACACACCGAGACCGGGGACGATGCTAACCCCCGAGCCTCTTATAACTTTACGGTCCGGACCTCCCACTAGCTTCTAGCAATTAGCACGTGGCCCACAAGCAGTATACATCCCCCACCGGGTCTTAATTTCTGTAATTTGCGAAAATAATGCGCTTGAAAATGTTTTATAATGGGAATATGTTAGCATTGTCCAGGGAAAACGAGTTTGTTGTTGTGACTGCTAACGTAACATCACAATTTACTCTGGAATCATTGTGTGTCATGAGTTTCTTCACCTGTAGTGTACTTATTAGTGATACTTTTCTGCATGATTTGTCGGTTGGCAACATAAACCGTTAATAATAATAATAATCATAGGTGTCATTTACACTGGGGACGCTGGGGACATGTCCCCACCACTTTTTAAAATGACTGATTTTGTCCCCACCACTTTTTGGTTTTTTGGTTAAATTGGCACATTTGGTTAAAATGTTCTGAAAATCAACGACTTACACTGCAAAAATGACTTTCTTACTTAGTATTTTTGTCTTGTTTTCAGTAGAAATATCTAAAAAATCTTACATCAAGATGCTTTTTTTGATGAGCAAAATGACGTAAGAAAATAAGTCTAGTTTTTAGACAAAAATATACAATTTAAGTGAATTTGTGATTAAAACAAGCAAAAATATCTGCCAATTGGCTGAAAAAAATTCTAAAAATAACACTTAATTTAAGTAAAATTTTCTCACCCCATTGGCAGATATTTTTGCTTGTTTTAAGCACATTCACTTAAATTGTATAGTTTTTGTCTAAAAACTAGACTTATTTTCTTACAGCATTTTGCTCATCAAGAAAACACCTCTTGATTTAAGTATTTTTTAGATATTTCTACTAAAAACAAGACAAAAATACTAAGAAAGAAATTCAGTATCTTAGTATTTTTGTCTTGTTTTCAATAAAAATATCAAAAAATTCTTCAATTAAGATGCTTTTTCTTGATGAGCAAAAATCTAGTTTTTAGACCAAAATTATCAAATTTAAGTGATTTTGTGCATAAAACAAGCAAAAAAATCTGCCAATGGTTTAAGCAATTTTTTCTAGATTTTTTCTTAAATTTAGTGTTTAAGAAAAATTTTCAAGATTTTTTGCCTACCCCATTGGCAGATTTTTTTGCTTGTTTTATGCACAAAATCACTTACATTTGGTATTTTTTGACTAAAAACTACACTTATTTTCTTAGGTCATTTTGCTCATCATGAAAAAGCATCTTAATTTAAGATTTTTTACATATTTTTACTGAAATCGAGACAAAAATACAAAGAATTATTTTTTTTGAAAATCCATTTATTGCAGTGTACGACTGGTTTTGTGGTCCAGGGTCACATATGTTGTGTTGTGTTCTTATAGTGTGTTTTCTTTAATGAATTTCATTGTAATCATTGACTTAACGTGCTGCTGTTTTCTAAATTCTACGGTATGGTGATTTGGCACTGTTCGGTTGAGCTGGTGTTGTAGGGACTGTTACATGTGCAGTCGAAATTGTGGAGTGTTTTATGCTGAGTATTTTTGTGTTGTTGACCGGCCTACACTATGCCCATTTTTGATGCGCCGTTATTCAATATTTTTCCTGTCCTGCTGTAATGTTTTTTCATCTCATCTTTTGTCCCCACCACTTTTCAACAGAAACTGACGCCCCTGATAATAATAATATATAAAATAATAACACCGTATGGTCTGTATTGCTCACGATACCACTGAGCATGCGCACGATCACATGACGTTAGTAGTGGGGCGTGATCAAAGGAGCAGCAGCTCATAAATATGTAAGACTAGCTCAAAACGGCACAATCTGAACTGCCCTGAAACAGAGGCTCCTAGAGATGGGTAACAATCTTTTCCTACAAGCTATTTCGAGCAAACAACTTTTGAAACATGCTTTATGGAACTCATACACCTATATAACTTGTGGAAAAGCAGTCATAAGATGGGCACTTTAACTCAATTTTGACCAAGTGTGTAGTTACTGCGCTTTGGCTTTGGACGGCAGTATGGTGTTCTGGTTTTGTGTCTGCAACCTGTTTGGATTATCTTGTGTTACTTTGTTATATTAAACCCTACTGCAATTGGACCCACTGCCTCCTCACATCATAACACCAACCCTATTAAAAGCAAAGTAAAAACATATAAAACACAAAAGAGAAATAAAAAGAATAAAACATTTATACCTAATAAAACAGACAATCACTATCTATCAAAAGCCAGAATAAAAAGAAAGGTCTTCAGGGGAGATTTAAAATAGGCTAAAGATGGCGCCTGTCGAATGTAAATAGGCAGACTATTCATTTTTGGGGCTATAACGTAGAATGCCCGATACCCTTTAGCCTTCTTTTTGGATTTTGGAACAGCCAGCAACAGATGGTTTGTTGATCTTAAGATCTTGCTGGTGTATAGCACTCTAAAAGGTTTGAAATATAATTTGGTCTGCATGTTTCCTTTCCTCACGTTCACCTCAGAATAAATTGTCCTTCACACATTTTTGTTCGATTTCATTTTGCAGTGGATTTGAGGGCAAAGGCATCTTCTGGATTATTTTACATGATGCTCTGTCCCTTTATGTCGGGGATAGCAGAGGAGAGCCGATGGCTATGTGTGCTGTATTTGTTTTTATGTCTGTTGTGTGTGTGTGTGTTCAGGTATTTACAGGCATCTGTGTATTTGCCATCTCATTAATGCAGATAACATTCTGCTGAAAAAATTAAGAGGTGAAGGATGAACGAGAGAGAGCTAGAGAGAGAGAGAGAGAGAGAGAGAGAGAGAGAGAGAGAGAGAGAGAGAGTTTTACAGTTTCTCTTCTGTTGCATTTTTTTGACCATGCTGGGCACCGTCAGTGTTTTGGTCCTCATGGGGCTGTCCCATCAGATGCCTGCTGAGCTTTGTGATTAGTCATTGGCTGCTAAAAAAATTCTTCTCTTGGTCTAAAATGGCTTCCCATTGTCTTCGGTACAGTCTTTACTTATATTGAAGATTAACTCTTAGAAACAAAATGGCGTCTTTTACATCACCTCTCCAGGTGGTTAAATGTTCAAAACACCTTTACTCTCTAAAATATATTAATCTTGTGCACCAATAATCCAAAACTTCTGTAGACCTTATTGTACACATTGCAAATCTGTCAAATATTTTTTTACTCCAAAATAAACGAAGCAGCAATACTATATGAACTTAATTAGATATATTTAATATTCTGCACATTGTAGACATCCGGGTTAAAACCTTTGTACACAATATCAGACTTTCATGCCTCCACAGAAGCACACAAGATCTTAAAAAATAAAATTTTCTAACCATGCTGGGATAACATGGATCATTATGTTATGCACAAACTTGTGGAGTCCATGCCAGACGGGACAAATTACATTTACATTTTGCATTTAGTAAATGCTTTAATCCAAAGAAATTTATGTAAAAATTAGGTTTCTCTACACAGACCCAAACTAACCTGGTTACCATTTCATATTTGCACAAAACCCTTGCAATAGGCTATCCTCTAAATGACAATGAAAACTTGTGAATTGACATTGCTTCCATTATCCTGTTATGCTACTACAGTGTCATTTATCCTTTCATGATAATGAAAATGTAATAAAATATAGGCCTAAGTTTTAACTTGAAGTAAATAATAATAAAGAAATGTTGCCTTATCAAAAAGTGAAATAAGTTTACGTTCAGACACTACAATTATCAAATGAAACAAAATGGGCTCTATCATACACCCGGCGCAATGCGCGACGCAAGTGTCCTTTGTTAGTTTCAACCCAGCGCAATGATCATTTTCACGTTTAGCGCCACGTTGTTTAAATAGCAAATGCGTTTGTGCCCATTTTTGTGCCCATGGGCGTTCTGATCTAAAAACGAGGTGTGTTCAGGCGCATTGTTGGCGCGTTGCTATTTTGAGGCAACTAAAATAGACTACGCCATTGACCCTAAAACCTGGTCTAAAGTCAATGGCGCAATATGTTTTTGTTATTTAATGAGCGCGTTAGAAATATGTGCCTATAAACGGGACGACAACGCGGGTTTGCTTATCACATATATGGATACGCATCAGCACAAAAAAGCTTTTAAATATGAAAAAGTAAAGCATTCAAATGTAAAAGATTATTATTATTATTGAGTCTCTTAACATAAATGAGGACTGATTATGAGAAGTTAGAAGGTGTAAAGAGCTGCTTCACCTGCAGCCTGGTAAGTAAATAAATGCTTTGCTTTAAACAAATGTATCTGTTTTTAAATGTTTTTTAAATGCCACTCCACGGATTTATTGTATATGATGACTCTGTACCTGTGGATATGGTGAGATGAGAAACATTAAGTAATGCTGTCCGAGTGCTGAAACGGCACTCGGCACGTTTGTAAATTCTTTATCTCCTGTTTTTTACAAATAAAGTATTTATAGAGTACAAACCTTTTCTTACATACTTGTAAATTATTTTTTGATGATATTGAATAGCCATACATTTACAGCAATTAAAAGCCTGCTATTTTTACTTCCACGACTAAAAGAAAACGGGTTTTATAGGATTTAATCCAAAAAATAACAAAAAAATTTCAATTGTGTGATAAACAACACAATTATTAAACATTAATCTTAAACTGGAGGTCTTCTTCCTCCGCTTAGTTTTTCAGTTTACAAAGTCATCACCTAAATATAGCAATACTGAAATCGCGGGCACGTGCCCGAATTTCTGAGGTATTAATTCTGTTTCCGCCTGGATGGGACTGTAACATTGTGTGTTATGCAATATCCACCTCTCACCACAAGGAGGAGATCCTCTATGGAGGAGATTGTATTTAAATAAATCGCAGAAATTTTAATATTACGTTTATGGTAATAGACTACAGTGAGCGTCATGTCAGAACTTCCACTGCAGGCATCGTTCTAAAAACCGTGGTTACCATGGGTCTGATGCCCATTCCAACTAAAACAGTAAATGTTTATAATTTAATTTGAAAGTACCAACAAAATTCTACCTTCTGTAAAAATTTCATGCAAATATCTGATAAAATGAAAAAGTTATTAGCAAAAACATGTGAATAAGCAGCATTTCAGTCACACACATTCCATAGACATCCATACATAATTTTTTCCACTGATTTCTAATATTAAGAATATCATAACTTTCTCAATTCTCAAGCTTTGGGGTTTTTGAAAATTCTGTCATAATACCTACACAATAGGGATTAGACACCGCGCCACCGCAACTGGCTTTTAAAGGGGATGATAAGACTCTGATTGGTTTATTGCACGTTACGCCCAAAACACTCCCATTACTCATTAAAAGAATATAAACAACCCTTTTCGACCGTGCGCTCGGCGCACAAACCATTTTTCCAGTCCTTAAATTAGCAAAAGTGGCATCGGACACGCCCATTTAGAAATGAAAGCTAATAAAAATGACAAAATTCCAGGTTACTAAAAATTAAAGGTGCTAAAGAATGCATTAAAACAATGTTAAATTGTTCTTTGATATCTACATAGAAGGTATGTAACTTTATTTAGTAAAAAAATCCAGAGATGGTTTAACATGTCCATTTACAACCCTAGAATTTGCCTTTAGAATGAGATGGTCTAATTACCTTATTTGAAAGGTTCATGAATAATAATGTTGAGCTCTGTTCTGATTGGTTGTTTTACAGAGCAGTCAGTTCAGTAGCTCTGTGTGTGTGTAAACGGACCTTATGTTTGAGCCTGTATCAGACGAAGATACAGATTTTGAGGAATGATCAATTGTTTGGAGATTGATTGTTGATGGATGTTTCTGAGTCAGTTTGTGTTTTTTTCAGTATGTAACGTCAATATTAGAACTTCAGTCTAAACGTTAGCATATAGCATTAATTCAGCAGTCACAACTTTGTTTTTAGTATTGTTACAACATTTGTACTTCACTTAATCTGCAATTTAATGTTGGGGTGTACATCGCAACTGTAACGTCACAGTTGGTTTATGTTGATAGCTGTCTTCTGCATGCACAAGGTTTACATAACAAGGATGAAACAATTGTGTTTGAGGCTCACGATATTACCATGTCAATACCATGTACAGAACTCTTATTATTCATCTATAACTAGCTACAGTTTTCCATTCTACAGCACCTTTAAACTAAAATTAACATGAAAACTAAAAATAACTTAAAGTATTATTAAAGCAAAAATACAACTAAAATTAAACTAAAATAACTTACATTAGTACACTTTTTGGAATCTTTAAAGAGCGACCATCTTTGCTTTTATGCACGTCAGATGACCTGTAAATGGCAAAAAACCTGTTTCCATTGCAGTTAAATATTTCTTGTCCAGTTGCCTAAAAAAATACCTCATGCGAGTGTTAAAATGTGCAAAATTTTAAGGGTAATGGAAACACAACCATGTATAATATCCTCACTGTATTGACAATGTCCCATATGTAAACATAAAACATTAAATATATTGTGAATAAATGAACTAATGTAGATTCACTTTTAAGTGGAGTGTGTTTTAGAAGTCACTAATTTGTGGAGTATATGTTGCTATTAAGTTATGAGTCATTTGTTATGATGATTTTATAGATGAGCCTCTCGAGTGTTTTTAGTTCTTGTTGGATCTACGGTATAGATCTTAAGGTTTTTTTTGCATTGTATTATTTAGAGGAAAATTATTTAATTGTACCAAAAGCAAAGTATTTGACTTCAGTCCATTTAGTAGAATCTGCCACCAAAGTCTTGCAGTGCATTTGGACAGCATGGACAGCCAATCCTGGGGCTACACAGCAAGTTCAATGACAAAAATGTGGCTATTCATTTGAAGTAGATCCAGTAGTTTGCTCAAAAATAAATGATTTGTCTGCATGCTGTTTCGAACTCTTATGACTTTTTTTTATTGAGGAAATGTTGGGCAGAATGTGAGGTACTACAACCTCAGTCCCCATATGGGAAATAAATCCCAAGTTTTTTCAGATAAAGTTAATCCATACAGGTTAGAAACAACATGTTTTACGAGCTAATTGACTTTTTTGTCACCAAACACACATGGCAAGTGTACTAAAATGTTAACACGTTTTTCCTAATAATCTTTGTTTACGAAATTTTTGCCTGTAAACTTTTCAACATATTTTTAAATTTACAGGTACATATTGTATTTTTAAAGATATTTAGGATACGCTTTGTATTATGGTACAGGAAAGATCAGAATCTGCTGTCTCCAGTGAACTGCTGGTACCTGCTGCTGAACCAGGTGAGGAGAGAGAGTAAAGATCACGCCACTCTCAGTGATCTTTACCTCAACAACGTCATCACTCGCTTCACGCATGTCAGCGAGGATAACATGCGTCTGCTTAAGAAGGTAAGCTCGTGGGGGGCTGCTTTCTGTGAGCATTTTAATGTTAAAGTATAACATGAAAAAGTATGTTATAATTTTAATGTACTTTTTATATAACACTTTCATGTTGCTACAAAAGTACATTTCCAAGCATGAATGCAGTTTGTGTGTATTTCTCATTTATTATTTACAATCACAGGCTGTGTTTGGCTCTGCACAGTCCAACACAGTGGTCGTTTATTTATAGAAAGTGAATTTTCCTGTTTCGCACAGCAAAACTTTAAGCTAATCTTGTGGACAACACTTAATGTGAAACCCATTAGAGGTCTGCTAAAGCTCAACTTATAAGTGAGACTTAATCTGTCCTTTGGTCATTTTATCAAAGTGTAATGTTGTTACCGTCTTTCATTGTGCTGTACCACTACAATACTGCCTGTGAAATCCAGGCTAAAGTCTCGTAATCTAATGCAGGTGTGCCCAAACTCTGTTCTGGAGGCCCGGCATCCTGCAAAGTTTAGCTTCAACCTTAATCAATCACACCTGAATCAAGCAGCTAATTAAGGTTTTACAGACAAGTTGAAGCTAAACTCTGCAGGACACCGGCCCTCCAGGAGCGAGTTTGGGCACCCCTGATCTAATGTATGAGATTAGGAGCATCAAAGTTTGAATGTACTCATTAATTTCAATCTATGACATGACTTTAGTCAGTCAATATTAAAAGTTATATTTTCACAGTATGTTCTTCATATTATGTAGGATGATTTATGTTTTAAACATGAAATCACAAAAAATGACTTGAGCTGGGTTTTTTTTGTCTGTATATATTCCCGTCTGTTATATAAGACCAGCAGACTGAAAAAAATAAATATTTTAGTTGACCTAATAGTTTTTTTCTGTCTCTGCTTGAAATATTTCAAAAATGCCCAAACTTGACTAAAGCCCTTATTTAAAGGGGACATGTCACACAAATTTCTTTAAGATGTAAAATAAATCTTTGGTGTCCCCAGAATACTCATGTGAAGTTTGAGCTTAAAATACGATATAGATAATTTATTATAACATGTTAAAACTGACACTTTGTAGGTGTGAGCAAAATTGTGCCGTTTTGGGTGTGTCCTTTAAAATGCAAATGAGCTGATGAAATGCAAACACTGATCACAATGATGGTGGTTTGATGCAATTCAAACTCGATTGTGCTGTCAATTTTTTTCTTTACTTTCTCTCTGCACTAAATGGCAGTGCTGTGGTTGGATAGTGCAGACTAAGGGGAGGTATTATTATAATAAGAGCTCCTTAGGACATCACAAGGAGAGCCAAATTTAAATTTTATAGCAGTTTAAATGTATTTTTAATAATAAAAAAATGCAGTATATATTAATTTTATAAATAAAATTTTATAAATAAAATTATAAAAATGTAAATGTTTCACAAAAGAAATAATGTAAACATGAAGCCATAAGTCCCAAGTAGTTGTGATCCAAATTTCAAGTTAAAATCACAAAAAAATGTGGTTTGTGTCACTCTTTTAGTTGTTTTACCAACAAAGGCCACTAGGTGTCAACGGATTGCTGCATACTCTTGTCACAAATTATTCAATTACTCTTACTGCATTATTATTACTGCTAAAATGTTTTAAATTATGAAAACTACATTCTTAGAGCTTTCCAGTGATATATAGTTTGTCAACATTTTTGAAGATTTATACTAGGATATAGTGTTATAAATATATACATTTTATATGCATTCCTATGGGGGGGGGGGTCATGTAACAAAAACCTGTCACTACATTATTTCTATCATCAGATGACCTTAAAATATGAAAACTACATTCTGAGAGCTTTCTAGTGATATATGGTTTGTCATGATTTTTTAGGTTTAGAGTAGGGGTTTAGTCTTATAAATATGTAAAAAAAGTTGGCCCCACCCATGGGCCCATGACCTTTTACAAACTGACTTTCACAACATAATTTTATCCCCAAAATGGTGATGATATATGAAAACTACACTCTTAGAGCTTTCAAACGATATACAGTTTGTCGTGATTAGATATGAATTCATATGCAAAAAACTAAAGCAACAGTAGGCGTCTCGTAGGCGGAACAGTGACATTTAGCAGGATTATCAATGTTTTAGGCGCACTCTTATCATAAATGAATCAATTACTCTCTCTACATAATTTATTTTATAAAACACTGAAAATATCTGTATTCTAGAGGCTTAGACCTTTCCAAAGATATATAGTTTGTCATGATTCAATAACTTTTACATCCAAAATATTGAAGTAAAGCCAGGTGTTCCTCAGGAGGAACAGTGACAGTTAAGGGTTAAACATGGAAAAATTTAAATGTTCATGCCATGGCCCCTTTAAATATTTCATTTTCAAAAGCATGCATTAAACTTAGAGTTCATGTCATTTCTTATCAGAATTGACCCAGGTTCTGTAAATCTTAATGTAAGTATGAGTTCTGTTTTGGTCCATCTTGTTCAGATTTAATTTTTTTTTTTACTTCACAGAGTAAAGAGATTATTTTCCAACTGCAGGAAGACCTGATGAAGATTCTTAATGAACTTTACACGGTGAGCTCGCTCTCATCATCTGCTCAATATTCTTTTGGATTACATTTTTATCCTGTCAGTTCAGTGGTGGTTTTCTCTTTCTGGTTTTATCATTCCATCAATACGTATTTCACCAGGTCCATTATCAACACTCTCCAGATCTTACTCCCCTCACTCACTCTGTAGCTCGACTGTATCACTTTCATCAGTCTTTCATTTACCTACACTCTTAAGAAAAATGGTTCTATATAGTACCAAATAAGGGTTCTTCAGCTCGTAACAATAGCAGCACCCTCTTTGGTACTATATAGAACCCTTTTTTAGATGGTTCTATATAGAACCTTGCCTTGAAAAGTGCTACATAGAACCTCAATATAACAAATCACTACTCAAATAAGATATGGATGTTAAATAACAGCTTCAAAATTAAATAAATGAACAATAAAATTTGGCAAAGACAATCATTCTAAATAGACAACAATAACATGAAATAATTAAAATCATGATATGCGACATCAAAACATGCAAATGATAATAAATACTGAATATTAACATATTATGACATTACATACAGATGTAGACACTTTAGCACAAACTGATAAATGGCATAGAATACAGATTAATTGGATGATAATAATACATTACTAACTGTAAATATAAAAGTCAACAGGATTGTGTCAATGTTTGTAGAATCCCGCCAAAAAAGTCCATATTATTTTGTTTGCTGGATCATTGTACAGTACATACTTCATCCAATGTTCTTTGTTTTGTGGCAATGAAGTTGAACATTTAGTCAGATAAGAGTAAGATAAGAGATGGTCTGCTGTTGTTATGTTGATCTTAAGACGCAGGCTGTGATAATCACAGATTCCCCTCACCTTATGCCTATAAGTCAAACAGCATCTTTCATTTTATGTCTATACACTCTAATCACAGATTCCCCTCACCTTGCAGTGGTCATCATCATACAAGATTTGGATCTGTTGGACATGGGAGAAAGGATAAGACATAGAGACAAAACAAGTTAATATTAGCCTGGAGTTTGCTTACATACTGTATGTAAAACATGATTTGACAGAAGTTTTAATATGATTCTGCTCAAGATACCCGTTTTGTCAGTAAATAGGTGAATGGTTGGCGAGAGATTTATTCATAAATTGAATAAACATAAACAACTGTTATCAAGTCAATGGCCGACCTGCAGAGCTTAACTCATGATCCACCTACAACAGATAGACAAAAATAATAAGTAATTCTGCTATAACATGTAAATGTGCCACAAGATCACACACACAATCTTCAAAATGTTTAAACAGTAAATAACTATTTTTAATGCCAGCATTGAAAGAAACATGCATACATCACCTTTAAAAACAGGATGTGTCTCTCATATCAAGTGATCATACGCACTGCCTTCACTCCCAGCATAAAAAAGATTACCTCACATTCGAAAACTCAATATCAATAAATACCAAATATCAATAAAAAAACTAAACACATGTTGTACCACATTCTTCTGATAATTAGTTTAATAAACTTAATGTACAATATACATGTATTAACTTTTTAAAACTTTAACAAATCATTATCCTAAGCCTTAAAGCAGAGTCCTCTAAATATATCATTTAAAAAAGTATGAAGCTTACCTGTTATAAAGGGAATGAAGCTTACAGTATAAAGTTTACCTGCTATAAAATAAATAAATTTCAATAAGAACACACAAAACTTCAATTTTCAAAATGTTTTTAACAGTAAATGATGATTATTTTACTCTCTTACCTGTTTGTGTTGTTAGTCTGCAGGCAGTTCAGCAGGACTGATGATTTAGAGCTTTTACAGGTGAAAATAATCAGGAGGCAGCTTGAAAATAACTGACTAAATTTAAAATCAAAAAAGGAGGGAAATAAAGAACCTTTTGCCAAGACAAAGAACCATTTCGGGAAAAAAGGGTTCTTCAGTAAGCTATGGTTCTATATAGAACCTTTACCATCATTTCAGAACCTTTGAAGAACCATTTTTCTTAAGAGTGTATTTTATAATTTCAGTATTTATTTTGTCTTTTTTTCACTTGCCCAGCAGGCAAGACCCGCTTGTAATTTTCGCTTGTTGGTCCTGGTTGTGAATAATGCTGATTTTGCTTGTTAAATGGGGAAGAGCAATACCAATTACCCCATACTGGAAACCCACATCCAAAACAGAACATGTGCTGGAGACTAGAGGATGACACGGGAGTGGATTTTCACTCCTGTCCCGTCCCACTCCCATAGAAATAAATCTTGTCCCGTCCCACTCCCAGACCAAAGTTTAAAAAATAATCCCATCCCATCCCATCCCACTCCTGGTAAATTGACTCCCACTCCCATCCCGCTCCTGTTTAAACTGACTCCCGCTCCTGTATCGCTCCCATATATTTTTTTCATCAACTAGTGTTTAGTTCATACAAAGAATTTGATTTAATCTGCTCTCCATCCTGTTTTGGACCAGCTGCTGAGGCTGAGCCGGTTTCTAGATTTTCTCCAGAAAATGGAATACAGCAAATAAAAGAAAAACAAAACATAGTTCACTCCATGTCTACAATAGTTTAATAAACCCAAAGTCTGGAGTCCAGAACACAAGAACCAGACGAATAATTGGATTATGGGTGTTTAATTCACAGTTGCAGTATGGGCATAAAACCTTCCATTAATATGCACTTTAGTATCTGTGTTTGTGTGGTTCTGCAACAACAAATAATAAACAAGAATAAAAGCCTTATGAAAGAACATTACAAGATATACATTTGTTTAAATAACCAGCATTAACAGCTGTAATTAAGTTCAAAATATGCAAAAATATACAAGATACCGCGAAATGGTGTCATATGTTCTAAAATGTGACTAGCACATGTATCAGATAACACATACAGTAAATAACTATATTTGTTAGAATTGTTAAATAACTGTATAAGTATTAGAACTATACAATCTCCAATATAAGGAAACAATACTGAATAAATATGTACAAGATAAACTAACACAAATATAAACTGGGTACCATGACTATTAATGAGAAGATTCGCGCTATCTAACAGCTTCATTTACATGATGAATGATAACTGACAATATAACATAAAAGACGCGGTAATCTTGCTGCTAATTTAAAGACAACAAGAAAAAACTTACTATTCGGCACTGACGCACACAATAAAGCACAGAAACTATCCAAACAGCAGGAACACAACTCTTGTCACACACTTATCTCTCCGTTTGATCAGAGCCGCTATACTCTTTGCTGCTGTTCCCTTTTCTCATTAGCGCTCAGGCTGCGTTGGAGCGCTTATGCACCAGGGAGACGCATCCGTGAACATTCATGCAACCTTTCTTACACATGCAAACACACACACAGGCACGCACGCACACAATATATTAACTAAGTTTATTTATAGAAACTGCATATTTGTGTATAAAGTTGGGTATCATAGTTTTATTACGATCCCAGTCCCGTCCACTCCCGCTGACATTTTTTCCTGTCCCGTCCCAATCCCGTGATTAATAGTGATTTTGTTCCCGATCCCACGGGAATCCCGCGGGACCCACAGGACCCGCGGGATTCCCGAAAAAATGTCAGCCTCTACTGGAGACCAGCAGTGGTGGTCTTGTCGACTAGGATGTTATATGTGTATATCTGTCTGTAACTGCAGTGTTTTTGTGTGCTAATCATCTAACCTGAATGTGAGGATCTTCGACAGGGCTGAAATCAAAAGCTTCTTGAATAAATGAACTGTTTGAAATAAAAACACGCAACACACATTAGTTCTGTCAGCCATGCTTACGGCTAACATGAGGAGCATGCACTTACAGTCTAGTCACATAACAAAAGTTACAGCAGAGTGAAACTAGATGCAAATTGATAGAGCAAAGTTTCTGTACGTTTTCTTACAAATGTTTGCGCATGCACACTCATGCATTCAAACATACAATGACAATTAAAAAGACAGAATGTGTATTCATTCAGTACATGTTTTTAAGAAGCTTTTGAACATGTTGAATCATTGGTTCTCTTAGTTACCAGATATTTGACCCTGGACCACAAAACCAGTCATAAATGTTGATTTTTTCGAAATAAAGATTTATGCATCAGCTGAAAGCTTAATAATAATAATAATATAATAATAATAAGGTCTTACAGTGATGTATGGATTCTTAGGATATGCCAATATTTGTCTGAGATTTTTTCGAAAATCTGGAATCTAAGGGTGCAAAAAGAATCTAAATATTGAGAAAATTGCTTTTAAAGTTGTCTAAGTAAAGTCCTTAGCAACTCCGTCCACTTACAAAAATAAAGGTTTTGATAGATTTATGGTAGGAAATATACAAAAATATCTTCATAAAACATGATATTTACGTGATTCTTGGCATAAAAGAAAAAACTGTAATTTTGACCCATACAATGTACTTTTGGCTATTGCTTTAAATATATATGTGCCAGTTCAAAGGTGTTGTGGTCCAGGGTCACATACAATATGAGCTTTTGGGATTGTGGGTAATGTAGTTTTGTGGCTGCTCTGCCCCATACAGGTGATGAAGACATATCACATGTATCACAGTGAGACTCTCAGTGCAGAGAATAAGCTAAAGGAAGCAGAGAAGCAGGGTGAACGACAGGGTCGAGGGGGTGAGGCTGTCTTTAGCCTGCGCACAGAAGATCGCCACCAACGACGAAACGCTGCCCGTAAGATCCAAAAGATGAAAGAAAAGGTAAGTTCAACATCTTACATTTATGCATTTGCCAGATGGTTTTATTTAAAGCGTCACATTGCATTCAATTTAGGGGGGTTTCAGGTAGACAGTTTTTGACAGTCATCTTAATTTCAAAAGTGTTTCATTTTAAAGTGGCCTTTTATTGTGGCCAGCCTAAGGCACACCTGTGCAATAGTCATGCTGTCTATTCAGCATCTTGATATGCCAAACCTGTGAGGTGGACGGATTATCTCGGCAAAGGAAAAGTGCTCACAAACACAGATTTAGACAAAGTTGTGAACAATATTTGAGAGAAATAGGCTTTGAGTTCAGCTCATGAAAAATGGGTGCATTTAATAAATTTTAGTTATGCTTAAATGTTCCAAATTATACATTTTAAATAATTTTGTAGGAACTACTGTATAATTAATTTAATGAGTGTTCCTTTATAGCTCAGTCAAACGTGAATGCTTAAAAATAGGGTTTAAAAGAGCAAAAAGTTAGGCGTCCGACTAGGAGGACCCTCACAGCATCAGATGGGAGCTTTAGTGGAGATGCTTGCAACATTAAAGGTAGGTCCTGTTGCAGTCGAATGTAAATGTACGAAAATAAGTGATGGGGCTTGACCAGCAATTCGAAGGGGCAAGCCTTAAAATACTGAAAGAGAATTCCCCACGGCCTACGAATGGAGAGCCCACACAGCGACGTGTAAGAAAGTGCGACAATGTGTAAAAATAAACTTGGTAAAACTTTCATGGGACAGAGGGACTGCTATTTATAGGCATGTTTTGTGCTGATTGGTTGGATTACATGATGACCATGCTCCTCCCGAACTTAGTTAAATAAACTTCATAAAATGTATACCTTGTAATGTCACTTTGGATAAAAGTTTCTGCCAAATGCATAAAAATGTCAAATGTAATGCGTTATTATTGCATTTCAGTTAAATAAAAATCCTTAAACATTTGAACCTTATTGTCTGTGCTTTCCAAATGTACATTTTTGAACCCGTTCCAGTAAATCACAGGTACAGCATGTGTGATTAAAACAAGATGTATTTATAGTATCTCAGTGTATCAGTTGGGATCTGGGAAAGAAGCTTCATTTTAGAGCTGTAAATGCCAACCATTGATAGTTTTTTTTAATCTAGTATAAGATAGACAAACAGTTTATACACCAACAAAACCAGCATTTTACATTTTCAGTAAAATACCCGCATGACAGACAGCGTGTTCACTTTGGTTTTGTAGTACATCTATTTCTCTTTTATAACATATGGAGGAGAAGAGGTTCGTATGAGCAATTTTTACTATATATGACAGTAAGGGCAGCCAAAATATCCCAATAGACTAAGTCAACAGTGTTATGAGACCCCTTTCCCCTTTTTTATGTATTGCAAGTTGTTTGCAGAAACATTGGACATAATTTTTTTCTAAATGCACTAATATCACATCAGTTAGGCTTAATTTAAAAAAAATGTTATTCATTTAGCTGATTTCTCAACAAATCACAAAAATAATGTACTTATCGTACTGATCCTTTCACAGAAATAAATGGCCGTTACTAAACCGTTTTAAGTCCTAATATATAACATTTAGGTATATATATGCCTATATTTTGTACCAATTTGTACATCTGAATCACTAATATGAACTCTAGGTGCAAATGTGTACTTTTTGAAAGTTCTGCCAGAGTGACAGCTTGGGACCATTATTTGACAATTTTTCTGACAGTGTGAATGCTCACTGTTGAGTACGGCAATAAAGGGAGTTTCTGGGTCCATAAAGGTCGAAAACCCTGTATTATAGGATTTGTTGCTTGATTTAATGATAACGTTGCTGTGAAATATCTGTGGGTTTTTACCAACAGCCGAGGAGCTTTAATTAAAGAAGCAATTATAAATCACAGAGATGCAGCAGCATAGCCAAGCTGAGTGTCATTGTGCTAACACACCGACATTAGAAACAAAGCCCATCAATATTCAGTCAATAAAACCATTTTATCTTTTGCTCTGATGTGGATACAGCACTTTCTCAACACTTTGTCCTTCAAACATCCTCTCTTTCGTTTTCTCCAGCGCCAAGCCAAGTACTCGGAGAACAAACTGAAGGTTATGAAGGCTCGGAACGAGTATCTGTTGACCTTGGAGGCCACAAACGCCTCCCTGTTTAAATATTACATCAACGACCTGTCGCATTTGACTGACGTGAGTATCCGATTTGGGTCGCTGTGAATCGACAACAGGATATTGCTACTGTTACTGTTGCAATCATTTGCTTTTCAGCAAGCAGAGTAATGAAGTGTTGTCCTGATTTATAATCATTCTTTAAGAAAGCCTCCACTGCTTTTAATTAAAGACAAACTCACACTGTAACTGGAAGATTAAATCGGTATAATTACAAACACACATTAGCACATTGTGAAACAATAGCACGAACAGAGACTCTGTTACTGTAGGAATGAAATGCTTGCGATGTATATAATGCTGCATGATGGATGTATATCATTTATACAGTACTATATATCAAACAATGTCTTGCCTTTCTGCTGAGCTTTTGGGTTTGGTACAGGGCGTATTTCAATAACATATATGATTCCTTTAAATGTTACAACTGCATTTTTTTATACTCCGTTATTAAGGAAATACACAAAAAACAGTGTTCAAAACCCAATTCACAACAGCTTGTAATAATGATTTAGTTGAGCTTCAGGGATGATTATGTGGGAAATGTCACTTTGACATAATTTAACTTTAACCCATAAAGATAAGTACGTACAGTAATCTGCAAGTTAGAAAACAGAGATTGTGATTTAGACGAAAGTTAAGGAGTGCAGCTTTAGAAATAAATGTTATCTAATGTAAAATAAAATGAGAATTGGAACAGCATCCAATAATAATATATTATGTTTCTTTTTATTTTTTTCTGATTCTGTGTAATATATATTATTTTCACTATTAGATACAGGGCATATACAAAGTTTACACACCCCTGTTGAAATTGCAGGTTTTTGTGATGTAAAAAATTAAAACCAAGAGGAATGACATATCTATAATTAATCTAAATAGTATAAACACTCAATTACTTCTAGTGGCTCTAACTATCGCCAAGAAAACTATCCTCATGAACTGGAAATCAAGGAACACCATACACATTGCAACTTGGAAAAATTTACTAATATAGTACAGCTCCATGGAAAACTTGTCTATCTTCACTCAAAATAATACATCAGAATTACATCCCTCTTGGTCATCTCTCCTTAACTTCGAACAGTCTTGAATCTACTGACCCTCTTTGTCTGAAACCATCCTCAATGATACACCATCAATAGTCACACATGAATGAGGGGAGGGGGGTCAGGAAGAGATAGCAAATCGGACTGATATCAAATATATATAAAATACTTATTAGATTATATTCAAATCTCTCTCTTTCTCTTTTTTTTCACTGTTTCTGATCCATTGTTGGCTATGGCATATCAGTCCCTGCATTGTGCGACCCTGATTATTTGTGAGTGGGGGTGATGTGGGGCCAGGGACCTTGGCCTTTCGTTCTCTAGTTCGTCCTCTTGATTTCTTGTCTACGGCTGACTCCTCAAATGTCTCGCTATTTTAATGCATCACATATTAGATGGAGTGCACACAGACATTCATTTCAAGCTTTAAAAATAGAAAAAATTTAAGCAAAAAAACAACAACAAAAAAACAACAACACATAGGGTAAGTAAAAGCGTGTGCGTGGCGTCCTCGGATTTACACCGGGTTGATTCCATGCATTTGCTGGGGGGGATGCGTGGGATTTCCCCCTTTCTGGTCAATGTATCCCTGCCTCTGCTTAATAATTTTTATCCCCGGTGGGGATAAATTTATCCCCCCCTCAAAGTGATCAGTGCTACTACACTAGTGGCGAGACGGATCACAAAACTTATCACGGATCCGTGGTTTGAATAAAGTCAATTTTGTTTTAAAATGCGCTGCTTTGGCTGGCTCTGATACAGCTGCCGCGCAGCCTCTCTGTATTCACCACTCTGAAGACTTGCTCAATGTCCCGCCCACGGCGCTACCTGATTGGTTACAGACCCGGTTACACCTCACGAGTAAAAGCCTATCAACACATGCGAGATGGTTATGGAGCTGTGTGTCGAAACGATGGAAGGCAGCATATTCATCCGCATATTAATAAAGCGAGAATAAACATCACAATCTGATAATCTGTTTATGATGACAAGCAGAGTAAGTGTCCCAGTCACACCACTGAGAATGGCAGAAGTGACACATGATAAATGCAGATGAGGCGTTTAGCGAGGCGCGGGCGCGTCCAGTTTGCGCAAATGAGGCTAATTGACATAATGCATCTGTCTTTTCTATCATTTCACTGTAGCTCAGCATTGCGGTGTAAAGTTAATGTTATTACTTTAAAAGCAGCAGTAAAGCTGTTTCTACTGTTATGGTTTAACTTTGCAATCAATACATTGTTCATATATGTTTAAGTTGACACTACGTTGTGCCATACAGTTTTTCCATTCAAGATTTAATTCTTGCGTGTTTTTTCGTTGTGCATGATCACAGTTCATATGTGTGGGGAAAGATAAACTATTAGTGTAAAAATATTGCGTTAGGCTGCTTCATGAGTTAAGAATTTTTTTACAATTCCTGCAAATGCAGTGATGAAGTTAATGTTCTCATGATTTCTTTTTATGAATTAAAATGTTTTGAAATGTGCTGTGAACAGACGCATTATGTCAAGAATGATAAAAAATAATTTTTTTTATATAATTTGCGCTAAAATAGTCTAAATGTTTAGTTTAAAACCATTTTAAAAAGCTGGTTATTTTGATGTTTCTGCGCAAGTTCAGCAGACAGTGAGGTTCGGGTTTGTTCCGATCAGAGCTCGTGAGCGGAGAGCGCATTTCTGAATATTAGAAATATTTTAATTAGAAATATATATAAAAAAAATATATTATAATGGATTTTTGTTAGGTCGGACAATGATTACCAAATTTCTCTCTCATATTGCTCTTCATAACCACTGAAAACAGTCAAAAAAGTAAAAACTAGTGGTGGGTTCAAAATAACTCATGACGAAATATGGTGAGTACCCACCGTCGCCGAAATCGACGCCTCTGAAAACATCCCCCCCTCTGTTTTTTTCACAAATCGCACCCTGAGTATAATGATGAAAGGAAAAAAACCAAACACAGACAGGATAAGCGGGGGCATGTGTGTGGGTCAGCCTGGGGATGGATTTTGGGGCCCTGTGCCCCGCGGAACCTAACCGGGACAGTTTATTAAAACATGACATTGGCAGGGGTCTTTCCTATGCCATGGCCATGAGGGGGTCAGAGGCAGTTTTATAACACATTATTATTAATATCTGCATTAATATTATCATTAATATACCATTATTAATACCATTGTCAATACTATCATTATTAATATTATTACTACTCATCATCCCTATTACATTTACCATTATCATTTATATTATTGATATTATATTAAGATTACCATTATCAATATTACTATTATTTATTTATTTACTTATTTATTTAATTAATATTATTATTGCTATTACTACTACTATTACTTATTATTTATATGATTTTTTTATCTTCTTCATGATCCTTCACTCTCCCCCTAAGTCCGGATGAAATTAGTATTTTTGTTTATTTGTCTATCATTACTATTATTGCTATCTGTCATTTCATATTAATATAATTTTTCATTATTATTATTGTTGTTGTTGACATTCCTATTATTATTATGATTATTATTGTTATCATCACCCTCCTTATCCATTTTGTTGATTTATTTACATCTAATTATGTCTGTTGTACTTATTCTCCTTTATTCAAAATTTTTCCACTCTTAAATACAATTACATTTACAGTTATACACACACACACACACACACACACACACACACACACACACACACACACACACACACACACACCACACACTCACATTTCTTGCTGGTTGTTATGTTTGTTTTGTGGATCTATGCATTTGTATTTTGCATTTCATTTCTAATCTGTAAATATTGTAATTGTCGGTTTGCAAAATAATAATAATAATATAATAATAATAAATAAAAAAACAAGAGGAATCGTGTTAGAATCTGTTCCACCTTTATTCTGAAATTCCAATCTCTAAAGAAAATAACAATAAGAAACATTTTGGGGTGAATAAAATGGCAAGTAAAAAGTACAATAACCAGGTTGCATAAGTGTGCACACCCCTAAACTAGTTGAAGCATCTTTAGATTTTATCACAACATGTAATCTTAATAAATATATTGACTTTGCAATATTTTGCACAGCCCTTTTCAGATCACCTCTTAACATTTCGATGGGATTTAGATCTGGAATTTGGCTGGGCCAACCCAAAAACTTGATATTGTTTTGGTGAATCCATTCCTTTGTTGTATGGAGGTGTGCTTCGGGTCGCTGTCATGCTGAAAGTTGAAATTCTGCAGAAGTCTCAAAGTTTTGTCTGAATGTGATTGGTTGATTCTGCACACTGCAACAAACCCTATTGTCAAAGAGTGTGCAAGAGAATGCAACAAGGTAGTTGTACATTTTTTATTTTCCCCCTAAATGATTCCTATTGTTATTCACTTGAATATATAGGTTGCAATTTAACAATAAAGGTAGAACAGGTTCTGACGTGATTTATTTTGGTTTAATTTTTTTAATCACAAAAACCTGCCATTTTAACAGGGGTGTGTAAGACTTTTTATATGCACTGTACACCATACTATAAACTAGGGGTAGGGATGCGATGATAAATGCCGACATACATTAATAATACTTGACCGATAATATTCTGAGTTGCACAGTGACAGCTGATATGCACAGCTATTTCATTTACAACAGTTTTTAAGTCCTTATCAATCTAAAATTACTGTTAGTTTGAGTCGTTTATAACATGCATTTGAAAAAGCAACACATGTTTGAAGAACAGAAATATAAATATATGGGGGTGGTGGTGGCGCAGTGGATAAGACACACGCCTTTGGTGTGAGAGACCCGGGTTCGAATCCAATGTGACACACCATTGTGTCCCTGAGCAAGACACTTCACCCCTAGTTGCTCCAGAGGAGTGCATATAGCGTATAGCAATCTGACAAATATAGCAAATGTAAGTCACTTTGGATAAAAGCGTCAGCTAAAGAAATTTATATTATAAAAATATATGCTTTAGCCAATTCCTGGAGATGCATGTGTAAATGGTTCTTCTGCGACCCATATTGAGTTTGGTGCTAATTAGGGGTGTAACAATGTAGCGGCATATAAATGGTATCAGCAAAACCAAATTTTCCCGCTATCAGACATTGGCCGATTGTTTCTGCACAAGCGCCCTCTGGATTTGGATGTAGTGGCATTTTACCGTAATTCATTGAGAAGCTAATTAGGGGTGTAACAATGTAGCGGCATATAAATGGTATCAGCAAAACCAAATTTTCCCGCTATCAGACATTGGCCGATTGTTTATAAAATTTCATTTTGTATGCTTTATACTTTAGGATTTTGCAACTTGAAACAAGAAAAACTATTGGTATCTGCAGATGTCATTTTGTGCAATCGAATATTGTTATCGGCACAGATATTTTGTATTGGTGCATCCCTGAACATGGGGTGGTTGAGGTGTAAACTGAACATACATTTTCATTGATCATGTATATATATTGGGAGGGTTGTGATTGCTAACTTTATGGGGAAGTTACCTCTCCCGTCCCCAGAAGCAACACCCTTGACCACATATATACATCAATTCTTTGTTAAAAATGATCTCTAGGCAGTCTGATGAAATAATTAATCAATGAGTGGGTATTTAGAAATTACAGTTAACATTTCATCCAATTTTTTTCTCACTCAAAATGGATTAGGAGTGCATTGCATTGTGAGATAGAGACTGTACAATGCACATGTAGTAGGTCATTTAGTTGTACACATACAAAAAAATGCTGTGCACAGTGTACACAGTAGATTCTTTAAAAACACATTGTGTAAGATTGTATTGGGTGTGAAGTGGGTCAAATACAATTGATAGTCACATTGAGACAATATTCCTCACACACATTACTCCAGCTCCACGGTTTGCTGTGTCTTCTGTTTTGCTCATTAAACTCTGCAACAGGCTGACCACGGTCAGCAATATCTGTCTGTGTCTTTTTGACCTTCACGGAGGTTGAATCTGCTCACGCTGAGAAAAAGGCGGCAGGAGAATTACTGTCATGTGGGTGGGCAGAAAAAAGAGAGGGGGTGGGAAGATACAAGTATGATACAGTAAAGCCTGGATAAATTCCCTTTAAATGAACCCTGATACCAAAAGCTGTAGAGGTAATTTGTAGATAAACACTTTTATCTGTCAATCATTTTGATTGACACCCCTACACAAATCCATACTATATGGTAAACCTGCATATGTGTATATTTTAACAGTGTTGTGACTTGGGGTACCATGCGGGCCTCAGTCGAGCGTTACGGACCTACCTGTCAGCAGAATACAGTCTGGAAACCTCTCGGCATGAGGGCCTAGATATTTTGGAGGGGGCTGTGGAGGGGCTGGACCCCAGTAATGATCGCCAGCGGTTTATGGAAACTCACCCGACATCGTTCACCCCTCCTGCACGCTTTACCTTTCAGCCACACATGGGAGACCAGGTGATGTGCCACCTAGTGTCCAAGCTATGTATTCAAAAAAGGCATTATTGCCTGTGTCAGTTTGTTGATTACATTTAAACCCTTTGACTTGAAGGTTAATACTTAAATGATATTTGTTGGCAAAACTGATTTCGTGCTCGGGCTTCATTGTTATTGGTAACACTTACAACAGTAAGGTTGTATTTGTTAACATTATTTAATGTATTACCTAACATGACCTAATGAACAACACTTCTACAGCCTTTTTTATTCTTACTTTATGTAAATTTCAGCATTTACCAATACATTTGTTTAAATCAAAAGTTGTAAATGTCAACATTATTTAATGCAGAAGGAACTATGTATTTGCATTAACTAATATTAAAGATTAATAAATGCTGAAAAACATGTTCAATTCAACAAATACAATCTTATTGTAAAGTGTTACCATTTTATTAACAACTGAGGCTTTAATTTGTGTGTTTATATTTTTGATGAAAATAAATATTTAAAGTGAATCTTAAATTTTTGTTTGTTTATCTAAACCAGGGGTTTTCAAACGTTTTAATTGCAGCGACCCCCACATATGATGAACCTTTAGTGAGGGATGCCTTTCCTAAATTATATATTCATATTTTAAATAAATCAACATTTAAACTGTTCTATAAATCGTAATTGTGATATTATAATAGCAGCAAAAAACAAACAGACATGTTACACTTTTTGCTTTGTGTTTTCCTCATGAAATTTTATGGGGGACCCCTTGTTTGAAATCTAAACCATATACTGTATTAGGTGTTGGTTAATTAAAAATGATACAAAATATGTATTTGTATTAATGGAGCTCACATAGACACTGCCCCACAAGTCCCCCCCCCCCCTTATCTCCCCATCATTAGCACTATTCGGACAGGATTAGTTTTCCAAACGACGTTTGAGTTTCAACGTGTCCCCCAGGACGTCTGTGATTTTATGTACCGATTTGGACGGGATAAAAATTCTCAGGCTATTCCAGAGATGGGAGTGTCTGTTTCATGCGTTTGGGCGTTGCAGAAGATCATGTGCTCTGGATACGCGCGTTTGTGATGTTTAATATTTTGCTTTAAATGTAAAATTATTACAGAACATGTAATTTATTAACGCACTGGGGTCGACTGCGGCGCGGGCGCCGCAAACTCTTTATTTTTCAATCACTCCGCAAAGAGACTTAAATTACTCTGCTCATTTTTGACATACAGATATGATTTATACATCATTTAAAACGTTAAAGTGTCTATTTTTTTCTGTCCATTCCCAATAAAAACAGAATGTTGTGCTTTTTGCAAAATTAAGAAAATAAGCATGATGCGGGTTATGTTCTCTTTTTATTTAATTAACTGTAACTTAACGAATACTACATAGAAACAAAAGATAAATGTCTACATCCCAGATAGCAAAAAATAGCAATGAGTCGGCGGACCACCGGCGGTGCTCTGGCGGCAGTAAGCGTCATAAGGGCGTTATCGCAAACAGGTCTGACGGCGGACCGCCGCGGTAGCCGCTTTTGCATAAATTAAGCAGTCGGTCCGCCGGCTGCATGCTGGCGGCATCTCGCAACAAATGAGAGTGACGTATTCAGCGGCAAAAGTTTCATCCCCGCCAGCGGGACGCACCTATAGCCGACAGCTTGGGGCTGGCGGCATATAGAAGCCATGCGGATATTTTTTGCTATCTGGGATAATGCTTGGAATGTCTACTTTTAAATGATGTAAGTGAGATCGAAAACAGATATTGTCATTCGGTGTAAACTGTATGAGAAGGAGGAGAGGTACCGTCTGCATCAAACATGACATCCGAGTGCATCAAACATGACATCTAAATCCTTATTTACTTGCGTATGTGTGTCAGTATCTCCAGACACGAGTGTTTTCTTTGTTCTTCCGTCAAACACATCACGCGATGGGAACGTACATACACAAACACACGAGTCAGGAAACTCAACGCGCTTTTTGGTATTCTTATAAAATATGCTATTGCAAACAGTACAATCCTTAGTTGCCTCTAAGGGGCTGGACACACCAAAACTTTTAAACGCGGCTGAAAACGCCTTGAGGTTGCCGAATGCCAGCTGTTTTTCAGATGAGTGCCAGCTTTCTTCAGCTGAGCGCTTTGGTAGCTGTGATACTTCAGCTGCGAGCCGGTTGGTTGCTGTGGTAATGTCCCGCCCCTCCTCCACTGTGATTGGGCGGCCGTGTGATAACTAACATTGACGAGCGGAGCTTTTCTCCCAAAGTTGAATCTCTTTCAACTCTCGACGCTCCGCGCCGAGCGCGGAAAAACCACTGAGTGCCGGTTTTCAGCACGGAAAAAACCCGCTAGCTGCTGGCTTATTTGAAAAACGCCGAGCTTCCCTTGGAAACAATTGAAAACATGCGCCGGCCGCGGGCGTAAAAGTTTTGGTGTACACAACCCCTAAGCATATATCTCCGCACAGCAAGTTTATTAAACACAGGATCACTCGCATGTGCACACATTCACTGCTTTCATGATCAACACGTGAGGTAATGGCCGCGACTATAAACAAACATTGATAAGTTTATCACGCGTGTCCCTTGTTGTGTTTCTACTATAATGATTACAAAAACACAAATAAGAGTCCAGACAACGAAAGGCAATTGTTCTTTTGAGCTTTTTACTGCACAAAAGTAAACCTCTCACTGGCCAACCAAACACTAACCCTGTGTTCATTTTACGATGGCCAAACAGTACCTTTACCATGATTAGGCTACTATGTTTTTAAAAGGTAACTTATATTTGAGAAATTAATAGAAAATATTTCAATAGAAATATATATAATGTGTGTGTGTGTGTGTGTGTGTGTGTGTGTGTGTGTGTACTTGTTTTTATATCCCGATGTGGACTTGGACCTGTTTGCACACCAAACCCGTGGGGACCTCCTGAACGGTGGGGACCTGATTCGAGGTCCCCACCGGCACACCCATTGAAATGAATAGAAATGGCCACTTTAACATGTCTGGCAGTGTTTCCCTGAAAATTCCCTTAGGTTCTCATGGGGTCGGTTTCACAGAAACAATATTGTGTGTGTGTATAAACTGTGTATCAGAGTGCGCCCCCTGTGGTCAATACTGGAACAAGTGTGTGTGGTTTTTTTATTACAAAATCGTTTCAGACAGATTTAAAGAGACTTTTTTAACATTAAATCCAAAATGGTCAATGTTTATGATGATGTCTTTATTCATATTATTTATTTTTATGAATTATTCTTTACATATTATAATTTTTTTTTTACACGTAATTGATTTCCTTAATCATTTATCTATTTTCTGCTATATGTTCTGATATGTTTAAATATATCCAAATGTAATATATTTGGTGTCTCTTCTGGGATCTTTATCATCTCTGATTTCAGACCTGGGTCAGTCTGTCTGTCTGTCTGCCAGTCTGTCTATGAACAAAGTAGACATTTAACACATTACTTAAAAATAATATAAAAAGTAATATAAACAAAAACTAATATGTTTAAGAAACCTAATTAGTAAAACAGATGGTTCCGTGGATTTTATATTTATTTCCTGGTTCTGGTTTCTTATATAGCCAACATAAAGTGTGTTAACAAACTTTTACCCTATCTAGTTTTCTTTCTAATTTTTTGAATTATTTTCCCCCATCCTATTGCTTTTATTTTATGAATAAAGACAACTTCTAAATGACAGTGACTTTTGAAATTGTCCAAGTTTATAAGTTGCTATAGACTATATGTTCAAATTGAAAATAGCCTAACCCAACATACAGTTGTGTGAAAAAGTTAAGACATCCTATTAAATTCTATGGTGTTGTGTATCAGGGTGTAGTAAAAATAGTCTTTGGCCTAATTTATAATCATTGCATATGCACAAAACTTGCCCTGAAAGAGGTGTACACTTCTTCCTATTCAAAATGTGTGATTTATAAAAAACCTCTGACCCATGCATACTGACTTTTCCCTGGAGAGAAATATAATGAAGTAAACAATGAGTTTAAACACTGTTTTTATGTCGATACACTTACTGCTAGATATTCGGTAGAACAGTATATTGTTCAGTTTGAATACAACCAATGATAATTTACTGTACAACCACAGCTGCACGGAGGTGTTGATGTCGTGTGAAGGCATCTTTACAACATTATGCCATTGTATTTGAAGAATACAACTTGAAAAATACTGTAAGAACTGCAGTAACAACATAAACAAATGACTTTTGTGGAACCAACGTAACTGCCAGTAAACTTCTACAAAGAATCAATAACATCAGTGACCTTTTAGAGTAGATTATTTCTGATAACAAGCAAAATACACAACAAATAGATTACCCTTAGCAGAGCTAAAGCGTATCAAAAACTACATTGAGCTAATGTTACTGTTTAAAATTAATGTATATAATGTGTCCTTTAGGAAATGTAACCATGGTTTTACTACACTTAAAAACAAAAGAAAATATATGGTTACTGTAGTTAAACCATAGCATAGTTTTGATTATAGTAATCAATACACCAAAAAAATCTTTACTACACGTAACCATAAATAAAAACATGGTTGATTACAGATTGGCTGCCAAAATGCTCTTCACATAGCGGTGATCAATGATAAGGGTCATCTCCCCTTATCTTTAGGAAACTAAAACATTTGTAATTTTCCATGAGGTAATTGTTCCAGAGTTCAGTTTAAACACTAGTCAGACCATTAAACAAACAGAGACCGGAAGTTATAAAAAAGGGTCTAAAGGGTTTATGATAAAAGAGACGCTCGCGTTTGCCAGATACTCGCTTAATATATAATCAAAGTTTACTGTCCCTGCTAAAAAACCAGCATACCAGCATATGTTGTGTTTTGGTGCTGGTTTGCTAGTGAACACCAGCTAAACCAGCATCAAACCAGCATCACTACCAGCATTAGCACCAGCTAAACCAGCATTAGCACCAGCATCCCATGCTGGTCATACCAGCATATGTTGTGTTTTGGTGCTGGTATGCTGTGACCACCAGCTAAACCAGCATAAATCCCATGCTGGTCCATGCTGGTTTGATGCTGTTTTTTTCAGCAGGGGTTAAGTTAGTGTCTTGTGAGAATTGTGTGAACGTGAGCGTCTCGACGCATGTGCAGAAGGGACATATTTTGACAAGACGCATGATGCACATAGGTTCACATGACAAAACGAACACATATTTCGGAATGACAAGCAACACATGTAACACATTCTGAACACATATTTTGAATTTGCGCCCCTCGGAAGAGAAGCCACTGGTTTTTTGTCTTTGATGTTGTTAAACAAGGCAGGGCTCAACATAAAGGACTGCCCGGTGGCCCGGGGCAAGCATGAGAGGCGTTCGGGACAGTAAAAAGTATTGTCACTTGCCCGATCGAACCAGTACTTCACCCTCAGTCACTAAAATATATTTTCATCAATGTATATTATTTAACATCTTTGAAGCAGACATCTACTTGGGTAAAACCCGACAAAAGAAACAATGCAATATTTTGCACAATTTGCTGTCAGTTTACAGGTAAAGCAGAAAAGTTGGGAGCCTTTTTTTCGTTGGAACGTGTCTGTTGTATATGTATACAATTAATTATTTTTGAATTATTCTTTTGAAATATGTGACACAGATTTTTTTATTGGGGCCAGTAAGAATTTTGGCAGGGCAAGAGAAAATCTGAACCACTGGCCCGACTGGGTGTCACATAAATAAGAATATGCAAGGAAACCCTGCTGAAAAATCCACGATCAAACCAGCATGGACCAGCATGGGAATTAGTACCAAAACACAACATATGCTGTGTCTTGCTGGTATGACCAGCATGGAATGCTGATGCTAATGCTGGTTTGGTGCTGATTTAGCTGGTGCTAATGCTGGTAACGTCTTCTTAGCTGCTTAAAGATAGTTCAGCCAAAAATGAAAATTCTGTCATCATTTAATCACTCTCATGTTGTTATAAACCTGTATAAATGTGTTTGTTCTCATGAACACAAAGGAAGATATTATGAGGAATGTTTGTAATCAAACTGTTTGTGAGTCCAATCATTTCCATAGTATTATTTGTCCTACTATAGAAATGAACGAGGCTCACAAACAGTTTGATTACAAACATTCCTCATAAAATCTTCCTTTGTGTTCATGAGAACAAACACATTTATACAGGTTTATAACAACATGAGAGTGAGTAAATGATGACAGAATTTTCATTTTTGGCTGAACTATCCCTTTAAGTAATAATTTTCTGTATGACTGTATCAGTCTCTCACATTGTTTGGAGGTTTTGGTTCTTCTTTACAACATTGCAATGTCCAGTTCATTGAGGTTGGTGGAGCTTTTGTTTATGCACATGATTTCAGTCAGGATGAGGTCTGGACAATGACTGGACTGTTGCAACCACTTTATTATTTTCTTTTCCGACATTTTGTTGTAGATATGATTCTGTGCTTGTATCATTATCCTGTTGCATGACCCAGTTGTGGCTAAGCTTTAGCTGTCAAATGGATGTCCTCACATTGGACTCTAGGATGGTTTAATATAGACCATTTTCCAAGATGTAAACAACACTGGTCCAGAAACACTTCCTGTTTCAGTTTGTAACTGTTTTCTTTATTTCACATATAAAAAACATTTTAAAGATGATTTTTAACTTTTTTAATTCAGTTCTATATGTTCTGTTGGTTGTATTTTATCCCAACGTTTATGTAGTGTTAAAAAACTGAAACAGAAAGTGCTTCTGACCCCGTGTTGTTTACATCTTGCAAAATGGTCATACCAGTGGTTCTTAACGTTATTCCTGGAAGCCCACTGCTCTGCACATTTTTTATGTCTCCCTTATTAAACACACCTGATTCAAATCATCAGCTAATTAGAAGAGATCTCCATGAACTGAACTGTCTGTCAAATAAAAGAGATATACAAAATGTGCAGAGCACATGGTCGACTCAATCACTGTGAGGTGCCCAGGTCATGTGCCTATAGACCCTTTTACTGTTTGTACACAATGATGACGTGGCAACGTATGCGCGCACATTTTGGCAACGGAAGTATGGCAAGAATCAGCACTGAAGCAACACAGACAGAGAAAGTTATTTTAAAACATTGACTTATCAACTTTTTTAACACAGCTACCTGATCCGTATACTATAGTGGAGTGGATAGAAGATGTTAGCAGATGGCCAAATATAAAGTGGCCAGATACATATATACGTAGCCTATATTAGTTATTATATTAGTGCAACCAAACGCAACAACCAGACATTTTGATGCTGGGAAACCATTTTGATAAACTTTCTGAGTTGCTAACACGTTAGAACCAATGGGGAACAATACCACTTTCGTCGCCAAAATGCACGCGCAGGCTATTTGATCACGTGAGCTGGAAAAGGGTTTATTGCCCTGCTGACAAAAACAGCATACCAGCAAGACCAGCATATGTTGTGTTTTGGTGCTGGTTTGCTAGTGAACACCAGCTAAACCAGCATCCAACCAGCACCAGCATTAGCACCAGCTAAACCAGCATTAGCACCAGCTAAACCAGCATTAGCATACCAGCATATGTTGTGTTTTGGTGCTGGTATGCTGGTGACCACCAGCTAAACCAGCATAGACCAGCATAATTCCCATGCTGGTCCATGCTGGTTTGATTCTGTTTTTTTCAGCAGGGTGAACAAGCATGTGTTGCATTTGTTGTGAGGTGTTTGTTCACATGCAGCTTTGCAAACGTTAGCCATGCTGTCAAGTTTTTTTCCAGTAGAGGATTTCCCCTGGCAATCCTTAATCACAGGCATTTGATTAGCAGAGCCTGAATACTACTGTCAGACTCTTAATTCATCTTTTAACAGTGTCATAACTTGTCTCATGTCTTTTTTCCCTTGGTTTATTTTTGTTAAATAAATAATGACATGGTGTGATATGTCAAGTGTTGTTATCCATCTGGTTTTCATTCTAAAACGCTTTACATGGCTTAATGTAGGCTTAAATGCCTGCATAGGCATGTCTGTATAGTATGCTTTATTAACAAGGTGTAGGCTAGACTATACTGAATCTTTAAATGCCAGTCTTAATGCATTAAGGCACATTAAGTGTGTTAAGCACAATGCATCATATTAGGCCTGATCTGTTTGTCAATATAGAAGGCTGCTTTATTAATAATGTTACAGATTAGTCTTTCAATATCATGGTCTTGATGCATTAAGCATTTTCTTTATTTTAAGATTAGTTCACATTCAAATAGCCTGCAAAAATACATCATCCCTGCAGCACTCTATGCCCATTTCAGTTTTAAAATAAAGTATTATCATGGTTTGAGAGTAATGTGTGGGAGAAACAATTAGACAAAAGATAACTTTAAATTGACTTTTTTACATTAATCTGTTCATTTTTAATTTTGATTTATAAAGATGCAAAATGTAATTAAATCTAAAAAATAAGTCAATATTTCATTTTTTTTTTTCAAAACCTCTGATAATATCAGAAGGGCTTATAAGCCTAATGGAAATTTCCTGAACTGTGTGTTCACCTGACATATCAAGTCCCCATCACAACCACCCCACCCCCTGCGATAGCCAATAGGGGATGACAACAGCACCCCTCCCCCATTCACTCTCATGCAGTCACGCAGGTGCGACCTCCATTTTAGTTTAATTTTGATCAGAACTTGGAAAGACGAAACATCTCCCCGGAATATTTCTTTTTGATGGGAGCATCATGGACAAAAAAAGGTAAGAAATGTTATCGAAACCATGGTAAATTTTATAGTAGTAATATGATGAGGTAGATCAATTAAACAGATTAAATTAAAGCTTTAGGTAATTAGCAATTAGCAAGCGTGTTGGCAAGCGTGCTCATTATAATGATAGATAGAATGATAGCTTAACGAATGTAAATCGTCTTCACATAAATATGAAATTGATTTATGTTAACTCTTAATAATATGCTTGTTTGAAATCAATAACCGAACGTCACGTGTGTTCTGATTGTCAACATTAGGCTTGTTCGACTTCATGCGGCGCTGCAAGAACCGACAGCCGGATGACGTCAAAGTACCGCGAGAACGATTTGAGAAATCATACGAAGTGTAATTTCGTCTCGCTCTCGTGGCACTTTAAGGTCATCCGCCTGTCAGTTCTAGCGGCACCGTAGGAAGTCGAACAAGCCTATTATGTCATAGCGCATGGAAAATAATCATAAATATTTCAAGTGTTGTGTGAGTCTATTGTTCATAATTGAAAACTTTAAACTAGAGATGGTTATTTTAGTTAAAAACTTCTTGATGTGGACTAATGTTAGTTCGTCTGCGTCACCGTTTTTACACTGTTTAGGCCTACCATATAGACTACGTTACAAACGTTTATAATATTAGCAAAAATACATTGTTTAAAATGTCTAAGTGTTTCGCTTCAGTAAATGGTCTCTGTTGAGATATTCAGATGTTATAGGATCATAAATACAGTATTTTGAGACAGAATTGCGGATAACAACATGCTAAATAACAGGACTTCTCACCTTTGTTTTGATATCCCTGCTGAAAATAATAGCCAGCAGTTATGTGCCAAAGTAGAAAATAATAATAATAACATTGTGATGCATGCAGTGCAGTTTAGTGGCAAAAATGTTATGTTTATGGTTGGTCACGGTTGGTCTGTGCATACATGTAAACAAGAGTTTTGTAGATGTAACTGTATTGTACATAACTGTACATGTGTAAAGATGTTGATTTTATTTTAAACAGCCCAAATAAAGTCAACAAAAGGATCAGCAGGTTTGAACGTCGCATCACAAGACTGAGAAAGCATCATGGTGAATGTGCCAGGAGACAATCAGCTAGAGAAAAGGTGATTTTTTTTCATGCATGCAAATTGAAGTAGCCTTAATCGTTGCATGTTTTGTTTATGTAAAACATTTAGTTTTTATGATTATGTGAACATATGTACAAAACCTACATATTTGCCAAGACAGAAAATTAAAGTGCCCATATTATGACTGCTTTTCCACAAGTTATATAGGTGTATGAGTTCCATAAAGCATGTTTCAAAAGTTGTTTGCTTGTAATAGCTTGTAGGAAAAGATTGTTACCCATCTCTAGTAGCCTCTGTTTCAGGGCAGTTCAGATTGTGCCGTTTTGAGGTGGTCATTACATATTTATGAGCTGCTGCTCCTTTGATCACGCCCCACTACTAAGGTCATGTGTGCGTGCTCAGTGATATTGTGAGCAGTACAATACTGTGTTATTATTTTTATATATTAATATTAACGGTTTATGTTGCCAACAGACAAATCAAGCAAAAAAGTATCACTAAAAAGTACATTACAGGAGAAGAAACTCATGACACATAATGATTCCAGAGTAAATTATGATGTATCAGTCTCAACAATACACTCGTTTTCCCTGGACAATGCTAACATATTCCCGTTATAAAACATTTTCAAACGCATTATTTTTGCAAATGACAGAAATTTAGACCCGGCGGGGGATATATACTGCTTGAGGACCGCGTGCTAATTGCTAGAAGCTAGCGGGAGGTCCGGACCGTAAAGAAGAGACTTGGGGGTACGTTAGCCCTGTCAGAAAAGCCAGGTCAGTAAGGCCCAGTCACGCTTAGTTTGGCAAAACACTTTTAGTTTGGCAAAGCACTATTAGTAAACGGAATTTGACGAAACGGCTAGTTACGTCACTTCGGAGCTGAGTTTGAACTTGTGCAATCTGAGACTCAAGGCAGAGGACATTCAGAAACCTGTATCTCACTCAAAACAGCATGGATGGATTTTTTTCCAAGTTTGTATGTGTGTGGAAGCACCAGAGACACAAAATAACACCCCAAAACCCAGAAAAAGTGAGTTTTTCATAATATGGGCACTTTTAATATTCATATAAAATCACATATTGCATGCCCTATTCACTTTTTAAAGCAAGTGAGGCTGCAAAGTAAAGTGAAAGAAAAATTTTTTTTTGACTGCAGTTATAAATTAAATGAACTTATTTCAGGCAATGGAAACATCAAGTGTTGGCACCATCATGCCTCACCAGGACCCAGATGACCAGGTCCCATCTCCCCTCCAGCAGGACATACTTGACTTAAAATTGATGTGTAGAAAACGATCCTTGGTAAATTTGTGTGTTTTAAAAATACAAAGGTAATAGGTGTGTTTAAAAAGGCAATAATTTATGACACTTTCTGTCAATCTGATCAGCTGGATTCAAAGGGAAATATGGACAGTTCAATACCTTCAGATGTTACCAAGCCATTTGGCAAAAAGTCACTGTCTACAAAGAAATCTGCGGTGAGTATTTGTCATAATGTCGCCAGAGACAACATAGCCAACATGCACCATAAAACACACATCAATTTGGTTTGGCTTTATGAGGATATTAACATCTGGTCAATTCATGCGTTTTCTCTGGTTGGATAGCTATCCAATCATAAAAAGACTGGGAGCCCGTTTCAGAAAGGTGGTGAAAACTAAGTATGTTAACCCTGAAATGAGGGAAACTCTTTGAGTTTTCCGTTTCAAAACGGGAGGTTTGTTAAACCAGAGACAGCGGGGTAAGCCTGTTTCAGAAGAAGTAACTTGTACTCAAGAGTTTCTTGTGGTCTCCTTCCCCAATTTAGCAGTAGGGGAGTTTGTATATCTTGTTAGTTTACTCAGTGTACATAAAACTGTGCCCAATTAATGTACTGTTAATTTTTTGTTGTTTTTAATTTACAATGAAATTGCCAGTGCAAGTCATTTTAATATATTTTATATATTTAGTACAAAAAAGTCAACCTCAAAATTAAAACATTAAATAGCAATGACTTGTATAGCCAATTTCATGTACTTCGGTGCAAAGACTGTGTATGTCTAAAGGCCAATTTATACTTTTGCGTTAGGTGCGCGTTATAGGTACGCCGTAACATACGCATAGACGCGAACCCTGTCGCCGTAGTTTTCGCAGAACCTGACGTGCACCTCCTCAAAAATGTAACTACACGTCGAAACGACGCGGACCGCAAGATCTGTGATTGGTCGGCGTGAATGCATTGTGTTTCCTCCTACGCATTTCGGCGGTGTAACTGCAGAGCAACACAAACGCAGAAGTATAAATGCTCATGACGGCGTTGCTTACGTGCGTAGCGTCTGGCGTTCCCTACGGCGTAACCCCGACGCAAAAGTATAAATTGGCTTTAAGATGTCATGTCCTTGAGGATCATGTAGATGATAATGTTGCATTCATTTGTAGGAGATACATTTGGGAGAGGATTTTGAGGCCCGAGTGGATTTTGTCTCATCCACGTGTATTTATTTGTGCAGGATTTTATTTTTCTTTGTAGTCATTTTACATATATAAATATCCTTACGTGACTAATATCAGCTTTTGTGGCTCTTACATCTGAACAGTTGCCTTTAGGTTTCTACATTTTAAACAAACTCGATATTAAACCAAGAATTAAAACTTTTGCTGCTCTGTAAAGCGCAATCTGTTTATTAGGAGTAATAAATAGTGTTTTTGCGTTTTTTAGTAGAAGATCAGATTGTTATCCATTTTGCCAAGACGCATTTATGAGGCCAAATGTAAATGGAAGAGTTTGAAAAAATCAGATAGCTATCCGATCAGAGAAAACTAGGGATGCTCCGATCGATCGGCCGCCGATCGGTATCGGCCAATAATGGCATTAAATGACTCGATCGGTGCTCGCTAAATCTGCCGATCTCATAAACCGATCTTTCTGTTTACTTTTGTCATCAAAAGGATCCTGAATGCGGCTGCAATTAAAGACATTTTTTACGTAGCGCGAGCATTTTTACAACCCTTTGCTCATATTTTCAGTACTTTTAGGAGACAAAAATCCTGATCGGAGCATCCCTAGAGAAAACTCATGAAGTGACTAGGTGTGAAAAGTCCCTTTGACAGTAGCATGCGATTCAGTAAGCTCAATCACTTTAAGTTTAATTTATATATATATATATATATATATATATATATATATATATATATATATATATATATATATATATATATATATATATATATATATATATATATATATATATATATATAAAAAAAAACATTGCTTGATATGTGCTAAATTTTAAACATTAGCTTTGTTACGTTGGTGTTGTTAATTTCTACACTGCTCTTATCCAGTATTTGCTAGGTGAAAACTTAGTCAGAGATGGAACATTGCTGGATAAAAATACATTTGATTATATTTATCTCTTTGTCCAGGACACAGACAGTGATGCAGATACAGAAATCCTAGAGTTGCCCAGTTCTTCTGTATCACCAGGAGCCTGTGATGTCCCAGACCTAAAGAGGACTGACAGTGTATTTGTAAGTTTCCCACACTCGTGTGTGCTGATCATTTTATCTTAAGTCTACATTTAGTCTACAGTATCTGTTGTATTCAGAGCTGCAACTATTGATTAGTCAAAAAGTCTAATACATTTTTATATATAATTCCTCAACAAATAATAAATGTAACACATTTATTATGTAATGTGCAGTAGTATTGGTCAGTCAAGTAGAAGTCACCGGTATCACTGCACAGCACGCAACAACTTTGTTTTATCAAGATAGTTCGACAAAAGAAGTGTGTCTTTGGATGTAAGGAGAAGAAAATATTATTTAGTTTTCCCTTTGTTGAGACAACAGTGGATGCAAACACATCGAGATTTACGTTGCTTAAAATAGCGGATAAACAAACAACGATTAGATAGAGACGTCCTGCTGCCATTGTTGCTGCTGTTGTTCCTGTTGATCAATTACTGAATCGGTATCCGATTCTGGATCAAATATGTAAGGCTGCATCTGACTGTAAGCCATGGTTATTTAAAAAATAGTTTTTAAGTTTGTTTCCATCGACGTCACAGTGTAAGATTAGTTTCCAAATGCTGCGCATACTCGTAACTCTTTAGCTCCGCCCACCATACGCCTTCAAGTGTTCGTAAATGCTTTTCTAGTGAGTAAACTGATCTGCTTGTGCGCAATGTTAAAGAGGAACTCCTTCCCATTTTCCTTCCAGACGAGCCTTGTGTTTATAACTATAGGGCTCTATTTTAACTATCTAAACACATGGTCTAAAGGGCATGGCACAAGTGCACTTAAGGCGTGTCGGAATCCACTTTTGCTAGTTTAACAATGGGAAAAAATGGTTATACGCCTGGCACACAGTCTAAAAGGATTGTTCCTATTCCCTTAATGAGTAATGGGTGTGTTTTGGGCGTAATGTTCAATAAACCAATGAGAGTCTCATCTCCCATTCCCTTAACCTCTCGACGCGCACTAGCTCGGGGGCGGGATGATGTCAGTTTTTTTTAACGCTGCTAAAAATATCTATATAGCCTACTGTCTACAAACATTAATAATATTAACATTACTATACATCGTTTAAAAGGTCTACGGGTTTAGCATCAGTGTATGGTCTCTGTTTTGAGATACAGATGCTCTAGCATCGTAAATGTAGTATTTTGTGACAGAAATCCAGATGACAACATGCAAAATATAAACGGGACTTCTTACCTTTGTGTTGGTATAACGATCGCGAATTGAATCCAGTCTGTTTCAGATGTGTGAATTACTCTTTAAAACCATCTTATAGACTACATCCAATTACCATTTTTGTCCACAAATGCGTATAATTCGTGAAATATAGATTTATTGTCTATTGTTTACATCAGATTTCGCATGAACGTCTTGTAATAGAATATAATATCCAATCTGAGGACTATTTACATCGTAACACTGTATATAAGCTTACACTCGCGTTTAAACCTGCGTTCAAACTTTGTTTTACAAAGTAGGTGGGAGTATAATACATAATATCCAAACAGCGCTGTCAAATATTGTGATGTCATCTGACTCGCTTGTTCCTCCAATGACTTCATGGAAAATATTGATAGACAGTATGTGTAGCCAATTAGATAACGAATCCAAAGATCTTTGTGTGACCTTTTATTTCCTGGTGTGGAAACTGCATTTTATATGCTAACATAAGGATAAGTAATAAGAACGAACGTGTATGCATGTAAACAAAAGACTTCTATGTTTGGGCTGACTGGCACTTAGAAAAGGCACTATTCTTCCGAAAACCCTTGCAAGAATGACCTCAAACATGAAACATCTTTACAACTTTAGACTTGTGGCTATGGCATCATTGCATTTCTAGGTTTCACACACATATTTATCATTAAAGGGATACTCCATCTTTTTGTCTTATTAAACTATGTTATTACCTTATCTAAGAAGAGTTGATACATCCCTCTATCATCTTAGTGCGTGCACTTAATTGCTGTTGCGTGCGGTGACACTTTGATAGCACTTAGCTTAGCCGAGTTCATTCCATTCACTGGTACCAAACAGAGATGAAGTTAGAAATGACCAAACACATCAACGTTTTCCCTATTTAAAACGAGTAGTTATACAACCTAGTATGGTGGCACAAAATAAAACCTTGTGCTTTTTTAAGCGGGTTAAAAAGGATAACTATAACGTATGGCGGAATAGCTTTTTTGGGAGTACTTCGACTTGGCGCAGTAAAAAGTCACGCCTGAAAAATTTGCTCCCCTTCTCCCTTTCATAAGGAGAGCGAGAGTTTTACTGCGCCAAGTCGAAGCACTAGAAGGTTGTATAACTACTCGTTTTAAATAGGGAAAACGTTGATGTGTTTGTCATTTCTAACTTCATCTCTGTTTGGTACCATTGAATGAACTGAGCTAAGCTAAGTGTTACCAAAGTGTCGCCGTGCGCCACAGCAAAAGAAAATCCGTGTTTTCGTCTCGTTTATGAATATTACTAACCCACTCGTTAAATAACAAAGTCAATATTGCGCCATTGACTTTAGACCAGGTTTTAGTTGGTCAATGGTGTAGCCTATTTTAGTTTTATCAAAATAACAATGCACCAACAATGTGCCTGAACACACCTCGTTTTCAGACCAGCACATCCATGGGCGCAAGAGATTTCTATTGTTCTATTTAAACACTGTGGCGCTGGACGTGAAAATGATAACTTTGTCTGAAACCAGCAAAAAACACTAGCATTGCATTGTATGGGGCCCTAGGTTTGTAAAAAAAATGAAGGTACAAACTGTTTTATTGTAAATTTTATAGGCTGCTTTTATTTGAATTATATAAATAAACTCTGAACTCACAATGGACTCTACATAAAGAGATCCAGTTTAATTATTTTAAACTTAAACTATGTTATTTATTTACAGCTTACCAAGAAATCATTAGGGATCAGTTCCACTTCAGATGACTCAATTAGCAGCATTGACAACAGTGAAGACGAGTATGTGCCTGAATCAGAGAGCAGTTGTGAAGAATCTGAAGACAGCCTTCCACAGCCTTTGTCCAGTCCCTCATCTACCAATGTGCCATTAGGTGACAATGTTGATTCTTCCTCATCTTCCATGAATGCAGACAAGGAATGTTCCCCACTTGAAGTTAAGGAGACAATGACTCATTCAGATAATGACTGCAGTAGTGAGGTTTCTGTAATGAAACTGAAAAAGACTGCATATGGCCAAAGAATGTACAACAAAAAGCATTATTGCTTTTATTGTTACAAACCATTCTGCAAAATGGCAAGACACTTGGCCCAAGTTCATAAAAATGAGGTCGATGTAGCAAAAGCTCTTTCTTATCCAAAGGGGTCTAAAGAAAGGAAGATTAATTTGGATCTTTTGAGGAATAAAGGGAACCGTGTACACAACTAGGGATGCAGCGATTAACCGGTTTTACTATTAACCGCGGTTTAAAACGTCACGGTTAAGTAATCGTAAAGGCTCCTTTACACCGTGCGTCTTTGTTGCCGGGGCCGGAACGGAACTTTTGCAAGTTGTACTGCACGAACCCAAAACAAAGTTACACCAGTGGTGCTGCTGCAGCTTAAAGTGCCGTGCTTATCGGAGACGCGGAGAATACAGAGTACAGACGAGCATCAACATGGCAGATGGACCAAACAACGAAACTTTATTTCCTCCAAAGAAACGCCTGAAATCGGCAGTGTGGGCGCATTTTGGCTACACGAAAAATGACCAGGGCGTCATTGAAGACGACGGATCACCGATTTGCAAAACATGCCGCAAAAAAGTTTCTGCGAAAGGTGCAAATACGTCAAATCTAATGCAGCACTTGCGGGATCACCACCCAGCATTGCATGCTCAAGTAAAGGTAATAATACTTAATAATTGAGTTAAATTACATGGCTGTTTACTTAATGAAACAATGTGGATATGAATTACATATAAATCTGTCCCTTAAGACCTTCAGACGAGCATGCAGTTTGGTTTAATAGTAACTATAATGTCATATATGTTATTAAAAGGGCTTTATATTAGATTTTGACAATAGTCTTACAATAATTCTTAATATGATAGAAATACACACTGTAAAAAATCTTTGCACATTGAATTAAGTTTTCTTAAAGTGATTTTTAAAGTGAAGTTGTTATATATACATAATTATATTATAGGCTACACCAGTTCAACATGATTGAATGAAGTTTTCTTAAAATGAAAATAATTTTAATTCATGCTAATTTCATTTTAAGAAAACTTTTTAGAAAAGTTTTTTTTCTCAGTGCATTTGTAATTAAATATAGAAAATCATCTTGAGTGAGGTAATTCCAGTCAAAGTTTTACTTGTTGGATTATTTATATTTCTTTTTTAAATTTTATATTTACTTTTAGATTAAGACTGGCAGTCCTGCAGCAGCAGTTCAGCAACCAACTGTTGCAGAATCCTTTGCAAAGTGTGTGACCTATGCTCCCACTTCAAAACCAGCCCAGGATTTGAATAAAGCAGTGGCCTATTTCATCGCCAAGGATATGCTGCCATTTCAGATTGTGGAAAAACCTGGATTTCTTCAACTGATGAAAAAGGCAGTGCCACAATACAAAGTTCCAAAAAGAACCTACTTCGCCACAAACCAAATCCCAGCCATGTACAAGGAGGTAAGAGCAAGTGTGGAGGAACAGCTGGTAGAGGGTGTGTGGTTTGGTGCAACCACAGATTTGTGGACCAGCACTGGTGGTGGAGGAGAACCCTTTATGAGCTTTACAGTCCACTACATTTCTGCTGATTGGAAGCTTAAATCTCACTGTCTAGAGACTCTTTATTTTCCAGAAGACCACACGGGAGAGCATATCGCAGAAATGATGGAAAGCATGCTCCTGGACTGGCAGATAAAGAAAGAGAGTCTTTCTGGAATTACAACAGACAGTGCCAGTAACATGAGGAAAGCCTTTGAATTATTTTCCTGTGTTTGGTTTCCTTGTTTTGGTCATAATTTAAATTTGGCCATTTCCAAAGTTCTTAAGATACCAAGGGTAGAATCTGCTATCAGAGCATGCCGACATTTGGTCCAAGGGTTTTCTCGAAGCTGGAAACGGAAACGTGAGTTTCAAAAAAAGCAGGCAGAACTGAACATCCCTGAACATTCACTGATACATGATGTGGCCACCAGATGGGGCTCCACATATGAAATGATTTCCAGGTTCTTGGAACAGCAGCAAGCCATCTGTGGGGTGCTAGCAGGAGACAGAAACACCTGGCATCTTATGCCTAAAGACAATGACATCACTGTCCTGGAGAAAGTAAGCCAGCTCCTTTGTCCTCTCCATGATTTTACTGATGTCCTGGCATCAGAGAAACAAGTCACACTTTCCTCCCTGATGCCAGTCTTGGAGCACATTAACAGTGAGATACTTCAAGATCAAGAGGAAGACTGCAGTCTCACTAAACAAATGAAACGTGTAATAAGAGAAGACCTGTTAATGCAGGCAAGATATACAGAGGAAATGAAGAATGTTATGAACATATCCAGTTTTGTGGATCCCAGGTTCAAGGGAAACTTTACTGAGAATCTGGATGACACAGTTAAGGCATGCAGTGACGAAGCAATGGCACTTGTTGCATCACATCCAGAGATTCCAGACACAGAAAATCCTACAGCAGCAACCACATCAAGCACCTTCTCCACCACCACCACCACCAAAAGAAAAGAGAAGAGCCTGTCTGGGTTATTACAGCAAATAACCAGTGCAAAGAAGAATAAGTCACTAGCTTCAGGACATGCAATGCCAGTCCAAGAAAAACTTGACTCAGAGGTGAAACTTTACTTGTCACTTCCTTCAATTAGTGCTGATGCAGATCCATTGGCTTGGTGGAAAGCACATGTGGAACAAATGCCGATGCTTTCAAAAGTGGCCAGAAAATATCTCTGTATCCCTGCTACAAGTGTGCCCTCCGAAAGGGTTTTCAGTGCAAGTGGCCATATCCTGTCTCCTCAGAGGTCAAGACTAAGCACTGAGAATGTTAACATGCTTACGTTTCTGCACTTTAATATGAACTGAAAGAAATGAAATATGTTCAATTTACAAAAAGGCTGTGATGTAGGTGGGTCCTGGCTGCAGCTACTGACTCCTTGTTTTGTTCCAGAAGGAAATGCATAGCTACCTCATTGTTTATTCCAGAGATGTGGATCTTGTTTCTTTTATTCATTTCCATTGTTCTGTATTATTTTATTACTTGTTTTACCATGTTTCTAAGTTCTTTACTCGGGTACAAAAGAAAAAACACACTGTGTAAAACACTTTTACAAAAAAGACCTTCAGACAAAGGTAGAGCAGCCTTTATTTGTTTTCTATAGGAAAATATAGCTTAATGTGTAGCTTGTATTAAACTCCAAAGAGAAGAAAGACTTTATTTAATTTTATTTTTATGGTGATTTTATTATTTATAATTTTATTATTATTTATTTTATTATTTAAGTCTGTCAAAAACCAACAAGATATTTTTTTTGTGAGTAATTATTACTATTTTGTTTTGGTTGCTGTGTTATTTCTTGTTCAAAAGGCAGCAAAACCTAACAGTTTAAATTCCAAAGTGTGTTTTTGTGATTTTTTGCATTTTAGTGTTGTGAGATGAATAAATGCAAAATAACCGTGAAAACCGTGTAACCGTGATTATTTCTCAGACTATAACCGTACCCACAAAATCTCTAATCGCTGCATCCCTATACACAACACAAATGTTCTAAAAGCTGGCAAAGGAGTGTTGGTGCCACGTCAACAATCCACTGCTAAATACGTGAATTTTAAGGACTACTTGCACTGTTTGAATTGCCAAGGGCTGTTCAGGCGAAAAGCACTTTGGAGGCATATGTCAAGGTGTAACCTAGCCAAGAAGTGCCAGGTCACAAAACCAGGTAGATCCAGAGTTCAAGCACTCTGTGCTTATGCAGAGCCTGTTCCTGAAGGAGTAACAAAAAAATTATGGAAACTGATCAGTGACATGAAGCAAGATGAAGTAACGCACGTGGTTAAAAGTGATGCATGCATCATCAAGTTTGGAGAACACTTGTGCAACAAAATGGGGAACGACAAAACCAAGCATGAATACATCAGAACTAAAATGCGTGAGGCTGGAAGGCTGTTGGTATCTGCTAGAAAAGTTGGAAAACTGCAGAGTATTAAAGACTTTTTCATACCCAAAAACTTCTATGATGTTATTAAGGCCGTTAAAGATACAGCGGGATACCGAGAAGAAGATGAGGTCTTTGCAATTCCGTCTTTGGCGTTAAAACTGGGGCACAACCTAAAAAAAATGGCAGATATTGCAGAATGTGAAGCAATGATTGCAGGAGATGAAAACATTGTCCAAAAGGTAAAAATGTTTAAGAAAATGTATACCACAAAATGGAATGAATTGGTGTCAGCCTCAGCCTTGAAGACACTTAATGAAGCAAAATGGAACACTCCAGAGCTTCTTCCTTTTACTGAGGATGTTAAGAAAATGCACATCCATCTCAGCAAGCAAACTAAACTGTACCAAGAAAAGCTAAAACTTGAGAAAAGTCAAAAGAACTGGTCAAATCTTGCTCAAGTGACTCTGTGTGATGTAATGGTGTTTAATCGCAGGAGAGCAGGAGAAGTTTCGAAAATGAAGTTGAATTCATATCTTCTCCGAAACACATCTGTTTTGCATTCTGATGTCGCGGTTGCTTTATCTAAAGTTGAGCAGAAGCTCTGTCAGCATTTCCAACGTGTTGAAATTAGAGGCAAGCGAGACAGAAAGGTGCCAATACTCCTGACCCCAAGTATGCTGGACTCCATGGAGCTACTTGTAAAGAATCGTCAAGCATGTGGTGTACATGATGAAAATCTTTTTTTTTTCGCAAAACCCATGACTGAGACATCATACTACAAAGGCACGGATTGCATCAGGAAGGTTGCCTACCAGTGTGGAGCTGAACGTCCAAAGACTCTAAAAACCACAAAGCTGCGGAAACACATTGCAACACTTTCTACAGTGCTTAATCTGAGAGATACTGATATGGACCAATTGGCAGATTTTATGGGACATGATATAAGAGTTCATAGAAACTTTTACCGACTGCCTGAAGGGACGTTACAACTAGCAAAGATCAGCAAGGTGCTGATGGCCCTTGAACAGGGAAGGGTATCAGAATTCAAGGGGAAAAACCTTGATGAAATTAACCTTGATCCTAATGGTAATAACACATATGTACAAGAGCAAAATTTCTGTATTGTTCAGTAACATCTCTTTTGTGCAACTTTATACGGTGCATTAAAACAAATGTTTTTGTATAATTTTTTGCAGAGAAAGTGAATGTAGAGACTGATGTTTCTGAAACTGATGTTTCTGAAACTGAGGATGAAGAAAGTGAGGGTGAGATGCCACAGCCAAAAAAACGACGTCGGTCCTCTTCAACATCTATAGGTATGGTCCTCTGTGATTTTATGTAAATTCCTGCATTAACAAGTAACCTATTATGTGTTTGCTTTGGTTGGGTTTAAGAATAAAGATTTAGATTTTGCTCTTGTATTATAAAAATCTCTGTGGCTGTCCCTGATATGCTCATTTGACCTAAAACAGGTTTGCAGCCGTTACAAAGCAGGTAAGGAACTTGATCTCATTCTCACTCAAGCTGTGCCCCTAGAATGCCTAATGGTCACTGATGGTTACGCCTCTGAACATGGTTTCATTCAGTTCATTGTGTGCCTCCTGGAACAGTCCTCTGTTCCTTCACTACTGGTTTTTCTACTGCAACCTGCCTTCCACCCACTTTTCACTGGTCACCTCCACTCTACCTATTGAACATTTTCCTCACTAAAGGTTAATGATGCCACACAATCTCTCTGCCCTACACTAAGCTTATGTCTGGACAGGCTGTGTCCTCTCTCCACCAAACCTGCTCCCTCAAACCAACCTCACCCATGAATGAATAATATAATCTTAAAGTTGCATACTGATCTTGGAGCTGCAGAGAGAACATGTCAGAAAACTTAAACCCTTCACTCCTACCTTGCTTCTCATCCAGCATTAGTGCTGAAAAAATGGCTTTCTACAATGATGTACCAAAACCACTGACCTCTCAGTTGATCTGTTTGCTTCTTTCTTGACTGAAAAAAGTGGCACCCATTAGTAAGCAGTTCTTAAAGCTACTCTGGGACAACTTTTCTTCCCCATCAACTGCGTATCACTTTGATCATTCGCTCATTGACTTGGCCATACTACTGCTTGTCTGCTGGACCCCATTCTTACTACCCATCACCTAAGCCATAACATTTATCATTGTATCAGCAATCACACTTCTATATTTCAATAGCTTTTGGAACATTTCCTACCGTGTTCAAACTGGCTTTGGTAACTCCCCTGCTCGGAAAAAACCCAGTCCCTTTCCCTTAGTCCTGCTGAAGTTGAGAAATATCATCTAGTTTCACTATTCCCATTTCCCATTATCTGAGGCTATCAAAAGATTGGTTTTCAAACAGGTCTATGAATTCCTCTCTCAGAATGGTGACCTGATTTCAAATCTGTTGCAAGAAACCTGGGTGTCATGACTGACTGACCAGTTGTCCTTCTCTGACCACGTCAATATACCAGCCAACTCAGGCCACAGCCATTGGAACTTCCCATGGTTATCTCTCTGCTTGACTACGACAGTGCCCTTGCTTTGGTCTTTCTTAGTAGGCCATTGTTAGATTTTACTTTAGGGATGTTCCGATACTATTTTTCTCTTCCAGATATGTGGGCTCAGGGCATCGACCGATACAGAGTACTGATCCGATACCTAGGTGTGCATATCAGTATAATATACAGCTATACGTACTACTAGCCCTGTATGAATTGATATAATTAATTTATGGTGTGCTTTAGACTTATTCCTGTATAAAACATGAACAAATACATACAGTGAACTTTTATTACAGTATTTTTATTATCTGAAAGACATTAATATTATTTATTTTTCCTGAGAGAAAACAAGCCACAAATCTAACACTGTAAACTGAAAGGTTATTTTAGTTTTAGAATATAACTGTATAAAACAGTGCAACAAATAAGCAATAAAAAAATTATATGAATAATATAACACAATAATCTTCAATAAATTCAATAAATAACCTTAACAACTAATACTTTGTTCTTTTCTCAAAATTCTTTTCAAATAAAAAATATTCCCCTTCAATAGAAAAATGTATCCCACCTTTACTATCTGAGCATATTTACAGTTCAAACCTTCTCAGTGAACTATGAGGCAAAATAATAGTTAATTAATCGTAATCTATGTCAATGTTAAATTAACCGAGGTTTTGATTTTAGGTCAAATCGTCCATCCCTAAATGGTCTTGGCTAGTACAACCTGTATTTAATTGTTTACTTTTTACAATAGTCAAAATCTTTTTTGTGTCCTTCAGCGGAATCTTCAGTTGGCACCAAGTCTTTGAGGGAAATGCCACAGCAAGAGAAGCAATGTCAGTCCCCTTCAACATCTACAGGTAAAGTCAAACCTGTGCTCTGGAAATGAACTTGCCTGAAATCATCATTATTGAAGCTTTTGGTTACAGTACGGCTTAATTTTAAAGTGTTTGTTTTCTCTTTCAGAAGAAAATTCATTTGCCCGCAAGTCGGCAAAGGAGAGAGCGACGACTTCAAACTCAGGTAAACAGTCAGGACTGCACTGCACTGCTAATTGCTGACTTGCCTAATTAAAGTTAATGCCCCTATTATTGTATTTGAAAGGCTCCTAATTTTGTTTTAGAGGTTTACATGCATCCAAAGTCAAAAAACACTTTTCTCATGCATTGTATATCACCACATTGTTCAATATTTTTCAAAGGACTCTGTAAATGAAGATGGCCCAGTCTGTTGTGATTGGTTATCCACACAAATGAGAACTAAAAATTTAATCTCATAGGCCTCAATAGCAGGGCTTTGAACCAGAATTTTTTCCCAATTGGTTAGTTCCGAACACAAACAGTATTTTAACGTTTCCGGTTTTCGGTTCAACCCTAAAGTTGGCGTTCCTGAACCGGTTAGAACAAAAAAATTAAGTTCCCGAACCGGTTAATAACGTTCCATGTCAGCTGTGGGACTAAATAAGTAGGCTGATCATTAAGGACATTTAATTTAAATTATTAGTCTACATAATTTTCCTTAAGTCTCTATCTTGTCATCAAACATTAAAAAAGGCTACATTATGTAAGCGGCATAACTGTAATTCTGACATGCCTACATTCGTTGAGTGCACTTAAACACGCACACACACATAGATGGAGGACGAATGCCAAATGTCGCTTTGGGAAGAAGATGGAGCATAAACAGTCGCTCCACATGAAGTGAAAATTAAGTTGTTTTTCAGTGCTATATTCGCCACTTATTTTAATGGACTACACGCAGTGGTTCCCAATCCTGGTCCTCGAGGCCCCCCTGCCAGAAAGTTTTAGATGTTTCCTTATTTAACATACCTGATTTAACTCATCAGCTCGTTAGGGAGACATGTTTACCATTTTTTAAGGAGGTTGATAAGTTGAATCAGGTGTTTTAAATAAGGAGACATCTAAAACTTTCTGTGCCTCGAGGACCAGGATTGGGAAACACTGGACTACAGTATGAGATACAGTAGAGCAACTCCCTCTCAAGTTTATACATCAAGAGATCTGATCTTTGAAGGGCATAGGCAAATCATCAACTTTCACCCTATTTAAATTTGTGTATTAATCCGCGAATCACATGCAAGCTGAACTGTGGGTCGTGATCTGTATGGAATGGATCCGTTACACCACTAATTAGTTTTAAAACAAACATCTTGAGAGACTTGGTAGCCTACAATATTTACCTCTTATGATTGAGCATTAGAGACTTGGGCTTGATTATGCTACTTTAGTGTTTCCCACAGGATTTTTAGAGACTGTGGTGGTGATGACGTCACACGCCGATTAGCATATATGTGGCGTCATTGCGTCGTGTTTTACCATGTGATCTGTCACATTATATTGCATTTAACACAACTGGATGCTATTTTTACAGATTATTTGTTCTGTTGTCTATGAAATAGTGACTTAACACAACCTAGTAACGTCCCACGACCCAGTAACTACTTGTTTAATCAAATCAGCTCTTTAACTGCTGCTAAAAACGCGCAAAATCATCATACATTTACATTGAGGCTGTACTGATGTTGCTCTTCTCATCGGTGTTGTTGCGTTTTGAGCGCTTTTTTATTTTAAATACGATTGGTAGTTTTATTGTATGCAAATACAGAAATATGAGAGAATACACGGTTGCTGTTACTACAGAACACGTGCATATGCATCATAGGTAGGAAGAGATCTTGGACACAGACTCACACCAGAATGGGTATGTGTGGTAATGCTAACCTTTTGTTAAGTCACTCATGATGAACTCGATCAGCCATCTTCTCTGTCAGTAATATCTGTGAACGTTGAAGTTTATGCAAAAAAGAAAGTACACGCGGGAGGAACGCGGAGTTAAAATACTTTTCACTGTTATGTGAGAGAGGCGCGCTGCATGCAACAGGGGAGGAGCGTGTGCTGCTGAGGCGCTGAACACAACGAGAGAGAAACACTGTACTTGCTGGTGGCAAGCTTCTCAATTCTCTGAGTCGGCAACGACCGGAAGTGAACTTCCACAAGTCATTACACAGAAATCTTGTCAAAGAACGGAAAAAATTACGTTATTAACCGGTTACCACTATTTTCAATAAACGTTTCTGTTCCGGAACATATATATTTTTAAAGTTTCTGGTTTCGTTTCTGTTCCTTGCAATACATTAAAAGTTTCTGGTTTTCGTTTTCGTTCTGTGAACCGGTTCAAAGCCTTGCTCAATAGTAACGTCTGGTACTCCCCTACTTGGTATTGACTGCCGATGTCCTAGTGTACATTACCCCTGTACTGTACTCTACATTCAGTTTTTTTAAAGTAAAGCAAAAGATTGTCTTTCTTATAAGTTGAGGTAAAATTATTATCTTTCTTGAAAGTTGATGTAAAATTATTTTCATTTTTAGGTTTGTCAAAATGCCCCAAAAGAAAGTGGACAGAAGAGGAGGTGAAGGCAGTTGAAAACAAACTTTTAGACTGCATCACATCTGGCAGTGTGAAGACTGCATCAGGTCAGCGCCGGAATTGCTTAAAAACAGAACCTGGAAATCAGTGAAGTTTTATGTCAAGAACCGAATAACAGCATTCAGGAGAGAGTGTGAGAAAAGAAAGAAAATGTAATGTCTCAGGTCAGATTATTCCTTTTTTTTTCAGGGAAATCAAGCACTTTTAAGTTCTAAGAAAAGTTTTTGTACTTGCATTCGTACAATTAGTTCTGTGTTTGCACTTATATTCGTGCGATGAGATCTGTGTTTGCACTTGCATTCGTACGATGAGATATCTGTGATTGCACTTTTATTCGTACGTTGAGTTTTCTAAGAGAAGTTTTTGTACTTGTATTCGTACGATGAGATTTCTAAATTTTTGCACTTTTATTTGTACGATGAGTTTTCTAAGAGAAGTTTTTGCACACTTATTCGTACGATGAGATATCTGTGTTTGCACTTTTATTCGTACGTTGAGTTTTCTAAGAAAAGTTTTTGTACTTGTATTCGTACGATGAGATTTCTAAGAGAAGTTTTTGCACACTTATTCGTATGATGAGATATCTGTGTTTGCACTTTTATTCGTACGTTGAGTTTTCTAAGAAAAGTTTTTGTACTTGTATTCGTACGATGAGATTTCTAAGAGAAGTTTTTGCACACTTATTCGTACGATGAGATATCTGTGTTTGGACTTATATTCATACGATGAGATCTATGTTTGCACTTGTATTCGTACGATGAGATTTCTAAGTTTTTGCAGTTTTCTAAGAGAAGTTTTTGTACTTCGAAATCTCATCGTACGAATACAAGTACAAGAACTTTTCTTAAAAAACTCAACGTATAAAGAAAAGTTTTTGTACTTGCATTCGTACAATTAGTTCTGTGTTTGCACTTATATTCGTGCGATGAGATCTGTGTTTGCACTTGCATTCGTACAATGAGATATCTGTGATTGCACTTTTATTCGTACGTTGAGTTTTCTAAGAGAAGTTTTTGTACTTGTATTCGTATGATGAGATTTCTACATTTTTGCACTTTTATTTGTACGATGAGTTTTCTAAGAAGTTTTTGCACACTTATTCGTACGATGAGATATCTGTGTTTGGACTTGTATTCGTACGATGAGATTTCTAAGAGAAGTTTTTGCACACTTATTTGTACGATGAGATATCTGTGTTTGCACTGTTATTCGTACGTTGAGTTTTCTAAGAGAAGTTTTTGTACTTGTATTCGTACGATGAGATTTCTAAGAGAAGATTTTGCACACTTATTCGTATGATGAGATATCTGTGTTTGGACTTATATTCATACGATGAGATCTATGTTTGCACTTGTATTCGTACGATGAGATTTCTAAGTTTTTGCAGTTTTCTAAGAGAAGTTTTTGTACTTCAAAATCTCATCGTACGAATACAAGTACAAGAACTTTTCTTAGAAAACTCATCGTACAAATAAAAGTCCAAAAATGTAGAAATCTCATTGTACGAATAATTTTTTTTTTGCACTTTTATTTGTACAATGTGTTTTCTAAGAGAAGTTTTTGTACTTGTATAAGTACAATTAGTTCTGTGTTTGCACTTATATTTGTGCAATGAGATCTTTGTTTGCACTTGTATTCGTACGATGAGATATCTGTGTTTGCACTTGTATTCGTACAGTGAGACATCTGTGTTTGCACTTGTATTCGTACGATGAGATATCTAAGTGTGATAAATAAAAGAAGTACTTTTTTTCCAAATGACAATTTATTTGAATGCAATTTATTTTATTTGAAATTTAATCTATTTGCAATACATTTGTGATAAGTGGTAGCTAGGGTTTCCAACTTCACAAAGAAAAAATATGGGACAATTGTGTATAATATACTTAAATACTTGAAATGTAGATTTAACATGGACGGCTTTTGGTACTTGACACTTTGTTGTGTTTTCTTACATGGCTAGATGTTGGACTCATGAAAAAGAAGCACCTTATTTGTATCTGTAAAACAATTTTTTCAAAGATAAATAAACATTAACATCTTTACAGAATAAAACCACAAAATAACAGCATCATGCAAAGCATTCAAAGCACCAAAATCTAAAGAAATGTTTAATGTTAATTTATCTTTGAAAAAACTGTTGCCAGTAAATAACAATCTTTTAAATCTACAGCAAGTTACTGGCAAACAGCTGCATAACTCAGCAAATGTTACAGTGTTAGCAGGGAGCACCTGTTGACCTGTATCAGGATACTGATTTAAGAAGCTTGAGGTGAGGTCCCCATTGTTAACCTTTTTAACACACACAGTGACGTCATTCATTTGCATATCAAAACATTACATCATAGGTCCCCTGGAGGGAATTCTACCTGACTGGGTCCCCAGCAGTTTGTTAAATGTCAGGTCAGCCTTCTGGGGGTCAGGCTCAAATTTACAAGTGATGGCTGTTATAACGACTGTAAATGTAGTGTGGACCAGTTTCTACCTTGTCTGTAGACCCCTCAGAAAGGGTGGTTCCCACCAGGCAGCATTATGTCATGTGTCCCCACCCAGTAGTAAAAGCAAGTATGTGTGTGTGTGTGTGTGTGTGTGTGTGTGTATATTTACATTATATTGAAAAGTAAACCTTATCATGGTTTTACTACAGAGAAAGTTACCTACAAGGCTCATTATGTGGCTCATAATGCAACTCTTTTGTCTCTCAGCTGTCAATCACTGATTATTTAGGAGCTTTCCTGCCTCCACGCATACGGTCTTTCCCAAGCAAAAGTATCTTAGAAATTGTAAATCAATATATAGTTTTATGTGAATGAGTAGGCAGAATTATTTTCACATAATTTTTCAAGATAAAACTCTAGACTACTAGATCCTGTTTTGAAAAGTCTTGGGAAATCATGTTTAGAATGAGTTTTGTGGACTTATATCAGTAACTTAAATATTTAGCTTTTTCAAAAACCACGCATAAACATTTTTCTCTCAAAAATACAATAATGTACATACATGTTGTGCTGAACACGGTGTTATGAGACTTTTGCCATTAATATGTTTTTAAGCAACTGAAAAAAGCACAAAATGTCAGTGCATGCCAAAACTTCCCCTGGGCCCTAAAAACCCCTTAGACCCCAGAGGGTTAATGTAATTTTAACAAATCAAAATAAAATATACAAATCCTACTAAAGTAACATTAGCCTACATGTTTTATATAACTGTCTGCTTATAATAAACCCAAAGAAATGAAGAAATAATGATTAATAACAATTTATTATCTTTATTAATTAACATTAATGGAGTTTCTTACCTTGTAACGTTACTGATATTACAGTGTTTAGTCTTAACAGTGTTTGATATTCAGCTCGTCTTGATTTAATTATTTTATTTCGCCGAAATACAATATACGCGCGTTGGTAAGACTTTACGGCAGATCATGTTGGTCAAAACACAAAATGAACCGCGTTTTCAAAAGATATTGCGGGCAAACACTTGCATCCGGACGGGATTAAATTTCTCAGAGGACCCCGAGTTCGGCGAAAAACAGTAGGTAAATTGCTCTGGAATTCGGACAGGATTAAAAACACAGAGGACGTCTGAGAAACACGATTTCTCAGAGGTCCCCCTGTAAAACTAATCCATTCCGAATAGGGCTATTGTCTGTTTTTTATCCACTGTCCCTGTCAATACAGTTTGAAAAAGTCAAAGCAAATGTTGTAATCATAGGTGACTGTTTGATTTGATGGTTCTTGTAATAAGCATGTTTCCTTATTTTAGGTGAGTCAAATCACCGCACTGCCGCAGGTGCAGGCCGAGCTGCTTCTCAGATTTCAACAGCTGCAGTCTCGCCTATCCACACTGAAGATTGAAAATGAGGAGGTACAAACATACACAATCCCTTCCTCTCGAATGAGCACAGAGGCAGCTGTGGTTCCCCGACTGAGGATAAAGAATGAGATGACATGCATACCTCTCTCTCTCTCTCTCTCTCTCTCTCTCTCTCTCTCTCTCTCTCTCTCTCTCTCTCTCTCTCTCTCTCTCTCTCTCTCTCTCTCTCTCTCTCTCTCTCTCTCTCTCTCTCTCTCTCTCTCTCTCTCTCTCTCTCTCTCTCTCTCTCTCTCTCTCTGTGCATGCTGGGAGTCTGGGAAGGTGGGAGCGCGTTTGCGGAGAGCGTTGTATTTGTGAGAGTGATTGGCATCATTTCTCGCTGTTTTTCTACACTTTTATTTTTATTTTTCCCCTCACTGGTCTAAAAAAGATACTGTAAGGTAAAAGTAAATTTTGAGCATATCCGCGACTGCTGGTCGCCGGTATGGCGTCCGTCCAAGTTCAAGGGACGCCGGATATGTCTCTCCGGAATGGGTGCAGGTGTGTGCCCGAACCCGGAGTGACAGTAGAGGAATTACTCCTTGTAATAGGAGAAAAAGTAGGAGCGGAAAACATTGTCTCGGCCTCACGAATGAACAAGGCGATAGTCGTGTTTTTTAAAACTGAGGCATTTGTTAATCTTTTGACGGTGAGCGGGTTATGGGTAAGAGAAACTTTTGTTCCTATAACTCCGCTATCCACTCCAACAACTAAGGTTATAATTTCTAATGTTCCACCTTTTGTGTCAAATGATGCAATTATAAAAGAACTACAGAGATTCGGCAAAATTTCAAGCCCGATGAGAGCAGTTCCTCTCGGATGTAAAAACGCCGCATTAAAACACGTCCTTTCGTTTAGAAGGCAAGTGCATATGTTTCTAAGTTCTCCAGAGAGAACTTTAGAGGCTTCTTTTAGAGTTGTCCATGGAGAAGGTTCCTTTATGGTCTATGCTAGTACCGAAAGCATGAAGTGTTTTGAATGCGGGGATTTAGGCCATAAGCGATTTGCGTGTCCCCATAAAGATTCAACATTACAACGCGTGTCCACGGTTAGCACTGGAGAAAACACTTTTGAGCGTCGTGCAAGCAACACAGACACGCAGAGATCCGAGGAACAAGATAAACACGCTAGTGATGAAACTACAAAGCAGCAAGAGGTGAGTGAAGCTAATACTAATATTGTTGATATGGAAAAACCTGGATGTAGTAATGTGGATGACAAAGTTGTAAGTGAAGGTGATGATACTGATCAAAGTGATGTTGAAAACTTGAGTGGAGTTAAAGGTGCAGTGGAAAATATGGTTGATGAGTTGATGAACTTGTCACAATGTACTGATGATGGTAGTAAAGAGGATGAACAGTGGACAGATACGCCTAAGGGAGATGAAAAGGATTTATATACTCTCGAACAGATTAACTCTTTCCTTGATAATACCAAAGGAAGAGCAGGCATTGAAGTAAGTGATTATTTCCCAGATATTGATAAATTCATTTCCTCCGTTATGTGGGCTAGGAAGAAAAGTAGTTATAATGAACTCTCTCAACAAAAAAGGTTCCGCCTTAAAAAACACTTGACTACAATTAGAAGAATTGGAAAAGTGGGGGGGAAAATAAATAAATAATCACAATGACTGTCTTTCTGTCTTTACTATTTTTCTGTTTTCTCTTTTTCTCTCTCTTTCCTATGGAGACCTTGCGGGTTGGATCTCTTAATGTAAATGGAATGAGGGAGGGGAAAAAACAAGGGCTGTTATCTGAAATAATAAGGCTAAAGAACTTGGGTATTGTTTTTTTTGCAAGAGACCCATAGCACTTATAAAGATGAGACTGATTGGGGTTTATGGTGGCCAGGACAGAGAGTTCTTAGTCATGGCACTAATTTTAGTGCTGGAGTGGCTGTGCTTTTTTCCCCTGCACTTAAAGTTAAGATTATATCAGTGAATGAAGTGATGACAGGGAGATTATTAACGGTAAAGGCTGAAATAAATAGTTTCCATTTTCTTTTTGTAAATGTCTATGCTCCGAATATCACAGCAGATAGACTGGCTTTTTTTGCTAAACTTGAATTTTTTTTGAAACAACAGCAGGAAGGAGATTTTATTATCTTAGGGGGTGATTGGAACTGTACCTTAGATTTTACGAAAGACAGGAATGGTGAAGAACCCCATGCACAGTCAGCTTTAGTTTTGGCTAATGTTGTCAAGGCTCTAAACTTAACAGATGTGTGGAGGGAACACAACCCATTAACACAACAGTATACTTGGGTACATTTCAGTGGTAGTACGATTTCTGGAGCAAGGTTGGATAGATTTTACATATCATCAAATATGAAAAACAGGATTATAAATACAAAAATCATTCCTGTGTCTTTTTCTGATCACAAACTTATTACAGTAGAATGTACCTTAGCAAAACGCGCTCACAAGAGCTATTATTGGCATTTTAACAACAAGTTATTGCAAGATAAGCATTTCTGTGATACATTTAAAAGCCTTTTGGGAAACTTGGAAAACTGAGAAATGTTTTTATGAGGACATAATACAATGGTGGGAAATTGGAAAAGTGCATATAAGAACTTTTTGCCAACAGCATACAACCCATTCCTCCATGTTTCTGAAAAAGACTTTAGAGGACTTGGAGGAGGAAATTATAAACATTGAGAAAAATATGAATGGGAATAATGATGTGAATCTTCAGGATCTGTGGACTAACAAAAAGAACCAACTGGGCTCCTTTTTAAATGAGAAAGTTAAAGGAGCTCTGGTAAGGAGTCGTTTCCTAACAATTAGAGACATGGACGCTCCAACAGCGTACTTCTTTAACTTGGAGCGTAAAAGAGGACAGCAAAAACAGATGTACTGTCTTAAGGACGTTAATGGTCGTGACACCTCAGATCCAGCAGTAATGCGCAAACTCGCTGTGGATTTTTATTCCAACCTCTTTACTGCTGATATGTTGGATGAGGAAAGTAGAAATGACTTGTTACAAGATCTTCCTACCTTAACCGCTGAGCAGAAGCAATTTTTAGAAACTGAACTTACTTTTGATGAAATAACTGCTGCTGTAATGGAACTGTCCTCTGGGAAAGTACCGGGTCTAGATGGGCCTAACTACTGAATTCTATAAAAAATTTTGGTCAATAATAGGTTCTGACTATTTTGAAAGTGTTGCAGAAATGTTTAGTGAAGAGGTTTTACCTGTGAGTTGTCAGAGGGCAGTTTTAACACTGCTTCCAAAAAACGGAGATCTGACTTTGTTGAAGAATGGGAGGCCAGTCGCTATTTTATGCTCTGAATATAAAATTTTATCTAAATGTTTAGCAAACAAAGTAAACAAAGTATTATATGAAATTATTCACAAAGATCAATCATATTGTATAAAGGATAGATCTATTATAGATAAATTTACATCTAATAAGAAGATACTTATGAGTTTGCTTCTAATAACAATATTAACTTGGGTTTTATGTCTCTGGACCAAGAGAAGGCTTTCGACCGTGTTGACCATGTTTTTCTTGTTTGAAACTTTAAAGGCTTTTGGTTTTGGGGAAAATTTTATCTCAAAGATTAAACTACTGCTATCATGGGGCTACATGCTTAATAAAAATAGCTGGTGGGCCTTAGTACAACCGGTTAAAGTACAAAGAGGGATTAGACAAGGTTGTCCCCTCTCTGGCCAGCTATATAGTATAGCTTTTGAACCTTTATTGTGCAGACTGAGAGAAAAACTTACAGGCTTGAGAGTTAGTACAACAGATTTTTTGGAACCCATTAAGCTTTCTGCTTATGCGGATGACCTCACAATTTTAATTAAAAATCAAAATGATGTGCAGTTTTTAGAAAAAGCACTACTGTGTTATAGTGAGGCTTCCTCAGCAAAAGTAAACTGGGCTAAAAGCAAAAGCAATGCTCTTTGGTGTGGGCAAGAATGTTTAAAGCCCTCACTTCCTGGTGGTTTACAGTGGGGGAGAAATGGTTTTAAGTATTTAGGTGTATTTTTGGGTACGGATGAGTATAAGAGACAAAATTGGGTGGGCCTTGTGGAGAAAGTGTGTGTTCGGTTGTCTCACTGGAAGTGGTTGCTACCCCAGCTATCCTATAGGGGAAGAGTCCTGATCTGCAATAATCTGGTGGCTTCGTCCCTTTGGCATAGGATGATTGTTCTAGAGCCTCCAGATGATCTGGTGGGGAAAATACAACGATGTCTAGTAGACTTTTTTTGGTCGGGCCAGCACTGGCTAAAGGCATCGGTTCTGTATCTGCCCACTAATGAGGGAGGGCAAGGACTGGTGGACATTAAATCTAGAGTTCAAGCATTCAGACTACAGACGGCACAGAGATTGCTCTACGGGGAAGAGGTGAGCTGGGCCGGTGTGGCCCGTGCTCTTCTGAGAAGAGCTGGGAATTTAGGACTGGACCGTCACTTATTCCTAATGGATACCAGCAAAGTGAATTTAACTGGACTAACGCCCTTCTATAGATCATTGCTAAGGACATGGACACTTTTCAAAGTCTCTCGAGAGACAAACGATCTGAAAGGACTGTGGTGGAGAGAAGAACCAATACTTTTTAACGCTGCTTTGGACTTGGATATTTTTAAGTCTGAATCTCTCAGAGAATCGTTGTGTGCTGCGAGGATCATAAAGATCGGGCATCTACTGTATGAGGATGGATGGATTACTGCGGAGGCTTTGGCCTCGAAGTTGAGAATGAGGTCCATCAGGGTGGCAGAGAGACTGCTGACGCAGATACATGATTTTCTACCACTGAACTACAGACTGTCTTTAGAGAATTCTGCTGAAGAGGAACACAATATGGACTTCCCAGAGCTGGATGTTACAGCTGATACTGGGGAATGGCAGGAAACAGAAGGAAGATTGTTGACTTTTAAAGTACCAGAACTTGGATTCTTTAGTGGCATTGGAAGTAAATCTCTGTATGTACTGTGTGTGAAGAAAAATCACTTACGGATGCTTGAAAATACAAAGGAGTCCAAATGGCAGGAGTTTTTTGGTTCAGTTTTTTTCCCCTAGGGGTTGCTGGAGGACCTTGTACAAACCTCCCATTGAAAAAAGGACAGGAGATCTTCAATGGAGGATAGTGCATGGTATAATAGCTACGAACAGACACAGAGCACACATTGATCCACAGGTAGGGGGGGAGTGCCCTTTTTGTGGGATGCAAGAGACTGTTTTCCATTTGTTCTCTGAGTGTGAGAGATTGCAAATACTTTTTTTAAAAATAGAAGAGTATTGTCAAACTTTGGGAGAAGAGTTCACAATGATGTCTTTTATCTATGGCCCAAAATATAGTAGAAATAAAATGCAAGTACATGTTCTACTTAATTTTTTATTTGGGCAAGCAAAACTGGCGATTTGGCTTTCAAGAAAAGGAAAATTCTTGGTACTGTTTCGACCGATGTTCTCTCTGTTTTTAAGGGGTTAATTAAGTCACGTATTAACATTGAGTATACGTACTATAAGTTGATTGATGATCTGGAAAGTTTCGGATATAAATGGGGGTATTAACCAATGTCTATGTGAAGTTGAGCTTGATGGTGTTTTTACAAATTAATGTCTGAGTAATTAATGTTTTTGTTTTGTTTTTGGGATTACTGTTTTTTGTACTGTTGTATTGCTTATTTACAGCTAGGTATTATTTATTTATTTTTTTAAAGATTGTTTTTAATATATATCTACAAAGTGTGTTTCTAAGTGCTGACTGTACTCAGGGTTTGCTCTAATGTAAATTAAAGGACATGTAAAGTCAAGTCTCTCTCTCTCTCTCTCTCTCCTCTCTCTCTCTCTCTCTCTCTCTCTCTCTCTCTCTCTCTCTCTCTCTCTCTCTCTCTCTCTCTCTCTCTCTCTCTCTCTCTCTCTCTCTCTCTCTCTCTCTCTCTCTCTCTCTCTCTCTCTCTCTCTCTCTCTCTCTCTCTCTCTCTCTCACTCACTTCCGGTGCGTGTTGGGAGCGTTTGGGTGCGTGTGAGGGTTCTCACGAGGGGGGGAGCGATTATTTGGACCTTTTTTGCGTCTATTACTAATATTATTCTTTTTTTCTTTTATTTTACTAATACTTTGGATGCAACATCAATATAGTTATCAGTGAGTTTTAGTAAACTTTTTTGGAAGCAGGATGGCGTCTGCTTCGGCAGGGGCAACGCCACCTGTTTCACTTCGCCATGGCATCAGGTGTGTTCCTGCTAGTGGTGTGACTGTGGAGGATGTATTAATGGCTGTTGGAGAGGAGATCGGGTATGGAAATAATTTCATCGGCTTCCCGTATGAATAAGGCCGTGGTAGTCTTTGTGAATGACGAGTCTTACGTAAACCGCCTGTTAAGCAACGGAATTGTGGTAAGTGGAGAGTTTGTTACAGTTTCACCTCTTGTCGCTCCAACTAAAAAGGTAACAATATCTAACGTGCCCCCTTCTCTAATGATGAAATTGAACGGGGACTTTCACGTTATGGAAAGTTTGCTAGCGCGATCAGAGTACTTCCACTTGGTTGTAAGAACGAAGCGTTAAAACACGTCATGTCTTTTAGAAGACAGGTGTTTATGTTTCTGAATGAACCAGACTTGGATGTGTCTTTTAGAGTGGTTCATGAAGGAAAGTCTTATATGATTTATGCTAACGCTGGAAGCTTGAAATGCTTTGAGTGCGGGGATGTGGGTCATAAAAGACTATCATGCCCGCATAAAGCTGGGACTAGTGGGGAAAATGCGCGACCGGGTACTTCGGCCCGTCGTGGCTAATTCCCCAGAGGAAGCGCTGCTTTCTGTTGTTGAGGAGCGTGAGGCTCAATCTGTTGAGCAGTTGGAAAACAAAAGTGGTCAAAATGACAAAGATGCTACCGAATTAGAACTAAGTGAAATGGTGTAATAAATGACAACGTGAATGAACAAGTGTATGATGAAGTGGTAGATGTAAATGATGACGATTCAAGGCATGATGAAAATTGTGATTTGGACATGAAAGATGATGATACGCTCTCTGAGATTTCGGATATGGGTTCGCAATTAGCAGGAGAGGTGTATACGTTACAGGAGATTAATGATTTTCTAGATGCAACTTTTGGTAAGACTGTTGATGTGAGAGATTTTTTTCCGGATTCGGAGAAATTTATTTCATCAGTGCTGTTGTGTCAAAGAACGGCTAGCTATGAGGCTTTAGATAAAAAAGAAGAGATTTAGATTGAAGAAGATGGTAACAAAATTAAGGAAAGATAAACTTGTTCTCACAAGAAATCAAAATGAATAATTTTCACGTGGTGGCTTGTTGCTGTCTTCCTCCTGTCTCTATCCACTCTATATTTCTATTCTTTGATGGATGCTTTGAGGGTGGGATCATTAAATATTAATGGGGGAAGAGACAGGGGTAGATTAGCAGTGGTTTCTGAATTTATTAGAATTAAAAAATATAAATGTTTCATTTTTACAGGAGACACATACTAATAAAGAGAATTAAACTGTTTGGGGTATGTGGTGGAAAGGCAAGTTTGTTTTAAGTCATGGGACAAACAATAGTGCTGGGGTAGCCATTTTATTCTCTGTAAATATGAATGTTAATATTTTAAATGTAGAAGAGGTGGTGGAAGGTAGATTATTATTAGTACAGATTGAGTATGAGGGTACTGTGTTTGTGTTTGTCAATGTTTATGCCCCAAATAGTGGTACAGAGCGGCAAGATTTTTTTGTGAAATTAGGAAATGTATTGCAAAAAGTATGATAATAATGTGTGTCTTGTGGTAGGGGGAGACTGGAATTGTACAACAGATTTTACTGTTGATAGGAATGGGGAGGAACCTCACAGTCAATCAGCTCTCACTTTATTAAAAGTTATGCATGAAAATCAATTAACTGATGTGTGGAGAGCAAGAAATATGGGTATAAGACAGTATACATGGTTGAAAGTGTGTGACAATAGAGTTTCTGGTGCAAGATTAGATCGATTTTATATGAATAATGTTTGGAATAACAAAGTAATGGATGCATGTATTTATCCAAATGGTTTTTCAGATCATCACATGATCATGTTGGTTTTAAATGTAAAAAAGACATTGAAATGTAATTACTACTGGCATTTGAATGTGAAAATATTACATGATGTTTTTTTTTGGTGAAACTTTTAAAGTATTTTGGAATGATTGGAAGTTGAAAAAGCCTTTATTTGAGGATCTTTGTCAATGGTGGGATGTAGGAAAGGTGAATATAAGAATACTTTGTCAGAATTATGCTTTTCATACATCAACAATGGTTAAAACAACAGTTAAAAATCTACAAAAGGACATTGATTTGTTAGAAAAAAAATCTTGATCCTAACAATGAAGGTGGATATTGTGATGTTTTAAAAAGGAAGAAACAAGAACTGAACTCTTTTTTGCATGAGCAGGCAAAAGGGGCATTGATAAGGGCAAGATTTTGCTCGATCAAAGACATGGACGCTCCAAGTGCCTTCTTTTTTAATCTTGAAAGAAAAAGTGCTCATCAAAAGCAAATGTGTCATCTTCGTCGTCATGATGGATCAGTAACTTCAGATCCATCTGAAATGAGAAATATAGCAAAAGATTTTTATAAAAACTTGTATAGTGCAGAAAGTTGTGACGTTGAATGTGGTGATGACTTGCTTAAGGATTTACCTCAACTTGGTGATCAACAAAAAAAGGCACTGGATACTCTTATTAGTTTTAATGAACTCACTGAAGCCTTGCAACAGTTAAACATTGGACGTTCCCCTGGAATCGATGGATTGCCTATAGATTTTTATAAAAAATTCTGGTCTATATTAGGGCAGGATTTGTATGAGGTGTTTTTAGAATGTATTAGAATCAAAACTCTTCCCACAAGTTGTCGTCGAGCAGTTTTGTCTCTGCTTCCAAAAAAAGGGGACTTGGGTCTTCTTAAAAATTATAGACCAGTTTCTTTGTTATGTTCTGATTATAAATTATTCTCTAAATGTTTAGCAAATAGACTTAAATGTTGTTTAGACTCGTTAATACACAATGACCAAACATATTGTATACCTGAAAGATCTATCATGGACAATATATTTTTGTTGCGGGATGTATTTAATATGAGTCAGTTATATAATATAAATCTTGGAGTTCTGTCACTGGATCAAGAAAAGGCGTTTGATCGCGTAGATCATGAATATCTTTTTAGTGTTTTAAAAAAATTTGGGTTTGGCGAGAGATTTATATCGTATATTCAGTTGTTATATTGTAATGTTTTTGTCATGGTCAAAGCAGGTGGTGGACTAAGTGAACCGATATCTGTGTCCAGAGGCATTAGGCAAGGTTGTCCACTTTCTGGGCAATTATATAGTTTGGTTATTGAACCTTTGCTATGCAGATTGAGAAATAATCTTAAAGGATTTGTGATTCCTAATTCAAATGACAGTTCTAAATTGTTTTTATCAGCATATGCAGATGATATAACTGTTCTTATTACAAATCAAGAGGATATTAGAATTTTAAATCATACTATTGGTCTATATGAAAAAGCCTCTTCTGCAAGAGTAAATTGGGCTAAAAGCGAAGGGCTTATTTTTGGTAGGTGGGAAGGTAGAGGGTTTCCTCAACTCCCAGGTGGGTTAGAGTGGAGACAGGATGGATTAAAACTATTAGGAGTTTATTTGGGGAACGACCAATTTCAAAAGAAAAATTGGGAGGGTTTGCTGGAGAAGGTGTCTGCCAAATTGTCGAAATGGAATTGGCTATTGCCACAATTGTCCTATAGAGGTAGAGTTCTGGTTGTTAATAATCTCGCTGCATCCATGTTGTGGCACAGGACTATTGCTATGGAGCCACCAGAAGAACTTATTCAAAAGATACAAAGGACATTGGTGAACTTTTTCTGGAACGGACAGCATTGGATCCGTGCAGCTGCCCTTTATCTTCCAATTCAGGAGGGTGGTCAAGGCTTGGTGGATGTGAGAAGTCGGATCCGGGCCTTTAGGATACAAGCTGTACAGAGACTCCTTTACAACCAAGAGGTCGTCTGGGCCAAAACAGCAAATGTCTTGTTGAAGAAGGCAGGAGGTCTTGGATTTGATAAACACTTGTTTTTAATAAAATTGGAAGACGTAAGCCTGTCGGAGCTCCCACTTTTTTATTAGTCTATGATGCAAACATGGAAAGCTGTCTTCAAAGTGGAAAGAGACATGGATGATGTAGGACACTGGATTTCAGAAGAACCACTGTTTTTTAACCCATTGATCCAGACTAGATTGCTGTCTTCGGTCAGTGTAAGGAGATGTTTGTTGAAAAATGGTGTTCGGAAACTTGGACATCTTTTGGGTGAGCAGGGCTGGAAATCTGTCGAGACTCTTCAAGAGATGACGGGCTTCAATTCCTTGCGTCTTGTTTCTAAGCTGAAGGAGGAAATATATCATGCATTACCAAGTGGTTTTAGGACCTGGATAGAACGGAGACAAACACAAGACAGGAGTGATGGTCAGTTTTTTTCCAAAAATGAGAATTCTCCCGGCCATAAATGAGGAGGATGAAGGGGATTTTGTGGATTCCATATTGACTTTTAAGACTCCTGAATTGGATTATTTCGAGGATGTGAGTAAGAAAGCAATTTATTGCATCTTAGTTAAAATTACACATCGAGAATCCTTGAAGCATCAAAAAGCTTCTAGATGGACAGAACTGTTACAACCAGAACTTCTCGTGAGGGACAGGTGGCGCGCCCTGTATAAACCCCCTGTAGAGAAGCGGACTGCTGATCTGCAGTGGAGGATTATTCATGGGGCCATAGCTACAGACGGGCATGTGGCACACCTGAATCCAGCGGTAGTTGGGGTATGTAGATTTTGTGGGAGGCAAGAAGATGTAGAACACTTGTTTTTAAGGTGTAATAGACTAAAAGATCTTTTTGAATTGCTTAAAGCTTGTTTTAGAGGGTTTGATGAAGATTTTTCTGATAAGGTGTTTATTGGGGGAGTGAAATACAAGGTTTCAATGAGAAGAAAAATGTGTCTACTAAATTATTTGATTGGAACAGCTAAACTAGCAATCTGGAAAACAAGAAAAAATAAAGGGTTACAGCTTGCAACAACTGAACCTGAGATGATGTTTAGATATTTGGTAGAGGGAAGATTGAAAATTGAGTTTGCTTATTATAAACTTACAAATAATGTGATGTGCTTTTGTGATGTCTGGTGTTTTAATGAGGTTTTATGTACAGTGTATGAGGACATTCTTGTTATCAATCTTTGAAATGTGTATGTTGATATTTTGCATTTGTTATTTATTTTTTCTTCTTTTGGATTTTATTTTGGTTGGTTTTAATATTTCTATTTTTTGAGGTGTAATGTAAATTTGATGTTAATATCATGAAGTAGGCTAATAAAGGGCGTGTTAAACCTCTCTCTCTCTCTCTCTCTCTCTCTCTCTCTCTCTCTCTCTCTCTCTCTCTCGCTCTCTCTCTCTCGCTCTCTCTCTCTCTCTCTCTCTCTCTCTCTCTCTCTCTCTCTCTCTCTCTCTCGCTCTCTCGCTCTCTCTCTCTCGCTCTCTCGCTCTCTCTCTCTCTCGTACTATCTATGCATACCAGAACAGTTTTTCACCGCTATAGAGTCGCAGACTCATTCAGGCACATTGTTTCCATCTCTGCCGTCTCTGTTGGAGTGTGCAGTTGTTGATCACCGGTTACTGGCAGGGCAGCTGTTTCCTGCAGCTCTCAGCATGTGAAGGGCAGGACAGAATTGCTGATGAATGCCGTATTACTGCTGAGACTGTAGACAGTACAGGCAGAAAGGTGTACACCATGCGTTTACCATAAGGTTCCGTGGTATTGCCCCCTGTTAAGATGCATACAGAATGTGTCCTCATAACAGGGAGTCTCTAATTTCCCCACTGCTCATGTTTACATTATTTACATTTTTGCATTTGCAAGACGCTTTTATCCAAAGCGATGTACATGTACATTTTTATCATATTTGTTTTTTCCTGAAAATCAGACCTTAGACCTTTTGCGCTGCTAACACAATGCTCTACAAGTTCACCCTCTACATGTCACTTCCTACTTTAAGAAGTCAACAAATTCTGGATTTCAACCATACTGGCACTTATTTCTTCCAATGAGCTTTGCATACGTCTATGTTTTATGCACATCAAGGTGAAGAAGACGTCAGAAGCCACCCTCAGCACCATCCAGGACATGGTGAACATGGAGGACTATGATGTGTCAGAAAGCTTCCAGCACAGTCGCTCCACTGAGTCTGTCAAATCCAGCGTATCAGACACTTACCTCAGCAAACCCAGCCTGGCCAAGAGACGTGCCAACCAGCAGGAAACTGAGCTCTTCTATTTCACTGTAAATCTTACCACGCACACAATAACAAACATAAGTCAACCCTATGTGAAGGAATAGTTCTCTTCTTAAGCGAAATGATTGATTCCTAAGAAAAAAACAATTAATATTTTGAGCGTATTATGCGATGGATATATCACATTTCGATGGGGACATGCAAATCAGTGCCAGGTAAAGGGGACATATCATATAAATCTGATTTTCTATGTTAAAGTGCTATAATTGCGTCCCCTGTGCTTTTATCAACCCAGAAAATGTAAACAAGATCAACCCAGTAACTAAGTTTTGGTAAACCATTCTCTGCAAGCATGTGAAAAAAAATCGGTTATTGAAATTTGGCTCCCCTTGTGATGTCAGAAGGGGATCTTATTATTATAATAATACCGTCCCTTAATCTGCACTATCCAACCACGGCACTGTCATTTAGTGCAGAGATCAGCTCATTTGTATTTAAAGGACACACCAAAAAGCAGCACATTTTTACTCACACCTACAAAGTGGCAATTTTAACATGTTACAATAAATTGTATGGTATTTTGAGCTAGAACTTCACATATATACACCAAAGATTTATTTGACATCTTAAAAAAGTCAGCATGTCAGTAACGTTAAATCTCATTGGTTCTTGCTTGTCTCGTAACAAGTCCTATTAATGTGGGATGGCATGAGTAAATTGAGAATGTTCATTACTGGGCGAATTATTCGTTTGATAACAACAGAGGAAACGAAGTCCATAGACAGAACGTTTTTTCTTAATTGCATTTTCCAATAGTTTAGAATAAATAAACAAATAGATTAATTTCATGTTATAGTTTAAATAAATATTTTTTCTCTACAGTCAACACACAATACAGTACATTTAATTTTTCTGTTCTGTAAATCATTTGTGTACACATTTGTGTACACAATTTTTCTGTTGTATAAATCATTTGTGTACACATTTACTTAGCTGTACACGCTATTAATCTTTATCGTTTTATGTAAATCTAATTATAATGACTACAGTCTACCTTTACACCTAAAAGTTTTTTTCTTTTATTTACTAGACTTGTAAATTCATGCCGGATGGCTGATGTTTCTTTTGGTATAGATTTGTAGTGCTGTGATCGCTAGATCAATGGTCTTAAGCAACGTCAGTATTTTAAAACTTGGTTTATGGCCTCAAAAAGATGAACATTAATTTGAACATTAATTAGCAGTGTAGTTAGATTATTATTGACTGTGTGTATATTTGTGTGGCCACAGAAGCTGAAGGAGTATCTGGAAGGCAGTAATCTCATCGCTAAACTACAGGCCAAACATGACATGCTGAAGAGGAGCATCGCCGAAGGTGAATTTTTGTTTAGACAAAACGTTTTTTGCTGCTTGCTGTAGCTTATTTGGAAATATTTTCCTTATCTGTATTTAATTTAACATTTAATATTGTTGTGTTTAGCATTTGGGGTTTATTCCTCTATTAAACTGTTGAATATTTTGGGGGCAACTTTTGAGACTCTAGATACAGAACTATATGTGCACAAAACATTTTTGGGCACATAGGTTTTTTTGTGATATTACCTCTACAAAACACTATAGTCAGAGGTATAAAGTACTTGAGTAATTTTACTTGATTACTGTACTTAAGTATTATTTTTAGGGATTTTTACTTTACTTGAGTACAATTAAAAATCAATACTTTTACTTAATTAAATTTTTTTAGGAAAAAAATTACTTTTTACAATTTTATTTACACTCAAAAGTACTTCTTTTTTAGAGATCACTTCATTCTATTTTCCCTTGCTCTTACCAAACCAATTGAATTGCGCTGATGGCCAGTTTAATTGAAATGTTATTTATTCTGGAGACTTTTGGACCGCACTAAGGAATTGCCCAAAAGTTCATTTGATGATGAAGATTTTTTCGCATCTTTGAAACTGACAACACATGAAGTGTGTTCCCGTGTGATACGTTCCCTGCTATTTTCAGCCTCTCTATCAATACTAATACCTTGTTCACACTGTCAGTCCAAATCTGATTTTGGTGCATATCCAATTTGACAGACTCCCTGTTTGTGTATCACAACTGTTCAGATCAGATGTGTGCGTCCTGTAGCGTTCTGCAGTTTTCCCTGTTTCTATGTCAATGACGTTGCGCTGGCAAAGCAATCTGCCTCAAAGTCAGATGTGTTTACATTTTACGTGACGCGGCAGCATGACGTATTCGAAAAGCTACACAAATGCGATCAGAGGGGTCAGACTGAAAAGGATTTCTACAAATTTTAGTAGAATACTAAAATTAGGTAGCCTAGCAGTCTTATAGTTTGATAAATAAATACAAACAGTTGTTAAGCAGGATAAAACCTTGTATGTGCTTCATTCACTTCATGTTTAAGAGATTAAAAGCTTAAACAAGAATCTCCAGTTTTCATTTGTAAGCTTCAGTTTATGTATTCAAACTCAATATTAATATTATTGGTGTTTTTATTTAAATATTTTATAAATATATAATTTTTACTGGCTAAGATTTTTGTTGGTACTTTCCATAATCCAAGAGAGGTTGACAACCCTAAGATTAGTGATGGACACAAATGAGGCATTTATGTTGTTGACATGTCAGCTGTATTCTGCTGTGCTGTGAATGTGTGACTATGCATTGTGACTCCAGACCATTAAAATGTAAATGTAAAACTAATATAATCTTTTTCTCCACAGGTTACAGGGCAGACATCATGACAACCAGGTATATCTTATTGTCTCAGAGCCTGTGCCAGACCTTCATTTTTAAGCCCATTTTATATACAATATACTATTTTGAAGGTCCTCTTGATATTTGTAAAGGTCCTCATGACCTTTTTGAATGACAAAACTGTTGTTTTACTGTCTAGTTTTATTTGTTATATATTTTACCCACTTAGCCGTCGTCGAAACTCCCACAGCAGGAACCAGGTAACCAGCGTGTGCTCTGTTTTAAATCATGTGTTTAAAACCTGTATTGGCGTTTTACCTTTTTTGATTTTGGGGATATTATTACCTGTGTGCAGGACTCTGGAAAGGCCATTCCTCTGATGGTGGAAAGCTGCATTCGCTTTATTAATCTCTACGGTGGGAATTATGTGATTGTACTCTGTGTGTGTGTGTGTGTGTGTGTGTGTGTGTGTGTGTGTGTGTGTGTGTGTGTGTGTGTGTGTGTGTGTGTGTACATAAATTAAAAGTGAACCCATTTAGCATACGTGCATCCTTCTGCATGCATTAAAGTATGCTGTTTAACTGAAATTTAATTTTATGATTTTTCTTATTTCAGGTTTGCAACATCAGGGTATTTTCAGGGTTTCAGGGTCACAGGTTGAAGTCAATGACATAAAGAACAGTTTTGAACGAGGTTTGTTGAAGCTGTTACAAGATCAATATGTATATACATATTTTTGTATATATATATATATATATATATATATATATATATATATTTTGCAGAATCCACAGCATTTTTTTTTATCAACGTCCTCTAAATGATGTATTTTTAATAGTAGTTTTGTAATTGAAAAACTTTTGTATTGAATCAGAAAACTGCTGTTAAACATTTTCAGGAGTATTCTCAGACTTTTGGATTAAACTCTAAATAAAATATTAACATCACTGAATCATTACAGATGAACAGTCACCCTTGATTAAAGCTATAATCATTTATTAATAAATACCAGTGGCTTTTCGAAAGCTTGGCTCTCGATACAAATGGAATAAAAATCGCAGATTTTAATTTTGAAAGATCAGTCACCATGGATACGCTCTCATCTTAGTGACTGTTTCCCAGGGAACGACCCCTTAACTGACGAGGAGAATAACCATGACATTAACTCGGTTGCGGGCGTGCTGAAAATGTACTTCCGTAACCTGGACAATCCTCTTTTCCCCAAGGAAAAGTTCAACGATCTCATCGCCTGCATCCGTGAGTGCATGTTTTTCTTGTGCTTGTGTGCATCCATGTGAGCGTGCGTGTATGTGAGGCTGGACCGAGGAAGGAAAGGTGTATGTGAGGAAGCGGGTGAGAGAAATGGTGTTTGGGAAATGACAGAGTGGTACTCTGGTTTCCCGGGGAATTTTGACAGCTGGTGTCTTTTCATTTGTGACATATGAAAGAGTCCCTGGCTTTTTGAGCACATGAGACATGTTTTCAAACCTTCAACAGGAACTGAGAATTTGTATGAGAGAGCCCTCTCCATCCGAAAGATACTGACAACGATGCTGCGCCCAACGCTGGTGGTCATGAGATACCTGTTTGCATTCCTCAACCAGTGAGTGTTCACATGAACACACACATGTATTACTCTACCTAATGAAGATTTACATAGCGGTTTGGTAAATGTTAGAACGTGATACCTGCATCCCACAGGTCAGGGTTCGACTTTGAGAGAAGGCACATACTGATAAAATGTAAAGCCTTAATGCTTGGTAAGATACTTTGCATAAAAACGTATAACTAATAACAATAACCAATGTGAAGTTATAGCAAAACTGTTGCAGGGAGAGTTATGTAAGTTTTGGGATTTCTGATCTCTGGTTATTTTAGAGATGGGAAACTGAATTGGTCTGTACATAACATTTACCACATTTATGCATTTAGCAGAAGCTTTTATCCACAGGTGCATTCAAGCCATACATTTATATCAGTGTGTGTGTTCCTTGGGAACTTTTGGACTGCTAACACAATGCTCTACCAACTCTGCTACAGGAACAATTTATTGATTGTTATTATCCTTGCCCCTCACTCCCTTTATAAATTATTTCTAACTTCGAAGACCTTTCCAAATGGAGGCTTTGGCAGATTTAGCAGACTTTTGGGGACAGTTTCGTCCCCAAAGTACAGCTAAGTAAACCCCCGACACATGTACTTTGAATGAAATATTTATAAACGTTTTTACTTAAGCCCACAATAATGCACAGACAAACTTGCAATAGCAAAGCTCAAGTGTCTCATTGACTAGGAGAAATGCAGCTAAACTAAGCATCCATTTTCACACCGGAAATTAAATTCGCTCCCACCTCTGTGCCGGGAGAGATGGTAAAATATGGCATGAGAGACAGACACACGGAGGGAGTGAGTGAGCGAGCGAGCGAGCGAGAGAGAGTGTTGGGTAAAGGTGCGAAGAGAAAAGGTGCGATATAGAATTTGTGAGTCATACACTGAAAAAGATCTGACTGATTCAATGTGATTAGGAAATTATAATTGCAGTTGTGTTCCTGTAGCTTTGCATTAGCCATGCTATTTTAAATAGGAACACTATTTAAACATTTCTTTTACGTGTAATTATGATACACAAAAACAAACATTTGAAAATGTGTCATCTATTTTAAGCTTAAAGTTATTCTTGATTTCCGTTCCAAGCTTATCCCAGTACAGTGACGAGAACATGATGGACCCTGGAAACCTGGCAATTTGTTTCGGTCCCACTCTGATGCCTACCCCAGACCTTCTGGACCAGGTTTCATGTCAGGCACACGTCAACGAGATCATCAAAACCATCATCATCCACCATGAGACCATCTTCCCTGACATCAAAGAGCTGGAGGGTCCAGTTTATGAGAAATGCATGAGCAATACTGAGTACTGGTGAGTGTTTATGCCATATAATAGTGTACCATGGTATTTAAATGGGACATTTCACAAGTAAAATAAATCTTTGGTGTCCCCAAAGTACGTATGTGAAATTTTAGCTCAAAATATCATATAAATAATTTATTATAGCATGTTAAAATTTACACTTTGTATGTGTGAGCAAAAATTTGCTTGTTTTTGGGTGTGTCCTTTAAAAGCAAATGAGCTGATCTCTGCACTAACTGGCAGTCCTGTGGATTGATAGTGCAGATTAAGGGTCTGTATTATCCCCTTTTGACATCACAAGGGGATCCAGATTTTCAATTAACTATTTTTTCCACTAAGTTACTAGGTTGGTCTTTATCACATTTCTACACTCTTAAAATGAATGTGTTAAATTAACACATCTTGTGTCTAGTTAAGGACAACACATCTAGTGTGTTGTCCTTAATTTAACACATCTCTGTGTTATTTTTGGAACAACACACTTTGTGTTGTTTTAACACATCTTGTGTTGTCCCTTTTATTTTTTATGAACTTAAATGACACATAATGTGTTAAAAACAACACATAATGTGTTAAATATTTTAACACAAAATAATGTGTTAAAATCAACACATCCTGGATGTGTTAATTTTAACACACTGTTTTGTGTTAAACTATTTAACACATTATGTGTTATTTTTAACACATTATGTGTCATTTCGTGTTGATTTTGAGTTCATATAAATAAAAGGGACAACACAAGATGTGTTAAAACAACACAAAGTGTGTTGTTCCAAAAATAACACAGAGATGTGTTAAATTAAGGACAACACACTAGATGTGTTGTCCTTAACTAGACACAAGATGTGTTAATTTAACACATTTATTTTAAGAGTGTAGGTTGATAGAAGCACTGGGGACAGGATTATAGCACTTGTCATGAAAATCCGACTTTTCCATGTTTATGTCCCCTTTTATATACGGTACTGTATACAGTGGGGTTCAAGAACACTAGTGATGACACTTTAATTTAGCATTTTTCAAATATTTATATTATTTACATAATATGAGTGAAAGTGTGTAAAAAGTATTTATGATTTGTTGGTATCTCACCTAAATGGCATGTATTTCTTTTGCAGTGAAAGTCCCTACAGTGAACCGGGTGCATTTGAAGAAGGAGAGCAGGATGGAGGGACGGAAACACAGACAAGCGAGGAGGGTAATCATAACATGCACGTATACATCTACACCACAAATGCAAGATCTAACAACCAAATCTTTTGCATTTCTAATGAAAAAATTATTCTGTAACGCACGACACTGTATTCAAGATCTAAACCCAATAAGGCTGAATTTCCTTGGTTTTCTTTCAGAAGGTGAACCCGTGGAGGCCCTAGCCAAGTTTGACTACGTTGGCCGCTCTGGACGGGAGCTCACCTTTAAGAAAGGCGCCACACTGCTACTGTTTCAGAGAGCGTCTGAAGATTGGTGGGAGGGACGTCACAATGGCATTGATGGACTAATACCACATCAATATGTCACACTGCAAGAGTGAGTTTACCGACTCTTTTTTCATCTGTCCTGAGGTCATAATTTGCAATGCCAAGGTCATGGGTTAGATTCCCATTGAGCACACACAATGGTAATAAATATATTTTGAATGCACTGTAAATCACTTTGCATATGTTTTTGCCAAATGCATAATTATAATTAAAGCTTGCTTTTTTATAGTAAAATGAAATAAAAATGGATTGATACATTTATGACATTTCAGTGATGAGGCCATGTCAGATACACTGAGCCAGAAAACTGACAGTGAGACCAGCACCACACCTTCAGATGAAGTGAGCTCCAGGCGATCTCTGACGTCCCCAACTGAACCAAGAATACCAGAGACCTTCATCAGCCGGTGAGCTCTGTCACACACATACATTTACATGTTCATCAGCCACCTGGTTGCTTTTGTCCCAGACTTTCAGTTTATTCCTTCTATTCAAAACTTTCAGACACAGGAAGAGGACTGAGGCCCTTCTCCGCCGGGTCCCTGGTCGCCTAAGCGACGGTCACTGCCATGGCAATGGGCTGGAACGTAGCTCGCCACCAGTGACTGTGACCGTAACGGGGCACTTTAGCCCGCGCGAGCTGCTGCGTGGGAACAGCTGTGCCCTGGACAGCCCCGAGCACCACAGGCGCACGGGACACAATGGCACATCCAACGGCACAGTGAATGCCAATATCAGCCGGCACGAATCCCTGCGCAGGGAACGGGAACGAGAGAGTCCTCCAATATGCCAGTCTCCATCCACACTGCATTGTGGGTTACCTGTGCAACGCACACAGACGCTAAATCCTCACACTATGGCCAAGGTTTGTTACATGTTGATGAATTTCATGTTTAGGTCATATAACTTCTTAGTGTTGATTCTTAGTATTATGCTGATGATTTGGATTTTCCATATGTGACCCATTCAGTGAAATGTAACCTTGATATCTTTAATACTGACTGAGTAAGGTCAAGTCAAAGAATGAAATCAATCAAACTTTGATGCTCCTAATCTCATTAATAGATCGAGAGTCACTAATCACATCAAGATTTTAGGGTCACGAAAATGTTAAAATAATGATGTAACAAAATACACATTATTCATTTTTTTAAAGCATACTATTTATTTTGGTGATGCAATTTCTATGAGATGTTCTAGTGAGATTCACAAACTCTCTTTCTCTTCTACAGGACCTAGAGGAAACCATGAATCTAGCCTTAAATGAGTTGCGTGAGATGGAAAGGCAGAATGGAAAGACCGCAGCTCCTGACCTGGTGCTGGATACGCTCGAGCAGATGAAGACCAGCCCGTCATGCCCTTCCGGCTCCACCCCCTCCAGTTTATCCAGCCCCTCTGATTCCCAGAGTCCTCTCAGTCCCATAAGCCCCCAGCCGTCTCTCCCCCCGCTGCCTGGTCCTTCATCCCGACGCTCCAATGACCCGGTGGCCACCTTCAAGCCGATCGCCTCGGCCCGTATGGGAGTGACGCTCCGCCCACCCGCCCTACGCCCCAAACCGCCTGTTTTGCCAAAAGTAAATCCACCTCCTTCCCAGCAGCCCCCAAATGCCCCTTCGAGCTTCGGCAGTGACAAATCTGGCACTATGTGAGCCAAGATCCAAAGGGTCCAACTGAAGCAAACAGGGTTGTAAGACTGACCTTGACTATGGGTCAAGACTGTAGAAAGCAAACAGGGTTAATCTCTTAATAATGACATGATTGTATGGCCGATAGCTAGTTTACATGCATAACGGTCAGTTAGAGTTAGTCAATGATATTATATCCATTAACGTGTTGTCAGGGTGGTTTGTGTGTGTATTCTCTAAGTGAATAGGACTTTACTGTGTCTGTGTGTAGATACATTTACGAGGAACACATTCAGAGACAGTGGAGAGACAATGTTTGGGATTGTCTGTACAGGAAGTACAGGGTTTTTTTTGCGGAGCTGTAGATCAGAAAATGACTTTCCATTGAGTGCAATGTATTTCGAGTGCTTTGATTTCTTAGGCCTTACTACCACAGAGGATTGTGCGTGGAGTCGTTCTTATAAGTTGCTGCTGCTTTCTTTAATAATTTACAGGGATACCTGTGCCTATTGGGAAAATGGTTATTCACTTAATGGGATTTGATAAGGAATGTAATTTTTTTCAAGACACCCACCCAGCTAGCCTTCCGACCGGAAACAAGGTGACAGAGGAACACAGAATGTATTTAATGAATGTTCCACGTTTTTTTTTTCACTCTATACCACAGCAAGCCTTGATCACCGGATTATCCTCCCTCTTTACCGTGGAAACGCAAACACTGAAGCCTGATTGAACGACGTGGGAGGGAATTTTTAACATCCCGAGAACAAACGTGAACCAAGCAAAATATTACAGAGTAGAACGTATCCATTTGACGATAAGAAATGGTGAGGATCGCAAAGAAATTGACGACATTATGGAGGTTTGCAGGAAGCGTGTAGCATGTATTGACTTCTGCCGCTAGGCCACGCCCTCCCTCAGGTCGTTCATGTACAATTTCTGCTGCTGCTTCAATAATGGACGATAATAATCATTTTCAATCCTTAAATTTTAATGTCCCCTGTGCTTCCTGTGTGTGTGTGTGTGTGTGTGTGTGTGTGTGTGTGTGAGAGAGAGAAATTGATGGCAGACCCTCTTTCCAACACGCAAACCACTCATGTTAAACAGGCTTATGTGTGTGATGTGGTGGAGCTTTGTATGATAGAGGGAAGTTCAAATAGTGCAAGATGGTGGATAATTCATGCTTGCAGTACTGCATATAAGTGTTTATGTGTTTGCGTGTGTAAAACAGGGCGTTTAGTCTTTGTGTAAATATGCATGGAGGAGAAACTTTGGAGGACATTGTTTTATGATGATATAACAATGCTCTGCATCTACCAAACAGCCTTTGTTCACTTTTTTTATACAATAATTTGTTTTTCGCTTTTTCAACTGCTTCTCGGTTACGTTTTCTATGCGTTGCATTTTTTACCAGTTTATCGATTCCTGGTGTATACGTTCAACTTGTAGGCCTACTACTGGCACTCTTTCATGCGACCACATACGTTAGTTTATCAGAAGCCTGTCTCCACCTTTTGTCTGTTTACCAAGCGACCTGCAAGACCCCCACTCCATCCACTAACACACACACACAAACAAACTGTGTTGACATGAAAGTGCCTTTCAGGAAACACGTTGAATGCAGGAGCCTGGTCTGCCAAGGGTGCGTGCTGCTGTCGCTTTCTGAAAAGTCGTTCCACAAGTTAAATAATTAAGCTAGAGCTCTTTCCAAATGTTTAATAATCCGAACGAATAATAAATATGTACATTTAATCCATTGTGATGTCGCACTTTCATGTATAGGACTGTATTGGCATGTAGCATTAAATCATGTTTCAGTGCATTTTAAAACGTGTCGAAACTGAATGTCTTTGAAATAAAGGAAGTTGATATGTCTCAACTGTGTCATGCTTTTCGTAATGCTATAGACCCTTTTACAGCTCACGTGATCAAATAGCCTGCCCGCGCATTTAGGCAACAGAAGTGGTGTTATTCCCCATTGGTTCTAACATGTTAGCAACTCAGAAAGTTTATTAAAACGGTTTCCCAGCATGTCTGGCTGTTGCGTTTGGTTGCACTAATATAATATACTAATATACGTATATATGTATCTGGCAACTTTATTTTTGGCCATCTGCTGACGTCTTCTATCCACTTCACTATAGTACACAGATCTGGTAGCTGTGTTGAAAAAGTTGATAAAGTCAACTTTTAAAAATAACACTCTCTGTCTGTGTTGCTTCACTGCTGATTATTGCCATATTTCCGTTGCCTAAATGCGCGCGCATACGCTGCCACATCATCATTGTTTACAAACAGTAAAAGGGTCTATACAGCACAGTTGTTCTGAAGCGGCACACACACACAAAGTCTAAACACAGTAGTTCATTCTTTAACTGTCGGATGCATCTTAAAATGGATGGATGTACATTTCCCCGTGAAATAATCCATAATTTTACAAAGGCAATGTAATTCTTGTATTAAGACAATGCTAACCTTTTATGGCATAATTGGTTGCTTTAGATCTCAGTCATGTGTATTCCTGTCTGAACAGGCAGTTCATGCTCAAAATAAGGTGCAGTGAGGTCAAGACTTTTTTTGTGAATCAAAAGTTAGTTTGCAGAATTGCACGTTTAGTCAAGCATCTTACACATGAAGAATCTTTAACGAATGGGCATGTGAGTTTACTGCTAGATTTAATGTTAGCAGCCTAGAGACAGTGTTTACTATACTAATAATAACCTTTGGTTATATTCCAGTGTCTTGCTGTTAAAATATTTAAGAAGAGTTAAGAATGGTTTTGCAGATCACACACAAGTTGTTTGCAGCTGGGTGTACAAGGGTGCATGTGAATGCATCTGCTCTGGTACACTATATAGGTACACTATATAGACAAAAGTATTAGAGGTGCCGCCCATTTAAACATGTTTATCTATTCCAGTAATTCCAATCAAAACTCATTTTAATGCTATACATAAGTGGTTAACAAACTGGGGGCCTGCCAGATGGTGCCAGGGAGGCCCCAGTTTTATGACATTTTATAAAATACATTAGTTGTTTATAAATTCTGTGCTACTGTATGAAAACCTCAGAACAATAAAGCTACAAACCAACCGCACCACATTGTATAATTTAATATGTTTTGCTTAATTCAAATTTTAAGTTAAATAATATTTTTAATTGTCAAATGTTCTTTGGGTGGGCCACGAAGGGATGCACCATTGCCATACGTGACCATTTTAAAGAATTTTGTTTCCATCTTTGTTGCAACAATTTTGGAAAATATTTTTTCCTCTAAAATGAAGGACTGTGGTTCTGTGTAAGTCATTTTTGGGTTTGGGTGACTGGCTCTATTTCTTAGAATAGAAAGGGGTCCTGCCCAAATTATATGCTGTAATGACTAAAGTGGTCAAACCTGTTTATTTAAAGGGGGCATCCCAATACTTTTGTCCATCCTGGACAGGGTTTAGATTAATCCAGGACTAGGTCTAAATTATATTAGCCCCTGGGGCCGGTTGCATAAACCTTTAAGACTAGTCTTAAAAGTTAGCCATGAATTTTTTTCTTCAAGACTGATCATAACTGTTTTAAGTATGTTACATAGAAAGGTAGATTGGTCTAATTTAAATCCAAATAATAAGACTGATTAGCCCTAACTAATTGCTAGTTAGTCAGAATTATTCTTAAGACACAGTCTTAAAGTCACGGCTATGTTTATGCAACCGGCCACTGGTTTCATACATGAGGCTTAAGGCTAGTCTTTAGACTAAAACACATGTTTGAGCTGTCTCAGCTAAAAAATAACTGCACTAACAGATCTTAAAATATGCCAGTGCCATTTTTTTTGTCCCAAGATACACACCTTTATTTAAGGCTTGTTTATAGAAAATGCTTAAACATCTTAAACTAAGTCCTAGTTCTGGCCTTTTCTGTGAAACCAGGCCTAGGACATTTAAGAAGTTTTTACAAACCTTACAAAAAACAATGCATCTTGAGACAAAACAATGGTACTGATATATGTTAAGATATGACAGCGCAAAGTGTTTATAAAGTAAGGCAAATAAAATAGGCATTTTAGTCTTAGACTAGGAAAGCCCTGTCTGGGAAGCTGCCATCATTTCCCATCATGTACTTTATGGCTAATATTGTGGAGGTGAAGGTTTCCCTATACAAGTAGTTTTTACATTTATGATTTGTTCATAATTTTCCAGATATTTTTCAATATAGTTTCAGACTTTTAGATTTTGGTTATTATGGATGAATGGATAAGTACACTCTAAAAATGGCTGAGTTATTTTGTTTACCAATATTAGGTACATTTTGGACAGAACACATGCTGGGTTAAAAATGACTCTTGGTTGTTGTTATTTTATAGGTTATAACAACCCAGAAGGTAAATTTTAACCAAGCGGTGTGTTCTGTCCAAAATTTACCCAGAATGGGATAAAAAAGCAGACATTTTAAGAGTGTACTAAATCCCCTCTGGGGAAATTAAGTTAGTTAATTTATGTACTGTATAATCAATGTCTATTTTCAAAAAATATCAACACCCTTGCCCCCACCACTTGCTTGTACAAATAAAGTGTTGTTGTACAAATAATGAGTTCACTATGCTCATAATATTCCAGATCATGTATAAAAATTAAAAACTAATTTAATATACTATATGTTTATGAAATTAAATTAAATGATTATATTAAATTAAAAAAATATATAAATAAAATATATAATGAAAAAACATAAATTATCAGCACCCTTTGTGACATTTTGTATCATGTGGAAAAAGCTATTTTTGTCTATAACAATAATTTCAACACAATGCGTTAATAGTATAATACTTAATTGAAAACTTTATTTCAGCAAGCGATTTATCTTCACAGTGGTTGGAAAAAACTGTCAAATTGATAAAATTTAAGTTATTAAAATATGCTGTACATCAAAATCATATTTCTTGTTAATGGGTCCCTTTCACATTCGGCAAAGCACAACTTACAGAAAGAAAAAAATTATTTAAATGATCAGCATAAAGCAAATTAAAAACAAGGCAAACATTATTGCCTGTTAACAGATATATTGTCTTTGGTCTGAAAATGGTTTGTCTTGTGAAACTTTTGGACCTCTTATATTCACTCTAGGGCAGGGGTGTCAAACTCAATTTTTGGAGGGCTGGTGTCTCTGCAGAGTTTATTTCCAGCCCTAATCAAACACATCTGATGCAGCTAATCAAGGTTTTCAGGATTACTAGGAAGTTCAAGACAGGTGTGTTTGGGCTGGTTGGAGCTAAACTCTGCAGGACACCGGCCCTCCAGGAACTGAGTTTGACACCTCTGCTCTAGGGAGATAAAAAGATAACATGAATCACATGAACAGTTCCAGCAGCACATTGAGTAAAATAGCAACCATAATAAATGCTCAACAACATTTAATGTCCACAAAGAGTGAGGAAATTATATTCAATTAAACAGGTGAGTTTTGTGTTTTAAAACGGTAAGCTGTAGGTACTGTATAAACTTTAGCCTTTGGAGCCTGGTTTAAGTGTAGTAAAGGGTTTGGTGTTCCTTAGTGACCCTGTTAGTTCTTGCAGGAATGCCACAATGTGCGTGTCTCTCTCAGATTTCTTTCCATCAAAGATCACCACTATAGTAAAGTGAGGTTCAGGTCTGGTTAGGAAGTAGGTGCTCTGGACTTTGTCGTCATAGAAGTGCACCACCTTATCCAGAGCGTTGAGATCCGTAGAGCGGTCTGTCATGATCATGATAACGTTAGGCCAGTGCGTGACCGGCCTTTCTCCACCAGGAAGTGACACCACGGCTGGAAACTGATCCACGCCTTTAGGTGCTTCACGATATGAATGTGGATGATGGTAGCCATGTCCCTGAAAGCTCTCTGATCCACGGTTATCAAAGATCAAAGAGACGTTAAAAGCGTCATGTTTGCGGATAAAGGCCGAGATCTTGCCAAAGTGATCGGGGCAGGTGCGTGCTGTCAGGGTTTTTATTTCAGACTGCGACGTCTGCCGGCTCAGCGCCTCGTGGAAGTAGAAGCTGAACTTGGCCAGGAGTGTCGCTTGCAGACGCTGCAGCCAGAAATAGAGATGTGGGGGCTGCACGGCCTTCTGGGATTGCCCTCCAAACAGGTGTTTCCTGGTCTCGCGTTGCCGGTCAAACACCTGACCCCAGGTCTGAAGTTTGGACTGGGCACCGTGTAGGTTCAGCAGGGATGGGAGGAAATGCCACTCTGAGATCTGCGCCTGGCACTGCAACAGCTGTGTCAGAACATTAACTTCCACCTGGAAGCTGCTCTCCAGACGACTCAGGATGGGATGGTGAAACCTGCAGCATTGAATGAAAGACAGAATTGGCTGTCAGGTACCACACATTTACGTTTGTGCATTTCAGAAGCTTTTATCCAAAGCAACTTACACTGCATGCCTGGTATGCATTTTATCAGTATTTGTGCCCCGGAATTGAAACCCATGACCTTAATGCAATGCTTTATCAACATTGATAGATACAGGAACCACCGGTACACACTGAATGATGATATAACAGCTTTATACGCCACCAGAAGATAAAACCAGAACTCTGATATCAATATTAGATGGTGATGGTCGACATCTCTGTAATCCTGCAGTCTGTGCATGCTGTGTTTTGGGAGAAATAGAAGCCACAGCAGCTTGTTTGCTTTGCTCATTAACACTGGAGAAAGTCATGAATAGCGTACTGCAGGGGCGCATGGAGCTCATTACATCTCCAGCATTCAGCAGCAGTGAGGAAAATTCTTCACCCTTGACCGATCATTAATTACATATCTTAGCAGGCAGCCAGACAGAGAAAATGATAAGAGCAATAGAAATGCGACCTGAAATAAATGTTATATCGGCACATAAATCATTTAGCTAGGTTTTCACAGACTGGGTTGCATTTACATGTACCATAGAATCAAATAACATCTGCTGATGGTCCAAGGTCACGCTTTATCTCTAAATCCAGGCATTTGGCATTTACATTTATTCATTTAGCAGACGCTTTTGTCCATATCGACTTACAAATGAGGTAAACAATAGAAGCAGTTATAGCAACACAATACATAAGTGTACTGGAAATAGTCTCATCAAGTCTAAAACAGTATACATAGCCATGGAGTTTTTTGTAAGAATGTATAGATAGAGATCAAGAAAAAAGGAAAAGAGATAGTAAGTCTTACATTAGGAAGTAAGGTAATGGGGGAAGAGATGGGTTTCAGCCGATTCTTAAAGACATCTACAGAGTCAGCAGATCGTGTCGCGACCGGCAGATCATTCTACAGTTGTGGAACAGCTCCAGAGAAGGTACCCGATAACGTTTTTTTCCCTTTTTGAGATGGTACCACAAGACAAGTGCAGGGATCGAGAGAGTACGTAAGGCTGTATAAGCAAGCGAAGGTAAGGGGGTGCTGACCCAGCGGTGGTCTTAAAGGCCAAGAGCAGAGCTTTAAAATTTTATGCGAGCTGCTATAGGGAGCCAGTGTAACTTGACTAAGAGAGGTCAGATTAATTGATTAGATCAGGGGTCCCCAACCTTTTTTTCACCACGGACCGGTTTCAGCTTTAAAAAAATTTCGCGGACCGGGGGGTGAGATTGGGGGGGGGGGGGGTCGCTGAGTTGCTGTTCAAACGTGCTGAAAATCCTCCTTTTCGAAATTTACGTTTTAAACAGAGGTAAAGATAACAACCATGCATTAGGAAAATTAATAATTGCTTTATTTAGGCTATAGTATATTTTCTACAGACGTGTAAAACCATATTTTGGCGGATTGTTTTTTACTTTCATTGTTTTTACTAGTTTGCCTGCCCATTTACTCTTAATAATTAATGGAACCTAAACGAACTGCTGTTCTCGAAGGCAGCTCGAATCTTGGTCGGGCTCGAGACCCAATTCCAAGTAACAGAAGAGAAGAAAAATGCAGTGAAGGAGGAGAGATGCCAAAAGAATTGCGGCTGCATGGGCGCAGAGGCACGGAGACTCACGTTTACCATGATTAATGATGATTGACAAGTTTAGGTTCCTTTCACATTTACGTTAAAAGTGTAGCTGTTAAAATATTATTAGCCTAATAGTTTATTTTGATCATGGTGCTACGATCGATGGATAATTCTGAAGTTGTTTTAAAGAAGAATAAAATAATTACTTTTCAGTCATTTGGGCTGTCACACATTTGAACGTCTACGCATATGTATATCATTGCGACGTACATTTGCAAATGATTCATAAAGTCATACCTCCGCAATTCTTTAATCGATTGTGTTTTAAAAGTACTGTATGCTCAAACTCTAATGACAGCAATGTGATCGCTGATGCGCTGGTAGAGAGAGAGAGGCGGAGAAAAAGAGAGAGAGCGCGGCTCTGTTCAAAAGTGGAAATGATTGATGTTATTTGAAGTCGGCTCTTACAGTACAAAATTATACACATTTTTCCGGGACGTTCTTGCGGGTCGCAAGCGGGTGGCAATTTGTCCACGACCCAGTACTGGGTCGCGACCCGGTGGTTGGGGACCTCTGGATTAGATAACACTTCCCCCCTACTCCAGAAATGACTTGACACTTGGCTTTTTTCTTTCCAACTCTCTTCCTCTTTTAGCAAAGTGCAAAATTTACCTTGAGCATCCAGTTAGAGAGCTCTGAGCTTCAAATGTCATTAGCTTAAATCACAAATTTCTTTTGCTACAGGTCTTCTCCTTGAACCTGAGAGCTTGTGAAATGTTTAGCACAAGTGAGACTGCTCTGTATTTTAGGTCATCGTATACCACCTAAAGAATATACCACATTTGATCATCATGTTTAAAATGACACTCAAATGAGTCTCCAACATGCTCCTATTGTATAATTTAGAAGTAAAGCATTACGTTAGCAGCACAAAATGTCATGGGTTCGAACCCAGTGAACACACATAATGATATAAAATGTGTAACTTGTAATGCACTGTACGTCTCCTTGGATTAAAACATCTGCCAAAATTGTAGGGTAAAGTGACAAAGCAAATAAGGTATTTCTACAATGGCATTGATGGGTGGTTGCAAAATTCCAGGAATTTTCAAGACTTTCCATGGGAATAAACTGGGAATTTATAGGAATTAATGGGAATAAACTGGTAGTTAAAAAAATGTGCAGAGTTGCCAATAACAGAAAACTAAACTGTGGTTAAAAAAAATCTTGCAGCATAATTTCGTTTAAAACAATAACATTTAAAAAAAAAATTCAGTTGAATTTCTACCATTTCTCCCAGTCACATGCACACTGATCGCTAAAGGGCCATTAAAGCCACACCCCCTGCACACAAAATAATGTCAAAATGTCCATCTTTGCATGTATTCCCGTAAATTATATAAATTTGTTTAAACTTCCTTGTGATGTGTGTAAGCTAATATGCAACTACATTTTACCATTGTAAAGACAAATACACTGACTGAAAACATTTAGGTGAAATAATTAAAAAAGTATTCTAAAAATTACCCCCCCACACACACACACACAGGCTGAATCCGAAATCGCATACTTACTGTGTAGGTACTGAATTTCACTGGGTACCTACTTAACGTGCTCTAAGACAGTACGTACGTTCATGTTAAGTATGGACAGCATCCGCCATGTTGATGTTATCATGCGACATATGACGTAGTAGACTTGTTCGAATTCATGCGGAACGACAAGAATCGACAGGAGATTGACATCACAATACCGCGAGAGCAACGCGAAATCAGAGTTCTCCGTGTGATTTTTGTACTTTGATGTCATCCACCTGTTGGTTCTTACAGCGGTGCATAAACTCGAACAAACCTAATAACAGACATGAAAACGTATGCGTCTGTATGAGGGACAGGTGCACTAACATCTGATTGCATCAGTAACCTTACAACTCTACTACGGTCTCTGTCAGTGTTACAGTTATATTACATAATTTTGTAGGGGACAAAAATAAGTAAAACAAGCAAATTGTAATTTAATATCTATTGTCACATGAAGGCTGTGCTTGAATACAAACTAGACATTTTAGTGAAGCAATCTTTTGTATTTACTTAAAACAACAGGAAACATAAATAAAAATGAATGAATAAAACCATCACAATAAATGAAAACGTATTGAAGTTAATTCCATATGAAACAAAACTTTATTCAAATGTATTTTTCTAGCAAACCATCACATATTTACTGTCATCTCAACACAGCTGTGACAATTCTACAGCTTTATTTTGATGAATCAGCTGAGCACTTTGTGGTATATCCTGGGTCTGTCAGGGTGCTGAGGAGTCCTGTGTAATGTATCGAAATCACCCGATTGGCTGGTCTTCGGTCGATTGCTTTGCTTTCCTGTGGCATCATGGGAAACCTGGGATAGAAGTGTCCATCCATGCACGCTTCAGAATCTGGGCAGACTCAGTAGGGCATCCGGGGATTTCTCGCCTACTGATTTTATGGATACTGAGGATTCGGACGTACTACTCTGTTCACGTGCTGTTTCCCCTGCTACATTTTCAGTAAGTAGGCAGTTTCGGACGATACTTAAGTACACGTGCATCTGAATCTCGCGAGAAATAGTCCAAAATCCCGCTAATTCTCGCCTACCCTTTTACGTATACTGAGGTTTCGGACATACTATTCGTTCGCCTACTGCTTTTTGCTTACTATATAGTACGCCAGTATGCGGTTTCGGATTCAGCCAAGGTCCCCCCTGAAATAAAAAATCCTCCATATATAACTGAAGGGGGACCCTGCATTTTCCAGACCTTGAATACCACAGAAGCCACACTTGCATTTGAGCACAAGGACTTCATCAAGTCAAGTAAGTTTAGATGATAAATATACTGAATAAATATATTTGATCTATGTTATTATAGTTTAACTAGCAAATACCAAAATGTGTTTATATAGTAGCTAACTAGCTAGCTAGCCAGTTAGGGCCCACTCACACTATCCAAACCAAACCGTGCTCGGGCGCGTTTGACCCCCAAAGCCTGGTTTGTTTGACTAGTGTGATCGCTCTGTTCCGCGCATGAGCGCGGATTGGTTATTCGCGCCGCGGCCAGGTTGCAGAGGTGGGCCGGAGCGCGGTTCACTTGGGCTCAGGCGCGAAAGGCTGTGGTGTGAGCGCATTCGCGCCTGAGCGCGATTCAAAAGGTGAAGACGTCAGTTGCGCGACCACTCACCTTCATCTGCCTCCGTTAAAACCTTTTGATGCACACCGCGGGGTTACGTGGATGTCCGAGCTGCGCACGTGACAGATGAACTAAGCAATATGATGACATGTGAGAGGGCTGTCTGTAATCGCGCACCAAATGACTCCGAATAAAAAACACAGACTTATCATTACGGTGGGTTCCAGTGTTAAGAGAGAGCTTTACTTCCTGCTTTTTTCAAAACAATCGCATCTTAATGACTGTTAACGTTTATAATATATGTGCCCTCATAGTGTTCATGTCACGTGTATATAACCTGTCTTCCATATAAGGAAATATGCAAATAAATATAGTTCCGGTTCTAGCAGAGAGCAGAGTGGTACATGTGTATTTTTCCTCCGTATTGTTTAATAAATTACCGGTTATCAATTACGCAAAATGGCTGCATCAACAGGTTATGGGCCCAGGAAAGATGCAGGTAACCGATGGAGTAGATTAGTTTTTGATGGAGATGAAAAGAGCTATGAACTTTGGGAGACGAAATTTCTAGGTCATCTGCGTTTGCAAGGCCTAAAGGACACGATTTTATCCGAGCCTCCCGCACGTGGTGATGAAGATGAAGAAGTGATTGAAAAGAACGAGGAAGCATATGCTGAGCTAATTCAGTATCTGGATGATAAAAGTTTGTCTCTTGTAATGAGAGATGCAGCGGACGACGGTAGGAAAGCTCTACAAATTTTGAGAAGTTATTATGCTGGTAAAAGTAAACCACGAATAATCAGCCTGTATACGGAGTTAACGTCGCTGCAGAAAGAGGCAAATGAGAGCGTCACGGATTATATTATACGAGCAGAAAATGCAATCACGGCACTGAGAAATGCCGAAGAGAGTCTCAGTGATGGACTGTTAATTGCGATGGTTTTAAAAGGTTTGCCGGACTCATTTAAACCGTTCGCCGTTCATGTCACACAAAGTGATGAAACCTTGACGTTTTCAGATTTCAAGACTAAGTTGAGAAGTTTTGAAAGCACAGAAAAGTTTCACACCAGCGCGAGTGATGATAACGTGATGAAAGCGAGTACTTCAGCACCGGAATGGAGGGGGAGAGAACAACTCGCAGACTCGGACATTACGTGCTATAACTGCGGACGAAAGGGACATAAGGCTCGTGCTTGCCTGACCCCAAATCGCAAAAGACTCTGGTGTAGTTATTGTAAAAGCTCAACGCACAGAGATAAAAATTGCAGACGTAAAAGGGACAATGTAAAACAAGCCATTGATAATGAAGACATCGACGCACACACATTTGTTTTCAAAGCGAGTGAGTGTCATTTCTACAATGTGCAACAGAAAGGACTTATGGTTGACACTGGTGCGACATCGCACATTATTACAGACATCGGGAAATTCAAAAAGTTTGACGACAAATTCCAGCCGGAGAAACACTACATTGAGTTGGCTGACGGGACCAGAGCGAGCGGAGTGGCGTTAAAGAGAGGTGACGCGGAAGTGTGTCTGATCAACAGCGAGGGACGACAGGTGAATGCGACACTGAAAAGCGCGTTGTACATTCCATCGTACCCCCAGGACATCTTTTCTGTTAAAGCAGCAACGACAAACGGAGCTTCGATCAACTTTCAACAAGGACACGACGAACTTATTCACAGCAACGGTACGAAGTTTCACATACAAGAGTACAATAGACTGTACTATTTGAACACTGTTAACACGGACAATGACAGTTGTAACGGTTGTTATGACATTCAAACTTGGCATGAAATCCTTGGACACTGCAACTATGATGATGTCTCTAAATTGCAGGATGTTGTTGAGGGAATGAAAATTAAGGGAAAGATTGATAAATCTAAGCTAAACTGTGAAATCTGCACACAGGGTAAATTTGTACAGTTTAGAAATAGGAAGCCTGATACACGGGCCAAAGCTGCTCTTGAACTCGTGCACACAGATCTTGCTGGTCCTATTGACCCAGAAGCTAAAGATGGTTTCAAATATGCTCTAGCATTTACTGATGATTACTCGGGTGCAGTATTTGTGTATTTTTTAAAGGCTAAGAGTGATACCGTGAAAGCTACTGAGAAGTTCTTAGCCGATGTAGCCCCTTATGGGACTATAAAGTGTGTGAGATCAGATAATGGCACAGAGTTCATGGCAAAAGAGTTTCAGTCACTATTGAGCAAGAACTGCATCCGACATGAGACCTCGGCACCCTATTCACCCCATCAAAATGGGACCGCTGAGAGGAATTGGAGAACGCTGTTTGAGATGGCAAGATGTTTGCTTCTCGAGAGCAAACTACCCAAGATGTTGTGGACCTATGCTGTAATGACTGCTGCAGTAATTCGCAACAGGTGCTATAATGACCGGATACAGCAAACCCCATACCATGCTCTAACGGGACGAAAACCTGATCTTTCGAAAATGAAGGTGTTTGGTTCAGCATGTTATGCGTACAAGCAAGACAAAAAGAAACTGGATGCACGATGTGAAAAAGGAGTCTTTGTAGGGTATGATAAAAACAGCCCTGCATATCTCGTCTTTTATCCAGAAACCGGAAAAGTCCGCAAAGACAGGCTTGTGAAATTTGTGACAAAGAGTATTACTGAACACCAAACGCAAACTGATATCTCCATATCAGATGAGGATTTCCATAGGGAAAGATATGTATCCTCCCAGCCAAAGGAGAAGGTGACTGAGTACACCCCAAAAGAGACTGAACCTCAAGTTGAGACCAAAGATCAGGGTAATGAGACGGAGAGAAGTGAAAACACACGTTACCCTAAGAGAAACAGGAGAGCTCCCCAGTATCTAATGGATTATGTTTCTGATGCTGAATGTGATGATCAGATTCTGACCAATGTTGACTATTGTTACAGAATGTGTGATGTGCCACAAACGTACAAAGAAGCAGTGAGTTCAAGTAAGTCACAAAAGTGGGCTAAGGCCATGAGAGAGGAAATGGACTCCCTTAAAGAAAACGACACATTTACACTTACTCCACTTCCAGAAGGTAAACATGCAGTGGGGGGTAGATGGGTATATTCCATCAAAAGCAATACAGATGAGACTGAGACATACAAAGCCAGATATGTAGCTAAAGGCTACAGTCAAGTGATGGGTGTAGATTACAAGGAGACTTTTTCCCCAACTGCAAATATCACTTCGGTACGAGCATTGATGCAAATGGCAGCGCAATACGATCTAGACCTCCACCAGATGGATGTAAAGACTGCATATTTGCATGCGCCAATTGATTTTGAGATCTATTTGGAACAGCCAGAAGGGTTTGAAATTGAGTCAGACATAGGTGAAAAACTAGTCTGTAAATTGAACAAGTCATTGTATGGTTTAAAACAGTCCGGAAGGAACTGGAACAAAATGCTACATGACTGTCTGATTGAGAATGACTTTGTGCAGAATTCAGCTGATCACTGCGTGTACAGTAAACAAAATGATAAAGAGAGAGTGATTGTAATAATCTGGGTTGATGATCTGATTATTGCTGCAAGTAACAATGATTTACTGAATTGGGTGAAAAAGATGCTGACAGCAAAATTTAAAATGAAAGATCTGGGAAAACTCAAACATTTCCTAGGAATTGATTTTCATCAAAATGAAGGAGTCATAAAAGTGAATCAGAAGAAGTACATTTTAAAGATACTAGAGAGATTCAATATGTCAGATTGCAAACCCAGATTAACACCATGTGAGCAAAAGCTTGACTACAACAATGATGGTGATCCTGTTGATTCAAAAAGGTACCGTGAGGCAGTTGGTAGTTTGATCTATCTAATGACATGTACAAGACCTGATTTAAGCTGGATTGTTAGCAAACTGTCTCAGTATCTCTCTGATCCAAAGGAACAACACTGGTCTTCTGTTAAGCATGTGATGAGGTACTTAAAAAGTACAATTGATCATGAACTATGTTACAGGAAAAGTGAAGAAAAACTTAAACTTGTAGGATATAGTGATGCTGATTGGGCATCAGATCTAAATGACAGGAGGAGTACCACAGGATACTGTTTTAGTCTGACTCCAAATGGTCCTTTGATTTCCTGGAAGTCAAAGAAACAGTCAACAGTCGCTTTATCGACATGTGAAGCAGAGTATATGGCTCTGGCTGCAACCACACAGGAAAGCATGTATCTTGTACAGTTGTTGAATGACTTGGAAAATGACTGTATGTATGAGCCAGTACACATTTTTGAGGATAACCAAGGTGCAATTGCTCTGTCAAAGAACCCTGTATGTCGTCAAAGATGTAAACATGTTGATATAAGATATCATTTCATCCGATCAGCACTCAGTGATGGCAAAGTGACAATTGAGTATTGCCCCACAGGAGAAATGGTGGCTGATGTTCTGACTAAACCAGTGACAAAATTTAAATTAGAAAAGTTCAAGAGTTTCATGTTTGGCATGTAAATGCAATGAAAGAGAAACACAAGATTGTTCATGTGTTACCGGTATATTGTTGTTGTGATATACAATATTGTACATTATGAGAGCAAGTGGGGGTGTTAACGTTTATAATATATGTGCCCTCATAGTGTTCATGTCACGTGTATATAACCTGTCTTCCATATAAGGAAATATGCAAATAAATATAGTTCCGGTTCTAGCAGAGAGCAGAGTGGTACATGTGTATTTTTCCTCCGTATTGTTTAATAAATTACCGGTTATCAATTACGCAAAATGGCTGCATCAACAATGACGAAAGCGCGCCCGGACTCGGATCGATACAAGTACAGTGTGAGTGCGTGCATCTGGGGGAGTAGGGAGGGGTGACAATCGCGCTGGGGCTTGGTTTGGATAATGTGAGTGCGCCCTCACACTATCCAAACCAAACCGCGCTCGGGGGCGTTTGACCCCCAAAGCCTGGTTTGATTGACTAGTGTGATCGCTCTGATCCGTGCCCGGGCGCGGATTGATTAATCGCGCCGCGGCCGGGTTGCAGAGGTGGGCCGGAGCGCGGTTCACTTGGGCTCCGGCGCGGAAGGCTGTGGTGTGAGCGCAATCGCGCCTGAGCGCGATTCAAAAGGTGAAGACGTCAGTTGCGCGACCACTCACCTTCATCTGCCTCCGTAAAAACCTTTTGATGCGCGCAGCAGGGTTACGTGAATGTCCGAGCTGCACACGTGACAGATCAACGAAGCAATATGATGACATGTGAGAGGGCTGTCTGTAATCGCGCACCAAACAACTCCGAATAAAAAACACAGACTTAACAATGGAACCCACCGTAATGATAAGAGAGAGCTTTACTTCCTGCTTTTTCAAAACAATCGCATCTTAATGACGAAAGCGCGCCCGGACTCGTATCGATAAGAATGCTGCGTTCCAGGCAACCTGTAACCCGTAACTCACGACTTCAAAACTACGACTCACGACTCTGAACTGGGAGTACATCGATCTAGTACGAGTTCACGGGTGGGAAGTCACGGGTTTGACTGCCGTTCCAGTGCACTTTCACCGTTAGAAGGTTGTAAAAACACGGGTTACAGGCTGCCTGGAACGCATAGGGTCGTGAGTCGTGGTTTTGAAGTCGTAACTTACGGGTTTAAAAACCTGCCTGGAACGCAGCAGAAGTACAGTGTGAGTGCGTGCACCTGGGGGAGTAGGGAGGGGTGACAATCGCGCTGGGGCATGGTTTGGTTTGGATAATGTGAGTGCGCCCTTAATCAAATATCTTAATGCAAGATAGCACTATTTCATTAAAAAAACTCTAGTTATCATATAGTTTAAGATGTGATGCTCTTCTACATTCTGCTAGACAGTTTTTTTTTGTTATCATACAGAATTACTGTACCCCCCAAAATTTTGGACACATTACTATTTTAATGTTTTAAGAAGTCTCTTATGCTCATCAAGCCTGCATTTATTTGATCAAAAATCCTTCAGAAATCATCAATATTAGAATGATTTCTGAAGGCTTTTTGATCCAATAAATGCAGACTTAATGAGCATAAGTATCACGATTCTTATAAAAGTATATTACATTGCTTCATCTGCTTATGACCAAACAAGATGTTTATTTATGTTGGTATTCACCTTATTTTTCACGACAACAAGGGCGGCGCCATTGCGCTCATTTTGTCAACGTACTTCCGGCCGCATAGATGATGAGCAGCTGAGGCAGTGGCTGAAGGCGACGCGTTAAACTTAAAAAGCTCACTCAAGCGCCTTTATGTTTGTTTCTAACCAATCATAATGGACGGGAAGCCGACCGAGGAACACCCTTATCCCGAGTAATGGTTCGACTACGATGTTCCGGTAACTTTAAACCATGCCGGGTGTTGAAAAGGTGGTCAGTTTCAGGTAAGCTATCTTAATTGTGTGCTCGTTCGCCTAACGTTAAATTTGTGATGTCCGTTGTACGAATAAACTTAAGATCAGTAACGTTGGTTAATAAAATGCAACTATTTTGAATGATTTGAACTATTTGAGTGGCAATCGGGAGAGTCGGGACTTTTCCCGGTGGGCCGGTAGTGTTTTAAGGCCGCGAGGGCCGGTCTGATAATAGCCGTGCTTTCAGTCTTTAGTCGTGCACTCCGGCCACACTAAAAACTATTTATCATATATTTAATATGCTTCAGCGCTCAAAATGTATCTGGCCGCACCGCTCTCTCTATCAAGCCCGTCTCCCCTGGAGTTCTGTCAGTCAATCTTAAAAAAGAAAAGAAAGAGGCTTCACAATAGCCAATCAGAAAATAGCACTGTTGTATCTGGGTAAGATTTAACGCAACAACCAATAAAAAAAGCATAGCCTCGCACATCCATCGAGGAATGGAGCTCCGAGCATCACTTTGAGCAGCACAGAGTAGCCTAAGTCTGATCTCCTGTTTTAATGTTACAACAAATGCACAACTTTGACACAAACAATGACAACTTGACTGCTGTTAGAGAATGTTTCCCAGATAATCAGCATCAGTTTTTCACGAGTGTCTGTAACTTAGCCAACAGTTTACAGCCTGTTAACTGACAACACCTGCTCAGAACACGCAAGTTGCGTTATATTTTCGTTATCACACGATGACTGACATTTTGTCACATAAAACATCTCTCTCCAAACAGGCTTAATAATTTTATAAGCAACTGCTTTGAAACCATATTAAGCTTAATCTTACCTAAAACTAGGGATCTGTTGTTGACTTTAAGATCTTTTAAATAATAGTTATTACACTTGGTATTTCATGTTGTTGTGCAGTCATTTTATTGTAATTTTAGATTTCAGCATTTGCTTATTTTTTTTTTTTTTTGACCATGGAGGGCTGGTGGTCTATGAAATTTCCCGGTAGATTTTTGGGTCCCACTCCGCCCCTGGTCCCATGGGTTACTTGCCGCGGCCGCTTCATATCGTCTAACCACGAGACGATTGACAGGACATTATAAAACTATCCGAGCGTCATATGAAGTTTTAACCGTGCTCCTAATTTAAAACATTTACAGCAGTTGCGATATTTGTCATGTCGCTAAAGTAATAGTGAACTACAAACAATCTTCTAACCACCGAACTAACCACCAAATGCACTGTGCCATGTTAGCAGCGGAAGTCGGTTGACAAAATGCTGAAGAGCGAAGAATTAAAAAGGGGCGTGGCGGAATAAGGTGAATATGATATAGACCAAATACATTGTAACTCTGAACAGTAAATGACAGTCTACCTGGAACTGTACTTCTTCAAAATTGTCTCCAGGGTGCTCACAAGCTCCTCGGAGTTGACCGTCTTCTGGCTGCCCAGCGAATGCAACTTCTCGTAGAAGTCAGCGATTTCCATTCTGGCCTGTGCAAAATGACAGAGCTGCTCAGACAAATGCGAAAGCAGATCCTCCAGGTTAAGAGTGGAGCCCCCGGATGTGTGGCGACCCATGGAGACCACCTTCTTTAGTTCATTGTGTAAAGATGTGTAAATAGATCTGAAGGAATCCTTTCGGCTGAAGAATGACTGGCCACCTGCATGTTGCACCAAAGATGGATAAGCATTAGTAATAGCAAATCAGTTAACCAATACAAAAACCAATACTTACTTTGCAATGGGCCTTTACTACCGTTCAATTCAGCATGTAAGCTAGTAGAATAAACGGACAGAAATGCATTATGTTTTGGCCACGTGGCGCCATCTGCTGTGCAAAATACAACTCTATGCAGCAGCAGCTGAGTTTATGTCTAGTTTGAGACAGTTCAATTCAGTGAATTACTGAAAATGTATAAGTCTATCTGTTCCTAGCTCAATTGGTATTGCGCTAGCAACATAAAGGTCAGGGATTCGATTCCCAGGGAAAACATGTTAAAAACTAAATAGCTTGAATGCACTGTAAGTCACTTTGAATTGGACGGTCTGACTGACAAATGCGTAAAAGTATACACAAGGGAAACCCAATGTCAGGAAAACAATATTTTATGATATCACCATGTTTGGATACATAGGTGTCATTTACACTGGGGACGCTGGGGACATGTCCCCACCACTTTTTTAAATGGCTGATTTTGTCCCCACCACTTTTTGAAAGCATTTGAAATACCTGTGCAACTTACACTGCAAAAATGACTTTCTTACTAAGTACTTTTGTCTTGTTTTCAGTAGAAATATCTAAAAATTCTTAAATCAAGATGCTTTTTCTTGAAGAGCAAAATGACCTAAGAAAATAAGTCTAGTTTTTAGACAAAAAAATATACAATTTAAGTAAATTTTTGATTAAAACAAGCAAAAATATCTACCAATGGGGTAATAAAAAAATAAGATTTCTTTTTTCTTAAATACTTAATTTAAGCAAAAATTTCTCACCCCATTGGCAGAAATTCTTAGTATTTTGTCTTGTTTTCAGTAAAAATATCCTAAAATTCTTAAATTAAGATGATTTTTCTTGATGAGAAAAAATCTAGTTTTTAGACCAAAAATATCAAATTAAAGTGATTTTGTGCATAAAGCAAGCAGAAAAATCTGCATGGGGTAAGCATTTTTTTCATGAAATTTTCTTGAATTTAGTGTTTAAGAAAAATGTTCAAGATTTTTTTGCTCTCACCATTGGCAGATTTTTTTTGCTTGTTTTAGGCACAAAATCACTTAAATTTGTTATTTTTGGTCTAAAAACTAGACTCATTTTCTTAGGTAATTTTGCTCATCAAGAAAAAGCAACTTAATTAAAATTTTTTTTTAGATATTTTTACTGAAAACAAGACAATAAGAACATTTTTCTTGAAAGTTATTTTTTGCAGTGTACGACTGGTTTTGTGGTCCAGGGTCACATATGTTGTGTTGTGTGCTTATATTGTGTTTTCTTTTATGAATTTCATTGTAATCATTGACTTAACGTGTTGCTGTTTTCAACAGTATGGTGCTTTGGCACTGTTCGGTTGAGCTGGTGTTGCAGGGACTGTTACATGTGCAGTCGACATTGTTGAGGGTTTTATGCCGAGTATTTTTGTGTTGTTGACGGCCTACACATATTTGATGCGCCGTTATTCAACATTTTTTAAAACATTCTGCTGTAATGTTTTTTCATCTGATCTTTTGTCCCCACCACTTTTCAACACAAACTGACGCCTCTGTATATGCATGTACCATAGCTACACTTGTGAAGTACCATTATTGTACCGCAACAGTACTTTCTTATATACGTACAACGTTAAAAATGCATCCGTCATACCTAGTTTCTGGCCGAGGAAAGTCATGTTGTGGTAAGCTTTCTCAGCAGCTGCCAGATGGGCGAGAGCAGACAGTAATGACGCCCAGATGGCCCCTGCGCTCTTACTGGCGTCCTTTTCTTTCTCCACATAATCTTTCGCCCTGTCGAACCAGAACGTGCCGAGCTGGGTGAAGAAACTCTCCAGGACGGCTCGTTCTTTCGGAACTGGCCGGAGTTCTTCATCAGACATGATTATAAAAAAAGATCATGGGATCCGTTTCGGACAGACTTGAGATTCGCTGACAGCTGCTGCACATTCATGCGATATCTGTATTTAGTTTACTTTAAATACGGTTTGTGGATGTTCGGGTCGGTTTATAGTCTACTGGACAAAAAAAGGTTAAATAAACAAATTTAAAAGATTCGGAGAGGTAAATGTAAAATGTACATGTTTAGCACACAGTGCGACCATGAATTTAGCTCCATGTAAATACTACGGCAAGTCAAAAGGGACATATTCTGTCTAGTAAAAACGCGAATTCACAAGTATTTCTCTAATACGCATTTATTGTTTTATTTGCATATGCAGTTTTCACATAATGTTTTATTTTGAACCTTAGTAATAAGGAGACATTTTCATATTTCTTTTACTATGGTTGCTCAAACTTGAAATTATAAAATTATAACCAAATTACCCAGTGACACTGATATATAATGACAATAACCCAAAGTGTAAAAATAAAGTTGTAAAAAAAATGTTTTATTTAAAATTATTTCTAATAAAATTTATTTTAAAATTATAAAGGTATATAAAATGCATATACTCCATATTTTAGGGCTATTTTTCTTCTTTATTGAAAAATTGACAGAAATATAAATGTTACAGCAGGGTATCCAAATATAAACTGTCTGAAAAATAAACAAAAATAACACAAAATTAGATCATTTAAAATAAAATAAAGACATTGTTTTTAGGGGGGAAAACAATATTATATCAAAATATGGAAATAATTACATGCCTTTAGAATCTGACAGGCTTTCTGTTTTTTTTTTTTTTAGGGTAATATTAGATCAACATAGTGTATTATTTCTTCTTTAAATACTGTAAAGCATGGTTTTCAGCCAGATAATTTACATTTATGTATATTAAATTTAATATTAATCATGTATGTGTGAATTTGTTTGCCCTTCTGATTTACAAATAGACCTAATAATACATGTTTCCAAAGTAAAAAAAAATTTGTCAATTTTTTTAACAATAAAGGCAAGTATATGGTGCCAAAAAACGGCAACTACATTGCAATACAAAAAAATGAATGGCTGTCTCTTTAGAAGAATTGCAAAGGCTATAATTGGCATCTATATCCCTCTTAAATCTGACAAGAAAACATTTAACAGGGTATATTCTATGAATAAGTTTAAAGGTCATCTCTTTAATCTTGTTTGTGACAAAATTACGATTAGGTAAAAGCCAAACTTTTTTATTTAAAATTTAGTCAGTTAATTTGAAGCTGCCTCCTGATTAGTTTCACCTCTAAAAGCCTTGAATCGTCAGTCTTTGTGTGAAAATGGAAGTTTTATGTGTTCTTATTGTACTTTATTTCTTTTATAACATGTAAACTTTATACTGTAAGCTTCATTCCTTTTATAACAGGTAAGCATCTGCTTTTAAATGATATACTTACTGTAGGGGACTCTGCTTTAACAATGACTTAGGATAATGATTTGTTAAATTGTTAAAAACATATACACTGCAAAAAATGATGTGTTAATTTTTTACACATTGTGTGTGTCATTGCCATTTAAGGCGTTATTTCATGTTAAAATAAATTAAAGGGCCAACACAAGTTGTGTTAAAAACAGTGATGGGAGTAACGCGTTACAAAGTAATTCCGTTACTGTAATTCCACAACTTTTAGCGGTAATGAACATGTAACGAAGAAAATTTTTTAAATCAATTAACGCAGTTACAATTACTGAAATGCATAAAGATATTTTACCCAGTCCGTATGACTGCTTAATATGAGAGACACACATCCTGTTTTTAAAGGTGATGTATACATGTTTTTTTTTTCAATGCTGACATTAAAATAATAATAGTTATTTACTGTTTATACATTTTGGAGATGTGTGTTCTTGTGGCACATTTACTTGTAATAGCAAAATTACTTATTATTATTTTTGTATATCTGTTGTAGGTGGATTGTTAGCGAAGCTCTAAAAAGTTGGATCGGCCACTGGCTTGTTAAAGGGACACAAGGCAGCATTTTTATGTTAATAAATCATCTTCGTAAGTCGGTATATGGTTAAATGACTCATTACATGACGAATGAAGACTCTCTCGCCCGCCACTACCGTCTGTAGGAAGAATACCCCACTTGCAAGTTCGCTGTATCCGACCCGGTGTCCTTTAGTCTCGTATAGTCTTAGATATAGAACGCATTTACTCCCAGACACTAGGGGGAGCTAGTAGAGAAATAATACTCAGACTTGCCTTGTGTGCCTTTAACCATAGACATCATATAGGTAGACGCCCTATCGACCGCTACTGCCTACTGGCGCGGTGAGATATGGGGCCGCCATCTTAGATCGGTCACCCGCTCCACTCAGTGTAATCTGTATGACTGGATTGAGCTATCAGCGCATTTAATTAATCATATCTCAGTGAATACCGAACAGATTTTCACGCGGGTTTTTTTGCTGCAAAGGTCATTCATGGAGCTATGATATAGGACACATGGTTCGGCGTATTTTAACCCCTTATGTGCCGCAAATCCCGTTTGAGTGGGGGTGACAATGTGATGTACATCTTTAAATTAATTTTTCTCTGGGATTCTTTGGGCTAGAAACCTAATCTTGGTCTTGTTTTAAAGAAGACAATTTAGGGTTTTTCACAAATGAGAACGTAAAAATATTAAATATAAATATTTTTATAGCCGTTTACCTTTATTTTAATATATCAAATTATGCAGTAACATATAATTTATAAATAAAATTGCATAAAAGTTAATGTTTCACACAATAAATAATGTTAACATGAAGCAATATGTCTCAAGTAGTTGTGATCCAAATCACAAAAAAATTATGTTTGGGTCACAATTTTAATGGTTTTACCAACAACTGCCACTAGATTTTGCCACATACTCTTGTACTCTTGTATACTCACAAACTAATAAATTACTGTCACCGCAATATTATTCATGCAAAAAGATTTTGAAATATTAAAACTACATTCTGAGAGCTTTCCGGTTATATATAGCTTGCCATGATTTTTTAGGTTTAGAGTAGGGTTTTAGTGTTATATGCAAAAAAAAATTTGGCCTACCTGTGGGCCCGTAACATTTTTAGAAACCGACTCTCACTGTGTCATAATTTTCCCCAAATGGTAATGAAATATGAAAATTATACTATTTGAGCTTTCCAACAATATATAGTTTGTCAATATTTAGGTTTAGAATCTTAGTGTTACCAACACTAATGTGGACAGCGCCACTTAATGTTCATAGTAGGAATGAATGAATATTCACTAAACAGTAATAAAATATTCTGATATAAGATATAAAGTGAGTCCAAAATCAAAATATGTGGTGTAGGACATAAGATATTTTATAATTCACACACTATAAATATGACAAAGATGCAGAAACAGATAGTTGCAATAAAATAAGACTTTTTAATATGGTGAAGAAACAATTTAAAATGATTTGTAAACCCCCCCCCCCACACACGCGCGCGCACGCACGCACGCACGCACGCACACACACACACACACACACACACACACACACCCCTGAAAGAGGACTGTTTTCCAGAGCTTCTTTCCCGTGCTCCCTTTCTGTAGTTCAAGAGAGGTGAGTTTGGCAACATGGTGGAGCCTTATCTTTAAAAACACAGACACAACCAGTGACAACGAGTCAGACTGATAGTTGTCGATTCCAAACCGAGTCTCCTCAATGTCCTCCCTACGAAGGAAAACATCCTCTGTTCCTGTTGACATCTTAGCTTTTTAAAGCTCGGCGGATCACGCAGCTCACAGCACCTTATAATAATAATAATAATAATAATAATAATAATAATAATACACATTTATATAGCGCTTTACACAATACTCACAACAGAGAAACTCTTGTAATTATTACTTTACTTTACCCCACTCTCCTTGCAGGGTGAACAGCGGCTGGTGCAGTAAACATAGCCTAGCGAACGTTAGCTGGCTACGATTTCAGTACAGTAAAATCAATAAGCTGGCTCTTTCTCAATTTTCTGTTAATATTCTATTCACAAAATACAACCAATAGTACCGCGATGTTAAAAAGTACTTGTGAAAATAATCCTCCGGGCTCTATTTGCGATCGTCCGCCGATTAGAACAGAAAAATGCTCCACAGTGCTCTGACATCTTATCTGCTGCCATGCAACGAAACTAGGAGAACGACCGGTTTAAGATGGCCGCCGTATTTCTCAGTCCCCAGCGGCAAATAGGGCATCTAGTCTTCTATATGATATCTATGCCTTTAACAGTGGTTTATGTGAATTCAATTTATGAATAAATCTTTCACCAACCATTCACCTATTTATTGACAAAACAGGTAGACAATAAAAAAGTGGATAACAAAAATAACCCTCCTGACAGCCGACACATTAATGGTTCTTTATAGCACTGAGGTTCTACATATCACTTTTCAAAGCAAGGTTCTATATAGCACCATAAAGGGTTCTGCTATATTGTTACACGCTAAAGAATCTTTATTTGGTACTATTTATGGAACAATCGAAATATCTTACATAAAATATAACTCTCTTTTTTGACCAATGGTTCAACAATGGTTTGCTTTTAGTAAATCAGCTTTTTAACAAAAGAGATAGCACACGTACGCAGGGCCGGCGCCACGAGGGGGCGTGAGGGGGCGTCGCCCCCTCACTGGCACTATCCCGCCCCCTCAGATCACCATTAATGTTGAATGGGATTTTAATGATAAAATGCGCTATTTAAAAATCACGTTTGCCTTGTGTATTGTCTTCCTAAAGGGAATTTTAAAGTCTAATTATTTAACAAAACAAAAAAACAAGTGTGCATGTATTCTACCGTGACACACGCCCACTCATGTATAGCCTATAGGCTTGTTCGAATTCATCAGGCGAAGACGTCAAAATGCCGCGAGAGCGAGACGAAACGACACTTAGTATGATTTCTCGAATCGTTCTCGCGGTACTTTGACGTCATGTGGATGTTGGTTCTTGCAGCCGCGCCTGAAGTTGAACAAGTTTGTGTTGACGGCTTGAGGCACGCCGACAATGAGCCCGCGTTCTGAGTCTCAGAGGGAAATCAAGATGTCGAAGTGGGAAATTATATAAAAATTTACAGACAGGAGTGTGAGAGTGACCTGGGCCTGCCCTGTAGCAATGGATATATGGAAAATAGCATTGGAAGTTCTACAAACCGGACTCCGGATTGTCACACATCAATTAATGCCGTGGCGTGGATGAATTATCGGAGCATTTCAGGTGCAAAGATCCAAATATTCGGCTGTCATTAAGTCAATTCGGGCACCATGAACTTCAGCCAGACTGTACATAGTTTTGAAAAGTTCAGATGTTCATGTTCTTCAGCATCCTTGCAAGTCAACGTACAACCAACAGCCTATTATTGTTCTGCATTTAATTTTAAAGGTAAGCCTGTACGATCTCTCACACACCTGTTTATCAGGAGTAAATAGATAAAAAACAGACATCGTTAAATTTATAATTAACGAATTTGAATTAGCCTATCCTACAGCATAGCTGTATATGTAAACGAGTTATTGTCATTTTGCTATTGTGGTTCTCTAGCTGCTTAATCGCTAGCTTGGTGCATTACTTGTGGCAGTTAAAATAACTACGTTGTATGATCAAATTGAACCAAAATGTTGATAAAATGTTGCGTTTGGACCGTTTTTGGGCTGAAAACCATCAACTCTATTTGCCAACACTGCCCCCCACCATTATGTAAATTTATTTCTACCTCTGGGTCTGAACTTCAAATGAGTAGTGTTGTGCTAATATGTGACGTTAGGTATGCGTTTTTTGTTGTTGTTGTATTGTTCAGAGCTCTGTAAGTTGCTCACTATAGCTGTAGTTTTTGTGGTTGTATTACAGAGATGTTATAACACTTTAAAACTACCAAACCTATGTATTTTCTAGCTGGGGGAATTATATGCATTCATGTGATCGCCCCCTCTGGTATTTTAGACGCCCCCTCATCAGCGCTCGGCTGGCGCCGGCACTGCACGTACGTCTCAGATACGTATCTGCGAGGTAATCACTCAGATTTCCATTCCGTCTGGAAGACGTATTATAAAGGTCGTTTGCCCATATGAATTACGTATCTGAGACGTACGAGCCCAGCCGTTTTGAAGACGCTTTTAAGATCTTTTCAAGACGCTTGATATTTAGAATGATGGTTAGCAGATGTTTCTAAGATATTTCCAAGATGTTTCTTAGATCTTTAAAAGATCTTTATAAGAGCTTTAATCGAGCTCTTTCTAAGATGTTTCTGAGAGCTTTAAAAGACGATTAAAAGATCATTAAAAATAAATTGCTCTAAACTACATCTTCTACACAGTTATACACACATATTATTACAATATATCATTGACAACAATTAAAACAGTATTTTCAATAAAACAGGCAGTTGATTGCGTAAAATTTATTAAAATTAGACAAAGGAAAACATTCATAAGATGCATACCCTTGTGAAAAATTAGCGTACTTAAGTGTATTGAAAGCATACTTTTTGTGTGCTTAAAATAATAAAAGTATACTTTTTGAGAAGTGCACTTGCTGATAATATAATATAATATAAATTAAAGACCACTTAAGCGTAATTAAATGGAATACACTTTAATGACACTATTTATTAACACACTTAAGTGCACTTTTTACAACTGCACTTTTTAAGAATATGTATTTAATTTCAACTTATATTAAGTACACTTTCATCATAATATTTATAAACACACTTAAGTGCACTTTTAAAAATGTACTTTTTAATAATGTCTAATTAAGCTTAATTTAAAGAAAGTACACTTTAATTATAATATTTATAAACACACTTCAGTGCACTTTTAAAAATGCACTTTGTAATAATACCTAATTAATTTCAACTTTTAGTAAGTACACTTTCATAATAATATTTCACTAACACACTTAAGGACACTTTTTAAAAATGCACTTTGTAATAATATCTAATTAATTTTAAATTATAGTAAGTACACTTTCATTATAATATTTATAAACACACTTAAGTGCACTTTTAAAAATGCACTTTGTAATAATATCTAATTAATTTCAACTTTTAGTAAGTACACTTTCATAATAATATTTCACTAACACACTTAAGGACACTTTTTAAAAATGCACTTTGTAATAATATCTAATTAATTTTAAATTATAGTAAGTACACTTTCAACATAATATTTATAAACACACTTAAGTGGACTTTTAAAAATGCACTTTTTAATACTGTCTAATTAAGCTTAACTTATAGTAAGTACACTTTCATCACAATATTTCTTAACATACCTAATTACACTTTTTAAAAATGCACTTTGTCTAATTTAGTTTTACTTAAATGTAACCCTGGTTAAATAATTAAATATTATTATTTTAAAAGTGTGCTTAAATATAATAGAGACTATTCATACATCTACATTTATTTTATAAATGAGGAAATACATGTGAATAATTCAATCTGAATTATAAATCTGAAATGAGTAAACCAATCAGAGTGTTTAATTGTAAGCTCCGCCCTTTTTTTGCTTTCAGATCGAGTCTCAGTTCAGACTGAGAGATGCAGAGCGACAGAGACACTCGATCTGACGCGAGAGTGTTTATTTTGATTAAATATGACTCCTAAGTTCATATAAACTGAAGAAATCAGAATTTAACATGCATATATTCAATTATACAGCGTGATTGTGTGGATTGAGCACTTTTTGAGCTTTCATTTTGTACCTGGTGAGTTTGTTATAATTACCAATGATATTAGCCATAAAAACGAATGTCAACACTTTAAATGTCATATCATTTTATTTGTTTAATCCATACGAGACAAAATAGTGTTATATTGTGATGTTATATGGGTTGGATTGTTCATTGCAGTGTGATTATGTAAAACCACATGGTGCGTTGTGTTCACTGCTGTTCGCTGACGCCATTTTGGTTGCACGTGCCTGTGAAAGACTAAAAGAGAAGGAAACACGTGAATGGACAGGTATTTGTCTAAATTGTCATTTATTATGATGATGGCACTTATGTATGTATTTTATTTGTTTCCTTTATTATGTAGAATTGTTAATCATTATTGATACACAATATTGATGAACATTCCTTGAGCTGGATTTTCCTAATTGATGGCGAGCCTCCCATTTCGACTTGATTGGATCACGAATCTAGAGGAAAGGACAATTTTCTATTTTAAATATTTTTCTTCAGACAAGTAAGAGGATACATTTCAGAAACTGTTTCCTTATTTTGTTTGTTTACTTTATTGAAATGAAACATTTCAGAAGCACAATTCTGATAATTTAAGACTGATCAATACTCCAATTGATAAGAACTTTGAACTTGAATACTGATTTCAGTGTGTTACATATATAATTTGTACCATCTTTGTACATTGATTGTGACTGATTTCTGTAAATGAGAAGTAATTTAGAGGGTGCACCCATAGTATATATAGTTAATTGTATTTTCATTGTTGTTACTATTTTTGTGATTAAGGAAAGAAAAAGAAAGGTTTCTCAATACTCAAAGTAAAATAATTTATTAATCAACTTACCTTCTGTCTCTGCTTGTTGCTCACTATCACTGCTACCTCCTCCTTCGTACCGTGCACCCTTCTGATCTTATTATTATGCCTGGTCCATAAGTAAGTGAGTTAATACCCGCTACATAAAGAAAGTACACTTTCATGGCAATATTTCTAAACACATTTAATAAATGATCATTAGACTGATGTGACCTACCAAAGACTTGTTAATTTAAAGTTCATGCAGTTCTTTTTTAGTTGTCTGTTAAAATGTAAAAAAATTATAACTTTGAGTTTATTTTTTTCTAAGGGATGTAATTATTCAATATTGATAGTTGTTTGTTTGATTCCAATTTAACAATATTAAAATGAGTTTTTTTTTTTTTTTTGGACATATACAACTCATAATTAATTTATTAAATGTACTTTTGCAAAACAAAAAATCTGATTCATAATTTGACTACCAAACTGTTTTATTGTCAGTGTAAGCATTGTGGTTTTTGTTTGTTTGCAATGCATTAAACTGAAATGAATACATATTTAATTAACTAGATTTGTTTTTCAGTATTTTGAGAAGTACATAACCATATTTCACATACAATAGAAGTAGTGAAAGTACATACTGTAGAAAGATGCATTGAAATCACTTCACTGCACTGAAATCACAGTTCAACTGATTTAATTTTATATATTTGAATTTATTTGGCAAACTTTTATTTGAAACATTACATTTAATGAGTAATTAAATGTACTGTTAATATACATTAACTTATTTTTAATTTCACATTAATTGCTTGACAGTAGATTGAACAGTGCACTTTAAGTATATTCTAAAAACACTAGAAGCAATTATGAAAGTAGATATAAAGTTGTAATAAAGTACCAATTAAGTTGTTCCAAAAAATCACTCTTAATGGCAACTTATTACATTTTATTTCAACTTAATATATGATATATGTGAAATTAATTACACTTAATGTGCATTTAGTGCGCCGAAAAGATTGCATTTAATTCACACTTAAGAGTATTGTTAACAGACATTAAATTGCATTTTAAATCACATTAATTTCATGTCTTTCTATTGTGTAGTGGACTTTAAGTATATTTTAAAAACACTAGAAGCAATTATGAAAGTAGATATAAAGTTGTAATAAAGTACCAATTAAGTTGTTCCAAAAAATCACTCTTAATGGCAACTTATTACATTTTATTTCAACTTAATATATGATATATGTGAAATTAATTACACTTAATGTGCATTTAGTGCGCCGAAAAGATTGCATTTAATTCACACTTAAGAGTATTGTTAACAGACATTAAATTGCATTTTAAATCACATTAATTTCATGTCTTTCTATTGTGTAGTGGACTTTAAGTATATTTTAAAAACACTAGAAGCAATTATGAAAGTAGATATAAAGTTGTAATAAAGTACCAATTAAGTTGTTCCAAAAAATCACTCTTAATGGCAACTTATTACATTTTATTTCAACTTAATATATGATATATGTTAAATTAATTACACTTAATGTGCATTTAGTGCGCCGAAAAGATTGCATTTAATTCACACTTAAGAGTATTGTTAACAGACATTAAATTGCATTTTAAATCACATTAATTTCATGTCTTTATATTGTGTAGTGCACTTTAAGTATATTTTAAAAACACTAGAAGCAATTATGAAAGTAGGTATAAAGTTGTAATAAAGTACCAATTAAGTTGTTCCAAAAAATCACTCTTAATGGCAACTTATTACATTTTATTTCAACTTAATATATGATATATGTTAAATTAATTACACTTAATGTGCATTCAGTGCGCCGAAAAGATTGCATTTAATTCACACTTAAGTGTATATACTTAAAGTGTATTATTTATGTAATAAGTACACTTTATAAAAGTACACTTAAGCACACTTTTTTTTCACAAGGGTATTTACACGAGTGTATGCAAAAAAAGCAACGTTTTCCTATAACATACAAAGAAACACAATATCTTTAAATTAATCAAATGCTTCCTCGGGCAAAGAACATCTTTTCCCGATTTTCCGCGTCTCCTTCAGTGCTAGACGGACGGATTCTTCATCTGCAGCAGCTGCATTCTAAAAGAAACCATTACAAAAATAAGGAAAAATTAATTTTACAAACTATGTCATATGTTTTCTTTGTTTCCTCAATATAACTCTGATTAGAATGTCAAACAAAGATAAAATCATCCGTATTAATCGTCAATATCGTGTATATATGAGCGTCTTTGCGTTAAATTCGTGGTACACCACACCATGCACTTATATCGACGTCGCAATGCAAAAGAAGAAGGGCAAGAAAGAAACCTGTCCTGGTCTGGCGATTTAAGGGAACATTTGTTTAAGGTATGTAATACATTTTAATAATGCTGGGTGTGGGATCAGTTAACTAGAAATTTCGTTGATAATAAGCAATGTATGTACAGTAACTAGCTAGTTCACGTTAGATATTTTATTCACGTGTCTGTGGTTATTTTAGGTTTTTGATAGTTAATTTCACTGATAGTTTGAGCCCGTGTAAATTTCTTAAAAAGCTGTAATTATTATTTTATTTAACATTATTATGTTTGCTGTCAAGACTGATATTTATTTATATATATTTATTGAGGTTGATATGTAAACTTAACCTACTCAGTTGTACTTGACTAATGCAATATTGACAGGTCCACCTGTTTAAGTATATTGTAAAACATTTGAACATAACAACATTTGGACATAACATACACACATTGTTTCCGCCTGCATCAATTTAGTTGTATAGCTGCATTGCTGGTTAACACCTCTGGGTAGATTCTCCATGTTCTTCTTTTATGTGTAGCTGCTCACCTTAAACAGATACAGTACATTGAAGTAATGTTTAAAACAAATTAAGCCCTATAATATTGTTTATGTTTACAATAATTGGTAAAAAGTTTGACGGATAAAATGGTTCTTACCATTCTCTATATAAGCCCCTCTGTTAACTTTTGTTTGAGCCTGTCTAGATCTTTTATCAGTCTAGAAAGATGTTGGAGAAAAGACATCATCCTCTTCTATAATCTCCATCTGTAATTGGACTAACAACTGGACCAGTGAATGCAGGTGACTCCAAGATTGTCTCGTTTACAGCTGCAATATCAAAAAAATAATTGAATTGAGGCTTTTTATATACATTTAGTATTTTTATTAAAATTCATAATGAGCATATGTATACATTGATTTAAAACAGTACTCAAGACTGTAGATTTACTGTGAGGTTTTGAATGTTGGACAGATTATCAGACCTGCATCTGCCTCAGACATGTTGATGTTTAGCTAATGACGATTTTAAATACATTTATTTTTATTTTTTTTAGGCAACTTACTCTCCATTCGACCTTGCAGGTCACACCATGGTCTCAAGAGGGAAAATGAGTGCTCTATGGATTGAACAGAAAAGGTAGTATTAAACAGTGTTATGTTGTATTTAAATGCCATGAACAATGCGTTTATGTTTTCTTCCTAATTATGTCAACAAATGCTCTCTTACCTTGCATGGTACTTTAGGTGAATCAAAACTCCAACCATCTGTATGAGGGTCTGGATGGATAAAGGATGCCCACTGGAGCTGGAAATGATGGTACAAGTCATTGATAGGTTTAGGTGATGAGTTTTTGGCTAAAAACCTTTGAGTCATATCAAAGGTGTTAGCTGAGTTAAGGTCTATTCAGACCAGTCAAAGTTCTTCCACACCAGACTGAATCACTAATTTTCTGTTTGAACCTAACTTTGTTTGTAGGGTCATTCTTAAGTTGGTATTGAAAAGGGCCCTGCCAAAACTCTTGCTATAAATTTAGCATCAAACGGTTTTTCTAGAATATCATATGCTGTAGCATTAAGATTTGTGCTCATGGAAATAAGTAAAGTATTTAAACCTGTTTATTAGAAGGAGGTGTCGCAATAGTTATGTCTATATAGTTTATGTTTAACAAGCCAAAATAACTAGGGCTGCTTCTTTTTAAGAACTTTTGGGTATTTTTAAATCAGCCAGAGGAATAACAGTCCTTAAATGTGTAATGTACTGCCATAATTTTGTAATGATCAAACGTGAGGTCAGATTCTTGTTAACCTACTGTGTTCTTTCTTGATGGTTCAGAAAATCTGTTTCGTATGGATCAGAGTCAGACATTAACATCTAATATGTAATATCTAGTGATATGTTTTCTTAGGTAATGCTGTGAACAAATGCTCTTTTACCTTGAATATTAGGTGGATCCACACTTGAACCATCTGTATGATGATCTGCACCCACTGGATCTGTAAATGGTGGTGCAGGTAAGTTTCACAAGTAAACAAACTCAAATCCTATTCAGACCATTCATGATTCCAGCAATAACCAAGTTTTTTCGTAACAATAAGACTGCATTTACAATGCAAATCTTAATGCACAGATCATATTTTTTTGACTATATTCATTTTTTGTTCTGCTCTTTTTATATTTACATAAGACACTATTCATATCTGATATCGGTGTTACAATAATAAGTTAATATGAGTGTCATGATTTGCACTTGAGTTTTGTATCGACTTAAGCCAGGGTCACTGCCAATTTAGGCATGTTTTAATTATGACACTTAAAGGTATAGCGGAAGATTTTCCCGAATTATTTAAAAGAACCGCCCCTCTATATTTTTAAAAAAATGCTCCCGAGAGGGAACGCCTGTTAAACGCGTGCACGAGACAGAGAGAGAGCGTGCAGGAGCTCAGTTCTTCTCTTCGCTCTGTTTACAAGTTTCTGTCGGCATGTTTACCGTGTCTGTGCGGTTCGTGACTTGTGCCAGGGCTAGCATCGCAAATCATAGCTTACATCAACTTTTACCAGCAGTGATTTTAAATGGATTTCTCCAAATAGCATGTCAAAATGTACCTTTCCAGTAGAAACTTCGCGTGGGAAGCCCAACCTGTCCTTTTAGCTCACGCCAGCGTGTGAAATAGTCTCCCATAAACATCTGGTCTTGTTTCTTTATTTATAGTCCTTTCTCTTCACTTTTACACGCATGACACTTTTTCTCTTGCGACCCTCAGACATTTTGAAAAAAATACAGTGAGAACGCGACCTTCAATGAATGGTTGAAACCGTAGCACAACACACATACACGTGAAAGTGTGCAAGCAGAAAGCGAACGTAGAGGCGAGCACGTGCGACGGTTATACGTCAACATATAATCAGAATGATTGACATCTGGGATGACCAATAACAGTGGTGATCCACCCCGGAAAACGAAAATCTTCCGCTATACCTTTAAACAATTGTATATGTACTTCGATAAAGGTTTTTGCAATCATGGAAACATAAGTGAATCGCAGACAGCATTCTTCTTTTACGAATGTAAAATGGCTGGAGTAGTGATGTCACTAGCTAAATTAATTTTCATTTGACCCTCCCCCACAGAAAGACACAGCACATCATTATATCGTTGGGTCCGCCCACTGGTGTTCAGTCTAAAGTACTAGTTGTTGACAATCATAAAGTTGTAATAACAGTAAGATTGTGATGTCAGACAAACATTGTGCTGTTGCTGGCTGTGGGAAATTAGTGTCTTTGTAAGGGTCGCAAATAATTTGAAAATATTTATGTTTCAAAATATGCCCCCCTACCATGAACTAAACTGGACTTTTGCAGAGACCAAGTGTAGTAGGGTACGGAGCGCTCACACTAGTCACACCAAACTTTGGAGGTAAAACATACTTTGGTATGATACAGTATGCATAGTGTGAGTACCCCATAATAATTCTGTAAACCATGCCGCTCCTTAGAGCTTATTTCTATGTATATTTTAAACATTCTTCATTCTCTTGTGATTATTTTTGCAGGTTTCTGAATTGATGTCAGATGCAAAGCAGAAGCTTATTTTCTTCCAGTTTGGCTTCTTTGTGGAAAAATGCTTGAAACTAAAATGCAGGTGACATTCTTTTGTTTATTGAAGCTATGACAAATAATTTGTCTGTTTAGTTAATGTTTTATACAGTGTAACTGTACCTAAACATTGTTCCTTGAGGTCCTCTGCTATTCACATTTTGTATGTCTTCCTTATTTAACACACCTTATTCAAATCATCAGCTCATTAGTAGAGATCTTCATGAACTGAACTGAGGCTGTGTCCAAATGTTCACACTTGTTGTCTTTGCACTAGACTTACATTACGGTTTTTTTTGTATTTGGCCTAAGTATTCTAGTGGGCGTGAAGATCCCAAGCGTGCATGTAGAATTATTCATCCGATGGGACACACTTAGCATGTGTAAAAATTTCAATCCAGGTAGTGCCAGCAATTTGCACCAAAACGTATTTGTGTTTTATTTACTACTTTTAATTTATATTTAACATTTTTAAGTTTTTCTGTAAATAAAATGAACACTCTGAAATGAACATTTGCTTATATCAAACTTTTAGATGCAGAATTCTTTGCTCCTGTAAAAAAGCTCTTTGTTTTGAGTATGTAGCTTTATTAAAGTGTATTATTTATTCAGTAGTCCCTAAATAAACGACACAATGTTGCAGATGTTTCACAAAATGCATAACAATAATGCAGTGAACACCATAGAAATGTTAACATACAATTAAAAGTCTCATGCTTTACATCCAGAACATGATGCACGATAGGATGCACAAAGTGATATTTGGACGCAGCCTCAGTCTGTCAAATCAAAGAGACATACAGAATGCACAGAGTAGTGGGACTCCATGAACAGAGTTGAGAACCACTGCTGTAACTCATTATGCTTACCTGACTCATGCAGAATTCTGGCCTGGTGTTTGGTCCCCCCTTTCTCTGGCTTGTGTCTCCATCATCATTACACTCTTGTCAGTGTAATAGTATCATCGTCTGCGTACCAGGACTTTCTCCTTCAAGCTACATTTTTGTCAAGCTGCAACAAGTTGGAATACATAATTATTAACGTTTAATGATTTTGATGTATGAAATATGTAACAAAAGCAAAAAATGTATAGACATTCTATTAAGAAATTACCTTTTTGTTGTTTGTTTACTGACCTTTCAACCATATTGCATTTATAATTGATCATCATATCTTTGGTCTACTGTTAACAGGCTACTGTAGAAAACAAAGTCAAACAAAAAAGAGAGAAAAAATTATAAATGCTGAATGTGTCTCATCTTAAATAGATTGTTGTTGTTTTTGTTTCATTGAATTTGGATGTTTTGATGATTTAAGGAAAATTTACGTAGCATATATATATTGATGTTTTAAATCAGAGTTTGTTAATGACACTTAATCATTAACAAACATTTAAAAAGGTTTATTACAATACTAATTGATAATATTAATGTAATAATCTTGTTTTGTAACACCCTAAATCACTGAGCGCACAAACGCTACCCCTGTTACAAGCATGAGTGGTTGACTTCATGCAGACATGCGCAGACATTGAAGTACCGCGAGAGTGATCACGTAATCACGCGGTACTGTGATGTCATACTGGTTAACGCTAAGCCACGTGAAGCCGGACACAAGAGCCGTTTCCCAATGTCAAGGAAGGATCCTCGGAAGCTAGAATTTCGAGGATGCTACGTCATCGACGTCCGTCGAAGGACTGTTCCAATGTCGAGGATCCTCGAAATTTCAGCCAAGGACTGAGTCCTTCGTTCGACAAATATCCCATATACAGGAAAGGATGCAAATTTGTATCCTTCGCGCTCTTCACGCGCTGAAATCACCCACAATCCTCTGCGCGCAGCACCGAAAGCACACCTTTCAATCACGTAATGACGTAATGACGTGCACTTGCTAGCCTGTTCCATTTAACGTGTTCTCCGAATGCTTAAAAGGAGCCTCGCCTCGCCTCTGAAAGAAGTGACTTGTAAGGACTAGTCCTGCCAAGGAAGTATCCTTGACATTGAGAAACGGCTAGTGGCTACACTAATCTTTGGGCTGGAGTAGTATGGCGAGTGGATGCTGCCAATTCAAAGCCTAACCTGGAGAAGGATAAGGAGCAGCCTAACCTTCCGTCGCCGCCAGTCCGTGTGGAGTTTTGAATGGATTTGATAGGGACTGCAGACGTAAGACCGGCGGTGACGTCACGGCGAGTGCATGGAAGAATCGTTTACCGGCGGCGACGTGACGACGGCGCATGTTCGAAATGTACTAAAAAAATACGTGTACTAAGTACGTCTGAACTATGTACGTCGCCTTACAACACGCCTGATACATACGTCGCCTATTATGGAAGGCCAACAGGGAAAAAACGTGTTAAAAATACGTGTTAACACGCACCACGTGTTAACGCGTAAATCACGTGTTAACACGCACTACGTGTTAACGCGTAAGTGCGTGTTAACACGTAAATCACGTGTTAACGCGTACCTACACTGTTTTCTTTACCACCACCTACTGGTGTGGAGCTTTGAAAACACAGAAACAAAGAAGGCTTGGATATCACAGGATGTAATCTAAAATATATTTTGAGCATTTTATAAAAGCATTAGTAGGCTACAACTACATATTTTTAAACAGTTAACTATAATCATTCAACCCTTGAAATTCATGACCACTTTCACAAATTTCTTCAAACTATATTTTTAAATACACTTTAACTTTATCATGTTTCTAAAGCCTAACTGGTAACTGACAAATGAAAACAGGACATTATGTTTTCACAGGTCAACCCATATGCATTATATTTGTTTGTTAGTTCCTTTGATAACCACCTTAAGTCTTATGAAGCTGCTATTGGTTTAGATAGCTTTATAGTAAATATAGTAGTTTTGCTTTATCCTTCAAAGTATAATTGATCAATTATAATTTTTTTATTATCATTAGACACACACAGGAAAAAACAATAAATAACACTGGTGAGGATCATATACGTCCTCCAGATGCTGTGTTGTCTGTGTAAAATGTGTCGCGGTTGTAAAAAGAGGAATACTATGTGAATGAGTCCTTTTTCTTAGGATGTTTTTATCTTTGCTGGAGATTGAGCAAGCAGTACTGTAGACTCTAAATACTCATCCTTTTCAGTATTGTTAGGAAAACAGAGATGTATACCATAGTTTAATGTTGCATGTGCAAATAAACAGTTGTTTTGATATGATGCTCTCTATTTTCCTTGGCTTTTTTCATAAGGGTTAAAGTGCCTGACACACTACTAGTAGAATACATTAGGAATGAAAAAAGATACATGATGCTTTTAAAATAATATATTTAACTTTTATTTATGCCATAAAACAGTAATTACTAAATTTAAGACTCAAATTCCACAGGAAGAAATATCTTTGCATTTACATAGCATTTCTTCATTTAATAATTGATTAGTTCGTAAATTGTTGAGGAGACAGGAGCTTTGCAGCATCCAGATGTGATAAGGAACATGGCCCTTCCATTGTATGGCACATCGCATGGAGTATGAACTACCCTATCTTATGTGATTTTGTTAAATGGTTTATGAAGCCTTTAATGGACAGTGGTCCCCTGCTTCAAAAACAGCAGACCTCCAACATCAAGCTTAGCAGAGCTGGGGTGGTTGGTGAGAATCATTTTGGTTGGCTGAAGAAAGATGGTGATGACCTCAGAAGTGCAATGCCTGCAACACATAAATGGTAAAGTTTATTGTGCTGCCCTGGGAAATGGGTGACCTAGGAATGTTAGTATATGTAGGCTTAATGCACATCACAGCCTGTAAACTGTTAAGTCTTATAACTTCATACAATCAGAATGTACTGTAGTAAAAACATAAATGAAAAAGAAAACAGAACTTTATTACATGTACTCTAGTAAGAATTAGGCAAATTATAATGGAATATAAACTCCAAAAGGATTTTTTTTGCTCAGTTATAAATGAATCTTATTTAATATTTGATTATTAATAAAACCCATAAACAACAAACATTGGCAACAAAGTCATATAATTGTTTTCAACCAAAAACATTGTAATAGGTAGTATTGACATAGGAAACAGAAATACAGACTCTCTAAAAAATGCTAGGCCCATCATAAAGACAACTGTGTAACTAGAAATCAATATTAAAAGGTATAAAGTTGAGACCTTACTTACATCACTTGGTCAAAAAAAAGTCACAGACTCAACTGTAGGCACCAAACAGTTTATTGAATGGGCAATGAAAATCTCAATTCCAGAATGCAGAGACTCACCAAGCAGCAGAGTGGCACTAAATTGAGTCACTGCTCAGAATGGCACCTTGCAGAAAGAGTCAGAGTGCAAGGCATCAGTCAGGAAATGTTATCAGGGAGAGCAGCGAGGCAGGCAGACGGGATGAAGAGAGCCAAAAGAAGAGCCAACCGATTTAAAGCTAGGCATAGAGAGGGAAGATGAGGCTGGGAGAACGGGGCAGATGGCATCAGGGCACAATCTGGAGAGAACAGAGAAGAGTCAGAAAGAAAAAGCACTGACAGCGCATCTCATAATTAATGAGATGATGACTAGAGGGAGGGGAGGATATAGCTGGGATACACTGCATGATTTTTGGCAGTCCCAAATGAAAGATTACCATCATTTGTGGCAATTTCTGTGATCGTGGCTCTTCGGTGGTCCTATGTCGACCAGCGTACCAGTATTTGTTTAACACTAGCACATTCTGGTGACATTGCACTTAACTGGAGTCACACTCATCACAACCTATAAGTCAATAGGTGTCATCATTATACAGTCTACATGCTTGTCGTACCCAAGTTTAAATGATCCATGTCGCACAGTGTGATAAGGTAATGATATTATAGGAGAGCAAAAATCTTGCAGTGTATCCTGGGCTTAAGACAATGACTGGTACGTGCATGGCCACCTGTCAAAACAAACCAATGACAAAACACACAGCGTACAAAACACATAAACAGAAACAACCGATCAGAACAAAGCTGTGACACACTTTTAGCTATAGTATTCAATCACATACTGGTTGCCCAAATTCATTGATTGTTTCTATCTAATGAAACAGGTTTTGGAATGTTTGGTGTGATGGTTGCTGTATCGGCCAGGTTAACAAGTGAAAACTCTTCTGTAATCAAGTGCTATTTGGGGCTGAATATTTCATTTAGTATGAAAAGTAAAAGTTACACTCTGATTTTGATCTAAAATGCTTAAAAATATCTAAATTAAGTGCAGGTGCAAAGTCATAGATATATTCATTTGTGACAGTTCTACTGTTTGCACTTGAAATAAACACAGACATGACATGTAGATAATAAAAATCTTTAACAAAAATATAATCTGAAAAAGGATAAAGATGTTTTAACAATTTAAAACAAAACTGTTTACTAATAATAAAACAGACAATAGCAAAAAGAATAAGCATGCATGTTTAAGTTAAGAAGAATAATGAGCTTTTTAAAAAGTACTTGTATGTCCAGTTGTGCGGCCTGGAGTACATTGCTTTGCATGTAGTCCTATAAGGATCGCTTGGTCTTCTTGAATATATTAAGTCTTATAACTGGTTCAAGTATGCATTCTCTCATCAGGCACACTCTTACAGCCTCAGGGTGGGTCATTGTTCATAATTTGGTCATCTAAATAAGATTTGGTCAATCTTGTGAATAAACACTGGGTGAATAATCTGTGAAAGACAAGCATATAGAAAACCATAAAAAGTTGCTTGTATTAGTAATAACTAGAATCAGATTTGTTTTTATGATTTTTGAAACAATGGATATTCAAATGTAAAATCATAGTATTAATGTAAAATCAACAAGGAAATTATATAGATCAACGTACTCTAATAATGCTACACAGTAGGCCTACAAAGGAATATAGTTTCCCTCATATTTGGACAGATCTGTGTTATTAACTCTCTTGCCAGTTTGTCATGAGTCATAACTTTATGTTCATATTTTTAAATGAATAACGAACACAACGCATTCATTTAAACAGCACTAAAATTTTACCTCACTATATTGTCTCCATCTGGGAAAGCCTGACACTGTTTCCACTAACTTATGTTATTGCAGTTATAAAGACTTTTGCCCAAGGCCATTTACATGACAAAACTGTCTTCTGTTGTTACTGCTGCTTCTTTTGTGTTTGTATTCCTCCATAGTACTTTTTGGCTCTTCCGTGTGGTTACGTTACCCTTCCGTCAGCGTACCTGGCTTATGATGGCTATGAGGTAAGCTTACGGCAAACTCGACGTAATGCTTGGATCACTATATCATTAATTATTCACACAATGACAGTGCCTGTCGTAACGCATTCGCTGCAATATAATTATTCATAAGCTTGTGAGCGAGCACTTACCTAATGCTTACGATGAGCTGACGTTACGATCTTCATCTTCTTCTTTTGGTTTAATGGCGGGTTACGAACCAACTTTAAAGGTGCATACCGCCACCTGCTGTGATGGAGTGTGAAAATAATGATCTGCCTCTTCTATATCCTGTTTTATACAACAGTTCTTTCTGGTTCTCGAATCTGATTGGCTAAGAGCTATGCGATATTGTGCTGATAACGGCACTGTAACCGCATCACCTTTCATATTATTCCGCCACCTAGTGAATGGAGGTCCTAAGCAGGCTCATCTCTGAATGGAAAAACACAGACGCGCTGTTTTGAATCACTCTCCGTGTGTCTCATTAGTTTACTAGCTCATAAATCAGTCTGTGAATCCCCAATCGGAAGTAATTATTCTGTCAAAGATCAGCGCTCTTGGATGTTACGTTAAAGTTAATGGGAGAAATGTCTTGTCACATCGTGTGGACGATTAACACTTGGAAAGAGGAATATAAACACTCGTTTTTTTCTGGAGCTATATCTTTTATCAGAACGCGAAAACACAGTGGAACTGCAGGTAAGCACCGCAGCTTTTAAATGTGGACATTGATCATTTACTTTATCGTGATGTGACTATTAAAACATGTTATGAGATATCGCCACTGGTATATTTATAAGCAGCATGCAAAAACATCTCTCTGACACTTATAAAAAACCATTTTGTATAGTACTGACAAGAACAAAGTTTAATAATAATAATCGAGTGCTCGTATCGCGTTAAGAATAAATGAGAAAGCAATAGTAACGTTATACAAGTATAGTTTTATTAACTTTTACCTCGCGCCAAAACAATAACAACACAAAAGACACTAAATATGAATAAAAAAACAAGTAATCGTTTGATCATGACACCACATACTGCTGATTTGATCTCATTTTGACGATCATAAACAAACAAGGCCAACATGAGAGCCAGGGTATCTCTGTCAGAGATGTAGCCCAGAGAGGGCGGTGGTCAGCGGGGCGAGTGAACACTCACGTCCGCTCATGCTTTGGTTCTCATTCGTACCGAATCTCAGTAAGCACTCGTTCAAACAGGCGCTATCTTTACTAATCGACTGCAGATTTAAATATAATACATATACATTCTCGACTAAACTAATCTTAAAACTACACTTTGTGACCAAGAAACGGTAATATAAAGAAACGGCTTTTCCGTCCATTGAGTTGTTATGAGCTTCAAAGCAGCCGAAAGTTTTACCTGTCATTCTGGCCGCCCTCAAATCCGTGGCGGAAGAAGTAGTTCTCAAACAAAGAGGCTTTTAAAATAACTCCGTTGTTTTTTAGTTTTCGTTTTTCAAACGTGTGCCGTCGAACTGTTGTATAAAAGCAATATCGCTCTCGGAGTCGTGTGATATAGCTCTATATCATCACGGCTGTGATTAGGCCAGAGGCACGAGGCCGTAGGCAAACGTTTTAGCCTATAAAATGAATTACCTATAGAGCTATATCACACTCCTACTCGAGCGATATTGCTTAAATATAACACACTATTCTTAATAAATCTCAAACTGCATTTGGCTTCCTGATTTTGGATCTTCATTTAATAAGTTGGCTATAGTAAAATCATTGCATGCTATTGCTTGTAAATCTTCCTTTAAAATACGACTCAAAATGATAGTGGCGAAGAAGTCATCTGCCATCTTGTGCTCATTAGTGGTAACGACATGCAATGCACAAATGACTAAAACGAGTTATTGTTTTTAAAGCCAGTTTCATTGAAAGCATGGTTTACCGACAATGCATTAATGATCTTATCATTTTAATAATATATTAATAAATCTATGTCCAAAGTTAAGAATATGAACGCAAAACACTAAATGACAAACAAAGTGGTGTTTTCCCGGACAGGGGTTTTCTTAAACCAAGATTAAGCCTAATTAGGAAAAAATAAACAAACATACCTTACTAAAAACATTACTTGTGTGCATTTTAAGGCAAAACAAAGAGCACTGATGTATTTTAAGATATGTCATGCATTTTTTTTTTAGTTTGTACAGCTCTTACATTTATTTTAGTCTAAGACTAGTCTAATCCCTGTCCGGGAAACTGCCCCTAAATTGCTCCCAATACAATTTTGCTGTGTTCTCTACTGTACATTGATTGTACTGATTATAATCCAAAGGTCAGACGGGCCAAGTAATCCCCACGTCATCCATTATAAAGGGAGTTTTATTGTGCAGTGTAGCCAATTTCTATACAATTTAGTCCAAGTTTGAAAAACCTTTTGTTTCCATGTCACTCAGAAAGTCATTGTGATGTCTTAAATTAGTAAGCAAGCAAAAACCATTCAAACGTTTTAGCCTATAAAATGAATTACCTATAAAAATGCAATTAAGCATTTTAATGTAGTTTATTAATCAACATTAATTATAATGATTATCGAGGGCATAATCAAAAATAAATATTTTTGTTTTATTCTTGCAGCCCCCTGTAGTGAGTAGCCTATCTGTCTCATATCTGCTTGGAGTTTGAAAGACTCTTCTGATGCTTTTCTATTAAGTTTATTTACATATTTGAAGTAGTCTAAAGCTAAGTCTTGATTACTTTCATTTTGTGATACTTGAATTAGGTTACTGCATCTCTTTAAGGTTATTTGTAACTGTACTGGAATTATGTTGAAGTAGTTCTCCCAACCCTGTTCATACTTACACACAAATATAATAACAAAATTACAGAAATCAAAGTATAATCAGTTCAATGTAAGAAGTTATTATGATTACTAATAGAAGTGTACTCTTTGTCCTGTTATTTTCCTTACCTTGCCACTCAGTCCTTTAGGTTAGGGTAGTTGAAACTACTTCTAATTTCAGCAAAGCTCCAGAGTTAAATCAACACTGCTTAGATCCACACCCAAGGTGTTAAAAATTACCACAGAATTTTTTGTATTCTTCCTACGAACTATCACAATGCATCAAGACAAACAATAAAATGTTTGGGGTCAAGTGCTCAGCTAAGTAAAGGTAAAACTAATCACTGTTAGGATGACTTCTTCTTTTTATCTTTCTTGTTAACAGCAAGTGTTCATCATAAATATTCATTTCATTATTTAACTTATCCTAGGGGCTTATCCTAAAATTATTAGACTAAAATATATGTTTGGGCTCGCTTAATTTAAAAACAATTGCACTTACGCTTTTACTTTGTATCAATATGTGAAACAATGAATTGATAAAAGGCTGTTAACAGTTACCAAAAAAGCTTAACTTCTTAAATATAACATAATATTTACATCATAAAATAATAGGCAGTCATGGTCCAATAGTTAGAGTCGACCTTATAACCTGAGAGTTTTGCTGGTTCGAGTCTCGCGGCTGACAGGTTGCGACTGAGGTGCCTTGAGCCAGCCACCTGTCTCCCAGTGTTTCCCGGGCACTGCAGTACTGCTGTGGGTGTGTATGTTCACGACGTGCAGTGCGTGTTCACCACTCACTTGATAGGTTAAATACAGACGTCACATTTCAAGTATGGGTTACCATACATTGGTCATTATGTCACTTTTACTTTTCCTTAAAAAGGATCAGATGGAAATAAACTAAAGGTGAAAACAAGAAAGCACTTTTTTTTAATTCCAATCAAAGCTATAGACATGTGTTTTATTGCCATTCTTCTTTTTTTCCAGTCATCACATATGCATTTATTCATTTAGCAAATACATTCATCCAAAGTGTCTTATAGATCAGAAAATACACAGAAAAAAAGCATCAAAATTTTATTACATTTGCATAATTGTTCTAGTATCTGCTGCAGAGTAGTTCTAGTTACTATGACAAAGAAACAGTCTGAGCGTGACTAATCCATTGGAAGCTTCAGATTGATCTATGACACATACTTTCTGATATGGAAACTTTGACTGAGGCAACGCGTGCCAAAAAGTAAAAAAAAAGCTTAAAAGGTTTGTAGTAGAGAGCCTCCTTCAGACAAAATAAGATTATTAATTAAACTCAAAAAGCATGTTTTAAAGCCTAACTGCTCTATACAATGACATTGATGTTCTCCCATTAGGCCATACATATAGAGTTCCATCTGATGTTCATATGCTAAATTGGTTGTAATTATATAGTGTGGTATTGCTACACTGTATTATTAAGGATATGTGTATGACACTAGTGAAAAACAAATTTTATAAGGCATTTATAAACTAGCTGAACTAGCTTTAAGTGCAATCAGATCATGATGGCAGGTAGTCCAAAGACTTCATACATAGAACATCATAATGTGTGTGTGTGTGTGTGTGTGTGTGTGTGTGTTCAAAAATGATGCAGATGTACCATCTGCTTGAGCATACATTCCATTTACGTTCATAATCTTGCTATTAACCAATTGTTATTTACATAAACTTAATTAGATTACCTGTGGTTAAGTAGTGTTTAAAGAATTTTTTCTTGCAATATTAATCATCCTCTACTGTTTATAAGAATTGTGTGACACTACTGTGTCATCATTTAACACCTATGTTTTTAAGAATATAATTATTTCCATAGGCAGGTACTAAAAGAACAAGACATTAGACACAAAGTAAATAGAAATTGGGACTATTGCCTAATTCACAAAGCTAACAAAATTATTTATAACAAAATTAAATGATACTATAATTATTATATATAGTCCAAGCTGTAAACTATTTATGATCATTATTCACTGTTAATTACTTTTAAAAATATATATTTAGGATAAAATACTTCAATTTACAATCCTATCTATCTGTCCGTTCAGTGTATTTAGGTCAGATTCGCCACACCACTAGATGGTGGTAAAACTCCATGTCCATGATTTCTAACGCGTTAACACGTGATTTACGTGTTAACACGCACTTACGCGTTAACACGTAGTGCGTGTTAACACGTGATTTACGCGTTAACACGTAGTGCGTGTTAACACGTATTTTTAACACGTTTTTGCCCTGTTGGCCTTCCATAGTCACTAAGCACGTCTGATAACCACGTCGTCTCTAAGCACGTCTGATAACCACGTCGTCTCTAAGCACGTCTGATAACCACGTCGTCGCCAAATAACTACGTGTTGTTTTATGTGGTCCTGATGCTGCAGTCCTACAAAACGAGTTTTACTGTTATAGGCCAAACTGATTGAACTTCATTTAAAGCAACAAAAGGACACCAATATAAGGTGGACAACAATCAGTGAGTGAGTACTGAATGTAAATTTAACTTGCATTACTTTAACTTTTCTGTGCAGCCTAAGGCATCAGAACGGGTTTAAGTTAAAAGTTGACAGATTTGCATAGTAAAAGCCACTATCAGCTTCTGATATCTTTTGAAATACCAACTGTTTATCTGTCTTTGAAACTTTAGTGCAACCACAACTGCGTTAATCATTTATTCTATTAAGTTTAAAAGATCTGCTGTCTTTAGTATTAAAGTTAATAAGTTTTAATTTTTTGTTTTTATTTATATAGCCTTATCAAAGTAATTTAACTGGTGCAGTTATATTGTAGTTTGTAATAATTTGATGTGTTGTATATATGTACTATACAGTCTTCCTCTTTGGCCCAGTTTACAATCACCAGAAACTGTTAAAATGTTTTTTTTCATGACTGGTGTACCCCTTTCATGTGTTTCAACTATTTATCTTTTCAGTGATTGTTTTCTGTTTATTAATTCAGTAAAGCTAGTGAAAGGATTTGAAAGAGGGTTTACTAGTTCACCTGGGCCGGGTTTCCCGATAACGATTGAACTTAGCACTTAGCGCTTTCTACGAGCTACTTAACGAACATTCGTCGTTCATTTACGTGCATTTCCCAAAGATGCACGTGAAACGATCGCTCGCAGCTGGGTTTTAAGTGCTACTTACGAGTCGCTATCCATTTGTCAAGTGCTGAAATGTCACCAATAGAATGACCCGAATTTGGTAGCAGAAGCTTGTTTAGGCTAATGATCTTCAGCCGATGTGCACTAATATTTTTAATAATATATTTTCATTATTGTTCAAGGACTTTTTAAATGTTTTAATAATTTATTAAATATTATTTTCCGTATTTAGTTAGGACTCGTCCCACTGCGAAATGCCTTCTGCGTTTCTATTAGATTATAGTTTAGATTATTATTATTAGTTGTTGTTTATTATCTATGTTTATTTATTATTATGGATTGCATTGTACCGTAAATATTTATTTGGTGTCTTTAATTAGATGCCATTTCCCTTCAAAACAATGTTTAGATGAATTATAGCAGCAATCGGTATGAACCATTTATCAATTTGCTATACCAACTTTTACCAAAATACAAAAAACTTTTACCAACTTGTACAAAATACGTTTTCCTTCTTTATTAATTTATGTTTAGTCATTTAAATTTGATTTCTCATTTGAATTTTAAATATATTATACTATATATTTAATATAAAATAAACAAAGAAGAACCAAATAAATAAATAAACATTTAAAACATTACATTATCGTTATTGCAGGAGTGCAATTTGCTGGTTGTCCTGTAGGTGACCTTGTAACTCTGTTGTCTTACTATGCACTTATGAATGAACGATTACTCCAGACCACTCGTAGATCTACGATGATTTTCAAGTGCAACTTAAGTTACGAAGCTTTTGGGACACAGCCCGTAATTCTAAGATGATTCGTACGATCGTTTTTACGATCTACTTAGCCTTACGATGCTTTTGGGAAACCCGGCCCTGGCCATTTAGTCTTAATAATTATTGGTAAATTAACTTGGCTTTCTGTTCTCGAAGGGAGTTGTGAACCTTCAAAGAGAGTGAACCTGGGGCTTGAGCCCAAACTTCAACCCCCCTTTAATGGAACTGCAGAGAGGAAGGAAGCAAACAGTAAAGGAGATGGGAAGGAGCTAGGCTTGGAGGCGCAGAGACTGGTGCTCTTATATGTAGGGCTGTGAACTTCAGTCTTTTAGTCGACTAATCGGTCGATGCCGTCTTTGTCCACTGACATTTTCATTGGTCGACCAGTTGCATAATTACTTTATTTTCACCAATAAAGAAATTTTCATTGATTTACTTCTTGATATTTATTCCTTTATAAGCAGTTAAATATTACTGTATTCTAAAAATAATTAGCCCATGTTTTATCCCCAACTTTAAATGCTTTAATTTAGGCTATTCTGTAACAGCCCCACAGTTTAGCGCACCACGTAGAACACTCTGGAACCGCACCTGTGGCTGGCTGCACTGCTACTTCGCTCAGAAAGGAATATAGGTAGTTTTGCTGTATTCATTCAGTTCAAATGCTACCTGTTTTGGCTTTAGTCAGCAAAATGTCCAAGAAATCTAAATCTTTTGTCTGGCTGCACTTTACAAAAAAGGTCACGGAGTTAAGTTCGCCTGCTCACAAGGTTTGCGAAAAGTTAATGGTACAGTCTATTTTTTGTAAATTCTTTCATTCGAATAGTAAATAAAATACAGCAATAAAATAATTAAAATGAAAGTCTCTCCTGATCGTGTTCCAAATTATTAACATTTACGTCTTTTAGGCTATAATTAAATTGCAGATTAAGTTTTGTTTTTGTAAATCCTCAGACATTATTTTTACCACTTAATTAAGTTTTGCTTTATAGAAAGCATTTCTTTAAAGTGAATTTCGTTTTGTATAAATTGTTTCTTAATTTTAATAAATGTTTCATTAACCAACTGCATGTATTTAATAAATAAAAAGCAAATATAGCAGACAATATAATAACAGCGCATGGAGGCACCGGCACGGTGCGTTCACTTGCATTGCATTGTTAACTAGAACCCACCTAATTATAAATTAATACAATTTACCGTATATGCCTCATACATTAGCATTAAATATCTTTGCTGCATTCGTTCTAGAAGATGACAAGGGCTTTCTCACACACAGTGAGTTAGACCCGCCTTGGCCGGTGCGTCTTTTTACGCTTTCTTAAGGTGCCTTTTATCCATTAGTTTGATCGTGTTGCAGTCTATTCGGCAACATTCCGCATACCACGGGCTTAGATTTTAAAATATATTACATCTACATTTCAGAGGTAACAGATACGGTGATGATGATCATCTTCTTTCTTTATTGTAGCACTACCTCAAACTAAAGCGGAGTCTCTTCGCAGCTGTCATTTTCTTAAATGAGCTGCGGCAATGTTTCATATGAGCTTCTAACGCTAGACAAACTTCTTTTTTTTTTCAACACGATCACCTTGTACCCAAACCATTTCGAAACTAAGGAGCCATTTGTCCTCCGATTCGGCGTTTGCTGGACTTATGTTTTTATGTGTAGGGTGAATTCAGGTAGAGTGGGACATCAGGTTGAGTGGGACACTTAAGCTTTTGGGTACTGTAAGGGGTTAATTTTGTAAGCCAATCACAATAATTGTTACTATGTTGTGGCTGAATGTCTATTGAATATGAAATAAAGGTTGTGATTGGTGTGACATCACAGATGTGGGCTGGTTGTTATTTGTCAAATTGCTTCACTCCTGGGACCTCACCGTAAGCCATCCGGCAAGTGCAAATCTATTGTAGAATAATAAGGTTGATAATTCTGTCACTTATGATATAACAATAAAACTTTTGCTTACACATACATTTATACTGTCTGTGCATTAGAGATTAATAACAATGAGCATCTAACTGTATACAATATTTGTAAAAATTAGATTCACAGCACTATCCCACTCAACCTGACAGTGTTAGGTTGAGTGGGACAGTGTATTTCAGGTTGAGTGGGACAGTTTTAGGGGTAATGCTAGCAAACACAGTGCAGCCATTTCATGAACAAGAAAATGCAATTTTTAAGTTATAAGTAATAATAATGTGTAACATTTTTATAAAATTTATATTTTTCAATATACACAAGATGGCATCCTTACAGAGAGGAGAGGGAAAGAGAGAGAGAACCCCTGCTGAAAAAACAGCATCAAACCAGCATGGGAATTATGCTGGTCTATGCTGGTTTGATGCTGGTGGTCACCAGCATACCAGCACCAAAACACAACATTTGCTGGTCTTGCTGGTATGACCAGCATGGGATGCTGGTGCTAATGCTGGTTTGATTGTGGTGGTTTAGCTGGTGCTAATGCTGGTTTGGTGCTGGTTTAGCTGGTGCTAATACTGGTTTGGTGCTGGTTTAGCTAGTGCTAATGCTGGTGCTGGTTTAGCTGGTGTTCACTAACAAACCAGCACCAAAACACAACATATGCTGGTCTTGCTGGTATGCTGTTTTTTCAGCAGGGAGGAAAAAGTGACAGGGCAATACAGATAAGAAAAAGACAGTAAAATACGAAAAGAAGAAAATTAAACCAGTGGAGTGAAGAGAGAATGGAAGGGGCTCTTGAAGAATATGAGCAGGAGGTGACCGAAGGACACAAACCAAAATTAAGGTTTTTAGCCAGGGCCAAAAAATAGTGTCCCACTTTCCCTAACAAAGTGTCCCACTCAACCTGATTGCTTCCAGTTTGCTGAAGAGGGTGTCAGATGATGTTTAAAGATAAACAGTTTGTTAATAAATTCATAAATTGTAAAAATTTCACCATAGTGGCCTTCATTACAATCTATTTAAACAAAACACATACACTTTTAATACATTCTAACTGATTTAGGTTGTTTAAAATGCAATTTACCAAAAAGTGTCCCACTTTACCTGACTTCACCCTACAGTTGACGCGTTTGAAAATAGCCTTAATAATGTAACAAAACGAAAATAAACCTATAGGCCATCCTGCTATACAGCCTATTATTATTAGGATTGTTTTTAGGCTATTTTTGTGTGTGTTTGTGTGTGTGTTTGTTTTAAAACGCCTAAATCGGCTTGACCAAAGTCAACCTATAGCTTCAAATTAAGGAAGAATACAGCCTGTATAAACGAGAGCTTTTAGGAGTTTTCATTATTTTGGCAGTTTTAGCAGTTATATTTTTTTTGCGTGCGGGTGTGGTCAGGTGCGCGATTGTAACGTTTGTTTTGCCAAAAAAGTCTGTAAAAACAGTGATTTTCATGGGATTTAATAAATATTTAAAAGAACGTTTGATCTGACTCATTTAAACATGTATTTATATATTGAGAGAATAATTTTTTTTTAGATTAGGCTATGTCAATTGTGAAGCCTTTTATATTACTTGGAATGAATACATATTTCAGATTGTAGGAAACTGAATTTAGATCAAGTCTGTTAAAATCTTTTTTTTATTATTTAAGCTAATTTAAAATATTTGATTTACACCAAATTCAGAAAAGAGTTTGCATAAAATGCAAAAAAATAGTTTGAACTGAATGGTTTCTGAACATTAGATCAATGTAAAATCTTTATTGTGAATGGTTACTTCAATTTTATTAGGTTACAGTATATTGTTTATAATTTTTCATTGTAAGAGGAGCTACAAAATTAGTTGTATTTTTTGCAGTTGATTTCATTAAGCTTTTTGACAATCTCATGAAGTTTAAGCTACGGCTGCCTGCAGTACTGCTGCAACCCACATCTTGGAAAACATTGTAAAGCATACGGCTAAAAGGAGCCATGTCTACTAGTGCAGTGTATAATAAGTGTTGCCTGTGTATAATAGATTACTCTTCTGTATTAATATAATGGTGTAATTATAATTTTATGTTCTCCTGGTAGCTTATCATACATGGTCTGGCTGTGCAAGCACGAAGCTGAGCAGATTTACTTCACGAGCCAGTTAACTCTACAGCAGTTAAATCCATATAGCAGCTGATGAATGTTTTTTGGGGGGTAAGGGTGGGGGTTTGTTGTGTTATTATTTATTATTGTATCTACAGGCTTGAAACTGCAACACAATGCACAACAAAATGTGTCACTTTTCTTTATTTCAGAAATTCCTAAGGAAAAGTACAAATTATTCACATCAATATCTATAAAAAATACCAAAAGTTAACAAGTGTGTGTGTGTGTGTGTATAATTAGCCTATTTAATTTACGTGTTGAATATTAAACACATTAACCGTAGTATTTTAATATTAAATATGACTGCGTAACATACAGCCAAGTGTGCATGTTATTAATACATTTGCATTTTGCAATATAACACGTTCAGCTTTTAAGATCAAGCTACAATTGCGGTTTGTGAGGTTTGTACAATCACACACACTTGTAAAAAGGTCTGACAGCATCTGCAACTACTTTTGAGGTTAGTGTCTATGGCGGCGACGTGCTTCTCCACGACGTTGGTATCACGCGTCTTCGGCGGCGACGTGCTTCTCCACGACGTTGGTCTCAGGCATCAGTGGAGACAACGTACTTATCCACGACGTTGGTCTCACGCGTCAGTGGAGGCGACATATACTTATCTCGCGTAAAAGTACACGACTGTCTCCTTTGCTTGGTTATCCGTGGCACTATCCACTCGCCATAGGAGTAGCCTGTGGTTTTTAAGGCTTCGTGTCTCATCGCGTTAAACGATCGCAGAACGATTTATTTCTCTTTTTCACCTCGATCTTTGGCCTCGTGTGATTTACCAAAACCAACATGTGAAGTTACAACGCTGATGAAGGAGTTTCATCAGTAGAGGTAAGTAACCAACATTATGTTATGCATGTAGTGGATCTAAAGATTGATTGTCGTATATGATCATTCTTTTTTTGGTTTGTTTGTTTGTAACGTTTATCAATGCAAGCCAAAATCGAGCTGCAAATCCTGAAGGCAAGGCACGTTGAACATGTAACCGTTTTCTCAGCGGTGGTGGGGTAAACATTTGCTAAGTTAGCCTAGACCAGCCCATGTTTAACTTAAAGTTACTTGAGTTATAAAATGTATCAATCTTCCCGCCCGACTTGCTTGGAGTAAGTTAACGTTATGTAAACGACCGGTATTCACAAGAAGCCTTAAAGTTTTATAGCGAAGTGGTTTGATAATTAAGTTAATATATTTTATCAGTTGTATTAGCTATAAAGTTATTTATATCTGTGAATTAATTCGTATTTTTATCAGTTTCTAACAACACATACATGACAAAAGGCTAGCGTAACGTTAATAACGTACGTTAAGTTACTT